>NW_025335275.1:771646-1028956 GCF_004798865.1 Varanus komodoensis
TGATTTGCAGCAAAAAACACAGCCATTGGGAATAAATATTGACCTACAACAAATGCTACAATCACTGAAGATAAAGCAAGAAATAGTGAAGATTGAAATACAGACTTTGAAGTGGGTTGATTTTCAACAAATAACACCAAGGGGAGAAAGATGGGCTGGAGATGTAAAGTTTAAAAATATTGATTTTCAACAAACCCTATTAAAACAAAAGCGGTGGGGCAGAGGTGTAAAAAAGAAATGAGATAATGTGTTGTCTTAAAAAGGTATAAATGGGTTGGCATGTTTATTGTGGTATGGAAAGGCTAAGGTATATGATATTAACTGTGGAAGCTTCTCTACATTTAAATGTGTTGAATTATGAAGAGATTATAAGATAAGATTTAAACTGAACTAAGAAGGAGAAGAATAGGGGTGGAGTCCCTTTTTTTTTCTTTTTTTCTTTTTTCGTTTTTCTCCTTTGTGGGTGATATAAGGGAAAAAGAGAGATTCTTTTTTCTTTTTTTATCTTAAAAATGAATGATCAAAAGCTAAGTTGCATGACTCTTTTGTCTTTGAATTGCTATACTAGAAAATGACTATTATGGGAGTAGGAGGAGCTGTACTAAATAGTTTTCTTTTTACAAGCGAGATATATTAAAGATTGTAAGGAGCTGGACTCTTATAAGGATTTAATTGTATCTGATTAAATGAAGTGTAAGCTAGATGAAACTTTAATAAATTAGCTTAAAGAAAATTTGTTTAAAAGATATTATAGATAATTGTTGTCGTCAAATAGATTAGATAAGATGTCCTTAAAGATGCTAAATGGATGTTAGACATGTGAACATAAATTGGGTTAAAAGTCTTCAGTTCTTTTTTAAGCTTGGAACTTTTCTTCTCTTTCACTTTCCTTTTTAGTGGTTATGAGATTGGAATACTAAGCAAAAAATGTATTTGATTGTATTTGTAACTATTATAATGAGGAGTTTATCTGTTTAATATTAGAAAAATGAAAAAAACCTGGAATTGTGTAGAGTTGGTTAGATTGAAGCTACTATTGAAGAAGAAAGAAGATATTGACTTTTATCAAATTTGGAGAGTCTTTCTTTTAATATTGGTCAAGGAAAATGGGACTCTGTAAGAAATGGATGGATTGATCTTATCGCAGAAGGAGAAAGAAGATAGTGACTTCTATCAAATTTGGAATCTTTTTTTTTTTTATTGGCTGGAAAAACAGGACTTGGTTTAGATCTAAAAATGTTTTTTTAAGATTCCATAAATGGATATGAATATGATTACAGAATGTTAAAAGATATGTAGTAAGGGGCTGACTCAATAGTTCTGATTTTTGTGACGATTGATGTTTTTAGTACTGTTTTAAAAAATTAATAAAAAAGTAACTGCATAAAAAAAAGAAATCAGTGGAACTTAATTTTAAGTAATATATAAAAAAAGAATGCTGCCAGGACACAATCCTCTGCAGGATTAAATTCTACCAATTTTTGGTTTGGCACACTTCCAATAAACTTCCAAATAAACAAGGACAGAGATATTAGCTTTGGCTTGAATTATCAACTTTTCTTACTTGGACAGTTCACTTAAATATATATATATATATGGGGGATTTTTCAGTTGATAAAGCTGGCGCTCCTTTTGATGCCCTAGTTGATTTGTGGAATGGGGAAAGAACCAGGGCAATCAACACAATTGCGCCTAAGCATCCTCTCCTGGCTAGCAGAGCCCGCTCGGCACCATGGTATACGCCTGACTTGCGGGCAATGAAGGAGACTGAGAGACGATTAGAGCGCAGGTGAAGAAAATCATGGGACGAATCTGACCGAACACACTTATGCGCTGATTATCGAGCCTGTGCTGTGGCGGTGAGGGTGGTGAAGAGGCAATACTTCTTTGCTTCCTTTGCCTCCTCACAGTGCTGTCTAGCGGAGCTTTTTCAAGTGGTGCGCAGCCTAACACATACTGGCCAAAACAAAGATGCAGTGTCAGCCTCAGCTGCCTGTTGTGATGACTTTGCCCAGCACTTTAAGGAGAAAATCGCTCAGATTTGCCATGAACTGGACTCCACAGGATAGGATTCCAGAACGGGAGGCATCCAGAGTGCTGTTTGGTCCATTATTGATGGATGAGTTTCAGTTATTGCGGCCTGAGGTAGTGGACAAGATGCTTGGGATGGTACACCCAACCACCTGCTTACTTGACCCTTGCCCTTCTTGGCTACTTACGAGAATCAGTCATGGGATTGGTTCCTGGCTCCAGGAGGTCATCAATGCCTCACTGAAGGAGGGCTGGGTCCCTGCCCCTTTAAAGGAGGCAGTGATCAGACCCATCCTGAAGAAGGTGTCCCTGGACCCAGAGGTGGCCACCAATTACAGACCAGTGGCCAACATCCCATTTTTGGGCAAGGTGTTGGAGTGGGTGGTGGCAAGACAACTCCAGGCACTCTTGGATGAAACGGATTATCCAGACCCATTTCAGTCCAGCTTCAGATCCAGTTATTTATACTGAATCTGCCTTGGTCACCATGTATGATGACCTGTGCAGGGAGAGGGACAGGGGTAGTGCATCCCTGTTGGTTCTTCTGGACATCTCAGCAGCTTTCAATACCATCGACCATGGTATCCTTCTGGATAGGCTGGCCGGGTTAGGAGTTGGGGGCACTGCTTGGCAGTGGTTCCGCTCCTATCTGGCCAGCTGATTCCAGAAGGTGGTGCTGAGGGACTATAACTGTGTGCCATGGCAGCTATGCCATGGAATTTCGCAGGGCTCTATTTTGTCCCCCATGCTCTTCAACATCTACGTGAAACCACTGGGAGAGGCCATCAGGAGATTTGGGCTATGGTGTCACCAGTATGCTGATGACACCCAGCTCTACCTCTTGTTTACATCTAATCCAGGTGAGGCAGTGGCTGTCCTGTACCAGTGCCCAGCCGAGTTAATGGGCTGGATGAAGGCCAATAATCTGAGACTCAATCTAGATAAGATGGACGTCCTTTTGGTAGGTGGCTCAGGTTTCCAGGTAAGTGATTTTGGCCCTGTCCTGGACGGGGTAGCACTCCCTCTAAAGGACAGCATCTGCTGCTTGGTAGTGCTCCTTGACCCAGAGCTGTCCCTGGAAATCCAGGTGACAGTGGTGGCAGGGAACGCCTTCCTCCAGCTTCGGCTGGTCTATCAGCTGCATCCTTACCTGGATGAGTACTGTCTAGCAACTGTGATACATGCCCTGGTAACTTCCCAGCTGGATTATTGTAGCACGCTTTATGTGGGGCTGCCCTTGAAAATGGTCTGGATACTTCAAATGGCACAAGACAGAGCTGCCAGGTTGCTGTTGGGGGACGGTCATTATTCTCTCTCTCTCTCTTTCAAATATTTTATTATTTTCTCTACAAATCTAAACGAAAGCAGTGATTATTCCCAAGACATCGGACATACTGGGTTAACATCTTACTCCTATTACAATTAATAACCATATTCAGTTATACATATAGTCCCATTTCTCTAACAAATGATAAAAGGAATTCCAAGTTTGATAGAAGTATGTATCTTCCTTCTCCTTCAAAGAAAGAATCAATCTATCCATTTCCGCGCAATCCAGAATCTTTTTTAAGATCAGCTCTTCAGTAGGTGGCTCTTCATTCCTCCAGTACTGAGCAAATACAATCCTCACCGCAGTAATTACATGTAAGATCAAATATATACATTGTTTATCAAAATCATCAGGAATGATGCCTAATAGAAATACTTTGGGTTTGAATATTAAAGGTTTTTGTAGCATTTCCTCAAGCCATTTATGTATTTTAACCCAGTATTTTTTGCCTTAACACAAGTCCTCCACATAAGATAAAAAGTACCAGGTTTTTCTTTACATTTCCAACATTTATTTGACATATTTGGGAACATTTTTGCTAATCTATTTGGTGCTTAATACCATCTGTAAAACATTTTATAAAGGTTTTCTTTATATGAGGTTGCTAAAGTTATCTTAATATTTCTTTCCCACAGCTTTTGCTATTTCTGTAACTCATTATTATATCCAAAATTTTGTGCCCATGTTATCATAGTTTCCTTAACTTGTTCATCTTCCATTTTCATGTCCAAAAGAAAATTATACCATCTTTTGATCCTTTTTTCATCTGATTTTAAAATTATTTGATCAAACATTGTTTGTTCCTTATGGAAAACATACATTCTATCATCTTTAGTACGTCTCGATTGTATTTGTACCTTGTGCCACCAAGAAAGATCAATGCCCTGTTCCTGTAATTCTTAATTTAGTTTCAATTTTCCATCATTATCTAAAATAGCATTATATCTTTCAATCATGTTGAAGTTCAATGCATTTGCATAATCAAGAGCTTCCATAGGAGAAAGCCATCCCAGCAAGGCTGGTCATTATTCTAATATAACGCCGGTCCTCTATCAGCTGCACTGGCTCCCAATTGAAGTCTAGGCCCAATTCAAGGTGCTCATATTAACCTATAAAGCCCTAAACAGCTTAGGTCCAGAATACCTGAAGGATCCCCTCCTTCCCTATATGCCCTCATGCCCCTTAAGATCTGTGGGGGAGGCCTTGCTCCAGGAACCCTCCTTGAAGGAAGTATGGAGGGTGTCTACCTGGAGGAGAGCCTTCACAGTGGTGCCCAGACTATGGAATGCGCTCTTCAGAGAGGCCCGCCTGGTGCTGATGTTATACTCCTTCCAGGTAAAGACCTTTTTATTTAACCATCATTTTAACAATTAAGGGTTTTAGGTATTTTAAGATTTTTGTCTCCTTTTGTTTCACAGCCACACTTTCTATTTTTGGCTCTTGCCTTTGGCTCTTGGCGGAACAGTGGAGCAGCAGAGGCAGAGGCTGGGAGAGAGTGCTGAGGGTGGCCAGGGGACTGACAAAGGCAAGGTAGGAGCTGGGCAGACAAGTGGGGGCAGGAGCAGCGGAGAGGAAGGGAGGCAGGGCCAGAGCGGCCAGAGGCCAGGAGGAAGCAGAGGGTCGGGGCCGGCAGCCCGAGAGGCTTATCCTCGTCTGCATCCCTTAGCTGTGTCCCTTTTCTTTTCTTCTTTCCCCAATTTAAAATTTTATTTTATTTGTGTGTGTGTGTGTGTGTGTGTGTGTCTGGGAGAACTGGGAGAGTGAAGAGTAGTGCAGGACAGACACAGTGGTGGACTAAGGTAGGATCTCTGAGGGGTTCCCAATGGCTTTGGCAGGAATCGCAGGTGTTGCTGTCCGCTGCGACAGCTGCCACATGTTCGCCCTTCTCCCTCAGGAGAGGCTGGGTTACACTTGCCCTCAGTACAGGCTGGTTACCCTCCTAGAGGAGGAGGTAAGGTGCCTGAGGGCCTAGAGAGCTCTCCAGGCCCCCAGGAGCAGGCCCCCTGCAGACAGAGGGTTGCGGGAGGGACCACGGGAGGAACAGCTGGGGAGCCATGGAGGCATGTCACCCACAGGAGTGACACAGAGAGACACTTCTCCTGGCACCAATCTGGAGCTGGGGAAACAGGTTCTCTTCGCTTGGGGAGGCTGGGGCTGATGAGGCCTTGGGGGACCAGCAGGACCCCCAGCCTGGGATCACATGCAGCAAAGGGGCCACTGCAGGAGAGGCGAGTGTGAGGGCTTGGCTGCCTACCACCACCGGGAAGAGACAGCGGCAGGTGACTGTTGTCAGGGACTCCCTGTTGAGGGGCGCTGAGGCAGCAGTGTGGCCGCCCCAACCTTGAGGCAAGGGAGGTCTGTTGCCTGCTGGGTGCACGCATCTGGCATGCACAGGATAGAGTGGAGCGTGTTATTCCCTCCGAGGGGTTGCCAGCCACTTCTGGTGATTCATGTGGGCACAAATGACATAGCCAGGCAGGGTGTGGGTGAGATCACCAGGGACTTAGAGGCCTTGGGAAGAAACTCAGGGACCTTAAGGCTCTCATCTATCTTACTGGTCCAGGGATTTGGACCAGGCAGGGATAGGAGGGTCGCTGAGGTGAACAACTGGCTTAGGGTGTGGTGCCAGAAGGAACGCTTTGGGTTCCTCAACCACGGCACCCGGTTTCTTGCCAATGGACTTCTAGCAAGGGACAAGTTGCACCTCACAAGGATGGGGAAAAGGTCCCTTAGAGATGCTCTAGTGAGCTTTGTCCGGAAGACTTTAAACTGAGCCGGGGGGTGGGAGGGTTCAGGCCCCCCAGGAACTTGTCTGCATGGGACAAGTGTGGGGAGAGGATCAGGGCTCTGGGACCAGGGTTTTAGAGGGACTGACAGGACCTCCTACAAAGAGAGGGCCAGTATCAGGGAAGATGGGAGGAAGGAGGAGGCTGGGAACTCCAAGGAAAGGAAGCGGTGGGAAGGAGTTGAGGTGCATGTACACCAATGCTAGGAGCATGGATAATAAGCAGGATGAGCTTGAAGCTCTCCTGGGAATGGGAGGATATGACCTGGTGGGGATCATGGAAACTTGGTGGGATGAAAGGCAAGTCTGAAATGTGAACATAGAAGGGTATCACCTTTTTAGAAAGGACAGGAAGGGAAAGAGAGGTGGGGGCGTGGCTTTATATGTCAGGGAAGGGATAGGATGCAGTGAGATAGAATGCAGCACAGATGGGGATTCGGTAGAGGCAGTCTGGGTGAAACTTAGGGGTTTTGACAAAGAAAGGGATCTGACAATGGGAGTATGTTATCGCCCTCCAGGTCAACTTGAGACCTGGATGATGTCCTTACAGACCAGATATCTCAGGGGAGGGGAGGGGACACAGCAATTATGGGAATTTCAATCTCCCGGATATTAGTTGGGAGACTCACTCAGTGGGGACAGCCAGATCACGTCGCTTCCTAGAAGCTATAAAGGTAGGGTTTTTCACACAGAGGGTTCAAGAGGCAATGGCGGGGGGCGGGGGGGACATATTGACTTGGTCTTGACTATGGGTCCTCAAACTACGGCCCGGGGACTGGATCTGGCCCGCCATGCCCTTTTATCCAGCCCGCCTTGCCCATTTATCCGGCCTGCCATGTCCATTTGGACCTGCTGCACACGTGCGCACCTGCACCCACACATGCGCCCGCCACCTCCGCCGCCCACCTCGCCCCAAGTGTGGGGAGGCAATGGTTTGCCTTGTGCACCCGCCTCGCTGTGCGTGCCCGCCCCTACCTCCCCTCCCCTCGCTGGGCAGGTGTGCCCTGCCTCCGCCTCAGCGCGCCCGCACACACCGCCCCCGCCCCCATGCCGGCCATCACGGACCGCAACCACCACCTTTCCGGCCTGCACCCAGGACTGGCAGCTTTCAACTGGCCCCCTGGTGGAAAAGTTTGAGGACCCCTGGTCTTGACCAACGGAGGCGCTGATAGCTGAGGTACAGATTAGGGGAGCGCTGGATGCGAGTGATCACTCCATCCTTTGCTTTGAGTTCAGGGGAATGGGGATATGCAGCAGGTCGAGCACTAGAAGCTGGGACTTCAAGAGGGCCAACTTTGGCCAACGGAAGGCCAGACTGGGGAAAGTCTCCTGGGAGAGCATACTGGAAGGCAAGGGAGTTGAGGAGGGGTGGCAGGGAGGTTTTAGAGGTGCAAGTCTTGACGATAACTCAGTAAGGCGGGAAGGCGAAGGAGAGTGCCACCATGGATGCAAAAGGAGGTGGTTAGAGGGATTAGATGCAAGAGGAACCTCCACAGGAAATGGGTACTGGAGCAAATAGACAAAAGGATATACTAGGAGGAGGAGGCCTGTTGCAGAAGGATTCTTGGTAAGGCTAAAGCTGATTATGAGCTGAAACATGCAAAGAATATTGGGAGCAACAAAAAGGGGTTCTATCAGCAGGTAAATAGCAAGAGGAAGGGGAGACAAGTAGTGGGACCACTAAATAAGGAGGAAGGGGATCCAGTGACTGATATGAAGGAACAGGCACAGAGGCAAAATAGTCATTTAGCTTTGCAAGTCTCAGCTAAATGACTATTTTGCTTCTGTGCTCTCCCCAAAGCAGGATGGGGGAGATCTGCATGGGAGAGTAGATGAGGCCGAGGACTTAGGGGCACAGATTAGAGTCACCCCCCTAGAAGTCGAGGGGCTCCTCGGGGCATTGGATGTTACGAAGGCGCCAGGCCCTGATGGATTACACCTGAGAGTACTTCAAGAGTTGGCAGGGTTCTTTCATGCCCACTGGCCTCCATTTTCGAGGCCTTGTGGCGAATGAGTGAAGTTCCAGAGGACTGGAGGGTGGCGTCAGTGGTCCCAATTTTCAAAAAACGTAGTAGAAGGGACAAGGGGAATTACAGGCCAGTTAGCCTTGTGTCCATTGTGGGAAAGACAATGGATAGGCTCATAATAGCGAGAGATCAAGTGATGCTAGGTAGGGAAGGGAGGCTGGCAGCCACACAACACGGCTTCCACAAAAACAGGTCCTGGAAGACAAACCTTGTGGAATTCTATGACAAGGTTTTGCGATGGCTAGATGGAGGGGATGCAGTGGGTGTGGTATACCTGGATTTCAGCAAGGCTTTTGACAAAGTGCCCCATGATACCCTGGTTGAGAAACTGAGGAGGTTTGGGATAGACCAATGCACTGTCTGATGGATTAGGGCATGGTTGACTGAGTGAAAGCAGAGAGTAACCATTAGTGGGGAATCATCAGAATGGTGGCCAGTAACAAGCAGGGTCCCCCAGGGCTCTTTCCTGGTTCCAACCCTGTTTAATCTTTTCATCAATGACATTGAGGAAGGGGTGAACAGTCTGTTGATCAAATTCGCAGACGATACTAAAACTGAGACAGTGGCCACAACTGAGGAGCAGGTACTCCAGATCCAAAAGGATCTGGACAGAGTATGGAAATGACAGGAGGAAACAGAATGTCATTCAATGTGGATAAGTGCAAGGTTTTGCACTTGGGACATAGGAATGGGTGTCTTAAGTACAGATTAGGGGACAAGTGGCTGAGAGCAGCACTTGTGAAAGGGATCTTAGGGTGCTGGTTGACTGCAGGCTGAACATGAGATAACAATGTGATGCAGTGGTTAAGATGGCTACCATTCTATATGACTCTGGTACGCCCACAACTGGAGAATTGTGCTCAGTTTTGGGCCCCTCATTACAGGAAGGATATAGCCAGGTTAGAGTCAGTGCAGCGTAGGGCCACAAGTTTGGTGGCCGGTTTGCAAGGGAAGCCATATGAGGCAAGACTGAAGGAACTGGGTCTCTTCAGCCTGGAGAAGAGGAGACTCAGAGGGGATCAGTTGGGGACATACAGGTATGTGAGAGGGTGTCACATGGAGGTGGGCAGAGACCTGTTCTCCCTTGCAGGTCTCGGTTTAGATGCCAGTAAGTACTTCCTGACAGTTAGGACCCCAAGGGTATGGAATGGGCTTCCACATGAGGTGGTTGAGGCCCCATGAATGAGAATATTCAAAGATAGGCTAGACTTGCACATGGTGGGCATGTCGTGAGTGGAGCTGGCTGGAGCCAGGGATCAGACTAGATCAGGGGTCTCAAACTCAACTTACCTGGGGGCAGTCTGGGTGAGGCTGGGCCGCATCAAGTATTCCACCACCGCGGTGGGGGTGGGCCGCTCATCCCGCGTTGCTCCCGGAGGACGGCCCGGGCGCTGCCGGCGCTTTGAAGGCCGCAGGGCCCCTCCCCCGTGCCCTGCCCATCCCAGCAATTGGCCCGCGGGCCACGAGTTTGAGACCCCTGGACTAGATGGTTCAGGAGACCCCTTCTGACTCATTCTGTTTCTATGTTTCTATTTTTTTTCCTTTTTTTTTAGTTTATATGTTCAATTTTAAATGTTTTAATAATTGTAGTTTTAATATTGTATTTTAGAATTTTATATTATGTAAGCAGTCCCAAGTGCTTCCACAGAAGAACGGGATATAAATGTATGTATTCTGTATATGTATTCCCAAAATTACACAGCCTCTAGTGTCTCAGCTTGGGTACTGGTGAAACATTCATAGATGATTAGTAAGGACTCCAGCCTCAGGCTTTGTGGCTAAATAGCTGCTTTCCATCTGAATGGAGATCTGGAAAATAAATAAAGGTCATGGACTGTGGAATATGGATGGCAGATGAGTGTCTGGGACTGAAGGAAGAAGGCGATTGACAGGCTTTTGTTTGCTGTCTTGAGACAGAGAGAAAAATAAAGCAGGAGTGGCAGGGGGGAGTTTTAGTCCTGCTGGCCTTTTGCCCTCGTTCATTTTTGCATGTTTGGATGCTGTTAAACAAAACCAGAAATTAACAGTCTTATTGCTTCTCCCTTTCCTCTTTCTAGTATTTATAGTGTGAAAACTTCAGATGTTAACTTTAGAGCAAAGATGCTATTTTGCTGTGTTGCTATTTAATGTGCCGTGCTATTTGCTGGTCCCTGTATAAGTAAAGGAAAAAGCCTTGTAAGAAAGAAACCTGCTGCCCTACAGATGTTTTAGACTACAACTCTCACAGTCTCTGATCACTTGCTATGCTGACTGGCGCTTATGGGAATTGTAGTCCAAGGCAGAATAATTTGCGATGCTTTCAGATATTCATAGCACTTTGCATCCATCCCCTAGTTGTAATCCTCGCAATTGCAATTTGTTGATTATTCATTCCCCATCCCCTTCACTCAGTGTCAAGCCCTAATGCCAATTCCAGTGTGGGCTACAACTTTATAAACAAGAATCTTGATTCCTGACACTTCTGATTTATGTCCAGCACCAGGGAAACATGCATGTTCATGCCATGAATTCCTAGCACTTGCACCAGTAGCAATATGAAGCATTCTCTAACATTACTTTTGAACCAACGGGTTTTTTGGAAACTTGGAAGATGTTCCTTTTGAGAAAATTGGGAATAGGGGACAAACTTTCCTGAAAGACCACTTCTCATCACTCTTTTCTTGCCAGGTACATTCATGGCAAAAGAAGAAGGGGACGGCAGAGGATGAGGTGGCTAGATGGAGTCACTGAAGCAGTTGGTGTGAGCTTGAGTGGACTTCGGGGGATGGTGGAGGGCAGGAAGGCCTGGAGGAATGTTGTCCATGGGGTCGCCTTGGGTCGAACACGACTTCGCGACTAAAAACAACTTTCACAGAGAAGTGATGGAGATGGTGGTCACATTTTTACTTAACATGTGCCCTGAAACCTGTGCCAAAATCTTCATGATGTTTAGGGCATCAGGGCAGAAAAGTCAATGTAAAAAATCCTATGCAAAAGTAGAAAGTTGAGGGAGGGGAACCCTGCTAAGCTAAATATAAAAGATGTAACAATTCCCACAAATCCAGTTTAGTGCTGCCCTCTGTGGTCAAAGTAGGGTTAGAATAGTCAGGGATTTCGTCACACAAATTTCTTTGGTTTAAAGTGGGCCAAATGGCTGTGTGAGATTTGCTCAGTTAGTTACAGTTTAGTTGAACCAAAGAAAATTGGGCCATTACACTGTATCTGTTTGTGCATACATTTTAATATATATTGTGGAGGGTGTGGTTTCTGCTGCCAAGAAGATGGCAGCTTAGAAGATTAACTCCACTCTATGCCTGAAAAACTGTGTAAGTACACCTATTTGTAAATAGTAAAGAAAAACACCTTGAGCTATTGAGATATGGGAAATCCCAAGAGAAAAATTCCAGAGGACAGTACTCCGGATATTTCCACAGAGTATGAAGATCAAAGGGATTTTAACGTTTTTTCAGAAGACACAGATAGTGAACCTGTGAGGTCTGGTAAGAAGCGTAAAGGGGAGGGAAAGGGCACTATGCCTAATGAATCTAGTAGTGAATTGAAACAACTTACAGGACAATTAAGAAGAGATTTAAAGACTGATGTGAGGAGTGTTATCACTCCCCTAAAACAAACCTTGCTGGAACTTAAATCAAGCATTAGCAAAATTGAGCAAACAGCTGATGCTGCTTTTGAAATGGCTCAGAACTTACAAATGAAAAATTCACTATTGGAGGCAGAGATTCAGCAATTAAAAGATAAAATAATTGATTTGGAGAATTGATAGAAAAGGCAAAACCTTTGGTTAATATTTATTTAAAGAGAAAAATAACAAGGAAAATTTGAAGCAAGTTGTTTTGAACTGACTCCAGGAACTTGTCAAGGTGTGGAAATTACAAGTAGAGACCTGGATATAGTCACATAGAAACTGAGCGAGTCAGAGCGGGTCTCCAGGGCCATCTAGTCTGACCCCCAGCTCCAACTGGCTCTGCTCAAGATATGCCTACCATGTGCATGTCTAGTCTATTCTTGAACACCCTCAGCAATGCGGCCTCAACCACCTCCCGTGGAAGCCCATTCCATACCCTCGGGGTCTTAACTGACAGGAAGTACTTCCTGGCATGCAAATTGAACCTTGGTTCCTTGAGCTTGGCTGCATTGGAACGCGTCCTGCCTTCCTCTGGAGGAGAAAACAGGTCTCTACCCATAGGATTGGTTGTAAACAAGGGACTAGAACAAGAGATATAATTGTAAGGTTTGCTTTATTCTATGTGCAAGAGGTGTTGCATGAATTAAAAAAGGAGTTGATAGCTGGAGTATGGTGTTCAATTCTGGGCCCCTCATTACAAGAGGGATATAGCAAGTTTGGAATCAGTGCAGTGAAGGGCCACTAGGATGGGGGCTGGTTTGCAGGGGAAGCCATATGAGGAGAGACTGAGGGAACCGGGTCTTTTCAGCCTTGAGAGGAGGAGACTCAGAGGGAGTTACCAACATGTGAGGGAGTGCCATGCAGAGGTGGGTCATGGCCATTTTCCCCCCAAGGTGGAGGGCAGGGCATGTTCCAATGGAGCAAAGTTCAAGGAACCAAGATTTAGGGTGGATGGCTGGAAGTACTTCAGAAGTAACAGTTGAGGGACCCAGAAGGTAGATACATACCGGTAAGGGGGGAAACTAGAAAATAAATTGCTAACTATTGGGTGTTATTATGCACTTAATGCAGGTCAAGCATTATTTATGAAAAACTTAATGAAGAAAGTGAAACAGTTTGCATGGGGAGAAATTATATTGTGGGGGGAGATACAAATTGTATCTTAAATGCAAAAAGGGCAACAACTTCGAAAACTAGCAAAAAATCAGCAGATGGAATTAAAATTGGAAAACTAATGGAAGGGGGGGTGGGGTCTAATTGATGGATGGAAATATTTAAACCCAAAAGGGAGAGACTATACATTTTTTGCAAAAAAAAAAAAAAAGTAACCTATTCAAGGATAGATCACATATTTTTGTCTGAATCATTGGCACCACAATTAGGCTAAACTGAGTTTGCCCCAATTATAACTTGTGACCCTGCACCAATAAAAGTTCTATGGACTAATAATACCCTAAAGAGTAAGCCCATGATCTGGAAGTTAAGTTCTAACATATTTACAAATTCACAAATTATTGAAAAAAATAAAGTTATTAAGTTACTTTACAAAATAAATGATAAAGAGGATAAATGATAAAGAGGAAATGAAACCCACAGTTGTATGGGATACTCTCAAAGCACATTTAAGAGGGAAATTTATAATGGAAGGATCAAGGTTAAAAAAGGAAAGAAGTAAACTGCAAGCACAATTAGAAGATAAAATAAAGAAACTGTCAGAGGAACATAAGAAATCAGGATCTAAAAATATACTTAGGGAATTAACAAAAGTTAGAACAGAATTAGAAGCACTAGCTATAAATAGAACTCAAGTAGCAATGAATTATCTATTGAGGAAATAAAAGTTCTAAATTGTTATCAAACGGTATCAAAACCCCCAATTGTTAAGATAAAAATTAAAATGATAGAATTGCAACATCCCAGTAGCAAATTTTATCATCATTTATGGAATATTATTACAAAGAGTCATATGAAACAGAAATAACACCAGATATAGATATAGATATAAAAAAGTAAATTTACTTCCAGTTAATCCAATTCATGAACAGCATAAAATGAACTTAACTAGCCAATAACACTTTTGGAGATAAGGACAACTATTAAAAAAAACTTTAAAAAGGGAAGTCACCAGGATGTGATGGTTTCACAGTGGACTTTTATAAATTATGGGAAGAGGATATCAATACACATCTTTTAAAAGTATATAATTCAATATTGTCTGGTGAAAAAGTACCAGAATCATGGAAAATAGCAAGAATTATAGTTATTCCAAAACCTGAAAAAGACATTACACTTCCCACCACATATAGACCAATAACACTGCAAAATCAAAATGTTTTTTCTTCCATTTTGGCACAAAGACTGAACTGCTTTATTACAAATTATACTCACAGCAATCAAAATGGGTTTATGCCAGGAAGGCAAATGCCAGATATGATTCATAGGGCACTAAATATTATATACATGGCAACAAAAAGCAAACAAAACCCCCATATCAGAAAGTGGCTCATACATTCACCAGAGTTGCTAAACTGGGATTTCCTGACACGTTCCTTTTTTCCAACCAATAACCCAAAATAATTTAGATCAAAATATTTGATTCACTCTGATAGGAAACTACTAAATCATGTCCATGCAAAATGAGAAGAGCATCAATGATCAGCAAGTCTGCATGCAGGCTCCTGACACTGCAAGTTATGTTAAAGAAGAAATGGGGAGGATCACCAATTTCAGAATAGAATATCATAGAATCAAAGAATAGAAGAGTTGGTCAGGTCCAACCTCCTGCTATTGCAGGACACTAAATTACACAATCCCATTCAGATGACTGTCCAGATACTTTTTGAATGTTTCCATCTCCAGGTAATAGATGCCATTGACAGTGGGAAAATTCTTCTTGGTGTCTAGTCTAAATCTGTCTAATCTAGTCTATTCCTGCACTCTGGAATGAATGAGATCTTGTCCTTCATCTTCGTGACAGCCATTCAGGTACTTGTAGGGTATAACCATAACAACCTCCAGTCTTCTCTTCTTGAGGCTGAACATGCCTAGTTCTCGCAATCTTTCCTCATAGGGCTTTACCTCCAGTCCCTGAATCACCCTTGTTGCCCTCCTCCGTACCCCTTCTAGCTCTTCTGCATCTTTTTATAACTTAGGTGCTGGAGAAATAAGCACTTCACTTCTTCTGGATGTGACTTTAAAGCAGCCCAAAAGAGCATTTGCCCTTTTTGCAGCTGCATCAAATTGTTGGCTCATATTTAGCTTATGATCTACAACAATTCCAAGATCCTTCTCATTTGCAGTATTGTTGAGCCAAGTTTTCCCCACCTTGTAGTGGTGCATTTGGTTTCTTGTTCCTAAGTGGAGAACTTGGCATTTGTCCCCACCGAATTTCATTCTGTTGTTCTCTGCCCAGCATTCTAACCTGCTGAGATCACCATGTATCTTATGTCTTCTGGTAGATGTGGTTACCTGGATCTCAACAAGGCCTTTGACAAAGTGCTACATGATATCCTGGTTGAGAAATTTTTGAGCTTTGGGATAGATCAATGCACTGATTAGGACATGCTGATGGACCACAAGCAGAGGGTGACTGTCAGTGGGGAATCATCAGGATGGCAGCTGGTGATGACCAGAGTTCTCCAGGGCTCAGCTGTGGGACCAATTCTGCTCAACCTTTTTATCAGTGACATGGAGGAGGGGATAACCAGTCTGCTGAATAAATTTGTGAATGATACCAAAGTGGGGACAGTGGCCACTACTGAGGAGCACGTGATCCAGATCCTTCTGGATTTGGACAGGCTGTGGAAGTGGACAGGGGACAACAGGATGGTATTCAATGTGGATAAGTGCAAGGTGCTTATCTTATAGGATACTTGGGACACAGGAATAGGTGTTGCAGGTACAGGATGGGGGTCAAGTGGTTGAAGAGCAGCATTTGTGGAAGGGATCTTGGGGTACATGAGCCAGCAGTGTGACATGGCAGTTAAGAGGGCAAACACTACCCTTGGATGTATAGCCAGAGGCATGGCTTCTAGATCTAGAGAGGTGTTGATACTGCTGTACACAACTCTGGTGTGCACACAGCTGGAGTACTGTGTCATGTCTGGTCTCCATATTACAGGAGATACATAGCTAGGTTAGAATCAGTTCGGCGCAGGGTCACAAGAACAGTAGCTGGGTTGGGAGGGATGACATATGAGGAGCGATTGAGGGAATTGGATCTTTTCAGCATGGAGAAGAGGAGACTCCGAGGGGATCTTTTACTGACTTACAGGTATGTGAGGGGATGTCATGTGGAGGAGGGCCCTGACCTGTTCTTCCCAGCAGTAGAAGGCAGGATGTGTTCCACTGGGACAAAGCTCAAGGAACTTCAGGATGGATGTCACAAAGTACTTCCTGATGGTTAGGATCTGTAGGATATGGAATGGGCTTCCAAAGGAGGAGGTTGAGGTCCCATCAGTGAGGGTATTCAAGGAAAGATTGGACAACCACATGTTGGGGATTACGTGCCTGGAGCTGGCTGGAGCCGGGATCAGTATAGATGGCCCGGGAGGCCCCTTCTGACTCTTCCCCCCCACCCCCATGTTTCTATTTTTCTACCCTGCTGCTTTTATTTGTTTCCCCATTAATATTAATCCAGATAGACTTCTGGGGGCATGGCAACTTGAATAGCAGTGGCTTGATGCCACTTTTTCCTGTGTCTTGAAGCAAGTATACTTCCTGAAAGCCTTTATCCCTGGAGTTACAGATGTGCTGGCCAAGGTGAGGTTAGACAATGTTATTATTATGTTAGACCAGGGGTCCTCAAACTTTTTAAACAAGGGGCCAGTTCACTGTGCCTCAGACTGTTGGGGGGGGTCAGACTATAGTTTGAAAAAATATGAATAAATTCCTATGCACACTGCACATTAAAATTAATTAAAATAAAGCAAACAATTAAAATTAATTAAAATTAATTTTTAAAAAAATAATTAAAAATTTTAAAATGTTTGCTCCGCTCGCTTGGGCTGCAGCAGAAGTCCAAGATGAAGTGGGGAAGAGCATGTCCCTAATTAAGGGACATAGCTACAACGTCCACGATCATGCTGGGGGCGGGGGGAAGACGGAAGCGAAGGACGGGCACGATCGCGGGTGCACTTGTGCAGGGAAGGCAGGCAGGATCGCGGCCATCTCTGCCCCCCTCAGCACAACCGTGATCGCACCCATCTTCCCTGCATGAGCGCATCCACGGCATCTCCCCACTGAGTACACCTGCGCCAGCTCAGAGCTTTTGAACTCGCTCAGAGATCGTTTTCTCCAAGCGAGTCAAAAAGCTCTGAGATGGGTCAGATGAATCAGCATGGTGGGCTGGATCCGACCCACAGGCCGTAGTTTGACGACCCATGAATTAGCATTCCTTTACATTGAATTCTGTTTTGAACAATTTTTCTTCTAACAAACTAATCCCAACTTATATTTTAATAGAGATAGAAAATTACTAATAAGTATAATATCATAGACGGTTGATTAACTGATTTTATTTAATTTATTTTTTGCACTATTTTTGAATCCCCCCCCCTTTTTTTGCTCTCTCTCTCTCTCTAACTTCTCTGGTCTCTCCTCCCTTTTCTTTCTCTCTCCCCCCAACCCTCTTTCTCTTTTTTTAATTCTGTACTGCCTTAGAAGTTTTGTTAAATTGTGAGATTAATTATATCTTAGTTATGCAGCAATATACCTGCACTGCGGACCTTCATGCTAATCCGGTCAAGACTTACCCATATTGCCCTAAAGGCATCCAGCTTGACCTTGCAGCTTTTTGCCTCATTTTCATTCTGCTTTCATCAGCTGCAGCCATTTAACAGTGTTCCTCCAGGGACACTGCTAAATGATACTAAGTACAGTTCCCAAGAAATTGAATCTAAGCTACTGACTTGCACAATCATGTGCTTTAACAAGTCCATTGTTCCTGCATTTATGTGGTCACATTATTCATTTAGGATGAGAATAGTAGGAGGAACACGTTACCCTTAGTAAAGTGGGTACACCTTGTCATACCCTCCCAGGTTTTCCCATTGTTTCTTCCAACAACACTGATACTCCATTAAAGAAACAATGAGTAGAGTGTAAAAATGAGTGTAATCTCTAGCCCTGTGCTTTGGATATCATGTTTGCATTTCATAAAAAGAAATGTATAACAGTGAGATAGTTTTATAAAGCAACAGTGCAGCTTAGCTTTTTTAAACGTATGCATTTTTACTGGCCTGCAGAACCACAAAAAGAAAAGAAAAAAGATTGCTTCTGAAAAATTCCACCAGTCAGACATTTGCAGGTGAAATGGATGGAATTGACAGTCCAACAGAAATGTGCTTACTTCAAGCACATGATTGAACAAGAAGGGCTGATAGACTGAGAAAGAGAACTGCACATGAGGAAGAAATTTAAAGAGCCTTAATCCTGAGATTAGACAATATGTTTGGGTTGCATATTTCTGTCCTGAATAAGATAGCCTGTTCTGTTCCCTTCCTTAGTTAATTCAGTGGAGCATTGTAGCTGTTGAAGTCCCTGTAGAAGGAAATCTACATTTCTGAAATGCATAGGGAAATGATAAAATATTTTTCATTGGGAGTTGGGATTCTTTCATATTTTCTCCCCTGTTGCCACTCACTTGGAAGTAAAGCCACTTCAAAATTTTGCATAAAGAAAGTGGATGCACACATCAAAGAAGTATTACATCTTCTAAAGCAAAAAAATCAACTGCAATTCTGCTTGTAGTATACAATGAAAACACAATCCGTTTATAAGACCAAGACCCTTCTCTCTAGGGGGACCATAAAAAAGCACTTCTATACCTGAATGACTGGTCAAATGCTAAATGTTGCTCACTTCTGTATGCTCACATTTATTCTTGATGGTTTTTCCAAGTACGTTGAGCATACTATATTATACTCTGGTTGCTTAGATATGCAAACACCAGTAAGATAACTGGGGAGAAGAAAGTAGATAGAAAAAAAGGGTTCAAAGATAATGAGTGAGCAGGGAGTAAAGGAATGCATCTTTAGCAGTGAGGATACCAGTTACTTGAAACAACTAATTTCATAATTGAACAGTTTACTCTTGTGAAGAAAGTGCTTTGTAACCAGTTCACACACAATCTTGGTATGAAACACTCCCCAAAGGCTTTGCCCTGCTAGCTTTGGCTGAATACCTGAACAACTGAATACCTGTAGAGGAAAGTACGAGAGGATCAGCTATCCTCAATTTAATACTAACAGGGAAGGTCTGGTGGACAAAATAACAACCATGTGAACTCTGGGGGAAAGTGACCATGTGATACTTGAATTCTCAATTATGAAGGAGACAAAGGGTAACTGGAGCCAAACAAGTATCCTCGACTTCAAGAAAGACAACTTTAATGAACTCAGAAAAATGATAAGCGAAGTGCCATGTCAACACACACTTAAGGTGTCCAAGAGGGATGGGAAATCTTGAAAAAGAAGATTCTCAAAGCACAACTATGAACAATTCCATCAAGAAAAAAGTGTAGAAGACAGCAGAGGAAGCCCACATGACACCAAAAGGTTAAGTGACAGACTGAAAGAAAAAAAAGAATATGTACAGGAAGGGGAGCCAGGCCACAAAAGAATATAAACAAATAGCAAGGAATTGCAGGAATTGCATCAGGAAGGCTGATTATGGCCAGGACATCTCCAATTATATTATATTGCTTTATATTGTTATTATTTATTTATTGTTGTAAGCCGAGGCTTCGGCAAATGGGGTGGCATAGAAGCTTTCTAAATAAGTAAATAAATAAATAAGGCTAAAGCAGAAAATTAACTAAGAATAGCAAGGGATGCTAAGCACAACAAGAAAGCCTTCTTCAGATACATCCAGAACAAAAGACATGAGAAAGAGAAGGGTGTCCAGCTACTTAAAGTGGATGGCAGAGTGATAACAGATGACAAAGAAAAGGCTAAAGAGCTCAATTCCTACTTTGCTTCAGTCTTCTCCCACAAGGAAATCTGTAATCAAGAGGAAGTACAAGCTGAAAGTGAGAGTTGGCAGCCGAAGACTGACAGACAAATGGTCAAGGAATACCTAGGTGGAATAACCACTTTCAAATCTCCCGGGCCCAATGAACTCCATCCCAGAGTCATAAAAGAGCTAGCAGAGGAACTCTCAGAGGAACACTGGCTATTATCTTGGATAAATCTTGGAAAACAGGAAAAGTGCCAGACAACTGGAGAAGGGCTAATGTTGTCCCTATCTTCAAAAAAGGGAAAAATATGAAGCTAGGAACAATAGACCAGTTAGTCTGACATCAATACCTGTAAAGATTATGGAGCAAATTATTAAAAAATCCATTTGCAAGCATCTTGAAGAAAATGCAGCGATTAATAGAAGCCAGCTTGGATTAATCAAAAATAAATCCTGTCAGACTAATTTAATCTCATGTTTTGACTGGGTACCCTCTCAGATGAACAAAGGGAACACTGTGGACATAATCTCCCTAGACATTAGCACAGCTTTCAACATAGTGCCACATGACAGTCTGATAAGCAAATGAGCAAAAACTGGACTAGATAGAAAAACTATTAGGTGGATCCAAAATTGGCTGCTAAATTGGACACAAGGAGTGCTCATCAATGGCAGCTTCTCAAATTGGATGGAGGTGACTAGTGGGGTGCCACATAGTTCAGTCCTGATCCCAGTGCTCTTCAACATCTTTATTAATGATTTAGATGAGGAAGTACAAGGAAAGATAGTCAAATTTTCAGATGATACAAAACTGGGTGGAATAGCCAACACCCTAGAAGACAGAATGAAGATTCAGGGTGACCTTGATAAACTTGAACGCTGGGCTGAAGGCAACAGAATGAAATTCAATAAGGACAAGTGCCAAGTTCTCCACCTAGGAAAAAGAAACCAAATGCATCGATACAAGATGGGGAATATGTGGCTCAGCAGAACTGAAAAAGAAAAAGATCTTGGAGTAATTGTGGACAATAGAAAGGGTCCAGTGGAGGGCAACAAAAATGATCCAGAGTTTGGAAGCACTGCCCTAAGAGGAAAGACTGCGAGAACTGGGCATGTTCAGCTTTGAGAAGAGAAGACTGAGGGGGGACAGGATATCCCTTGATATGTACCTCACAGGCTGTCACAAAGAGAAAGGTCATGATCTCTTCTTGCTGATGCCAGAGTGTAGGACACAGAATAATCAAATCAAGTTGCGACAATCCAGATTCAGACTGGACATCAAGAAGAACTTCCTCACTGTCAAAGCAATACAACAGTGGAACCAGCTGCATAAATAGCTGGTGGGCTCTCCCACATTGCTTGCTTGCTTGCTTGCTAGCTAGCTGAGAAGTCACATCCAACCCATTATGACCCCATAGACAACATTCCTCCAGGCCTTCCTGTCCTCCACCATCCCCCGGAGTCCACCTAAGCTCACAACAACAGCTTCAGTGACTCCATCTATCCACCTCATTCTCTGCCGTCCCATTCTTTTGCCGTCGGTTGTTCCCAGCATTAGGCTCTTCTCCAGTGAGTCCTTCCTTCACATTAGGTGGCCAAAGTATTTGAGTTTCATCTTCAGGATCTGACCTTCTAAAGAGCAGTCAGGGTTGATCTCCTCTAAGACTGACTGGTTAGATCGCCTTTTAGTCCAAGGGACTCGCAGGAGTCTCCTCCAGCACCACAATTCAAAAGCCTCAATTCTTTGGCACTCAACCTTCCTTATGGTGCAGCTTTCACAACCATACATTGCAACTGGGAAAACCATGGCCTTGACTCTATGTACTTATGTTGGCAGGGTGATGTCTCTGCTTTTTAGTAAGCTGTCTAGATTGCCATAGCTTTCCACCCAAGGAGCAAGTGTCTTTGAATTGGCTGCAGTCACTGTCTGCGGTGGTCTTGGAGCCCAGGAAAATAAAATCTGTCACTACCTCAATTTCTTCCCCATTTATCTGCCAGGAAGTGATAGGACCAGTTGCCATGATATTAGTTTTCTTAATGTTGAGTTTAAGCCAACCCGCAACAAGAGGTTCTTTAGTTCCTCTTCACTTTCTTCCATTAGAGTGGTATCATCTGCATATCTGAGGTTGTTGATATTTCTCCCGGCAATCTTAATTCCAACTTGTGATTCATCTAGCCCCGCCTTTCATATGATGTGCTCTGCTTATAAGTTAAATAGGCAGGGCAACAGTATACAGCCTTGCCAATGTCCTTTCTCAATTTTGAACCAATCAGTGGTTCTGTGTCCAGTTCTCACTGTTGCTTTTTGACATTCATATAGGTTTCCCAAGAGACAAATAAGATGGTCTGGTACTCCCATCTCTTTAAGAACTTGCCAAAATTTGTTGTGATCCACACAGTCAAAGGCATAGCATAGTCACTGAAGCAGAAGTAGATGTTTTTCTGAAAGTCCTGAGCGTTCTCCATGATCCAACATATGTTGGCAATTTGATTTCTAGTTCCTCTGCCTCTTCGAAATCCTGCCTGTACTTTTGATTGCTCTCGCTCCACATACTACTGGAGGCTAGCTTGTAGGATTTTGAGCATAACTTTGCTAGCATGTGAAATGAGTGCAATGGTGCTGTAGTTTGACCATTCTTTGGCATTGTCCTTCTTTGGAATGGGAATGTAAACTGACCTTTTCCAATCCTGTGGCCACTGTTGTGTTTTCCAAATTTGCTGGCATATTGTAGCACTTTTACTGCATCGTCTTTTAGAATTTTGACTAGATTGGATGGAATACTGTCTCCTCCATTAGTTTTGTTTTTGCTCAGACTTCCTAAGTGCCATTTGACTTCACATTCCAGGATGTTCAGTTCAAGGTCAGTGACTACCCCATCGTGGTTATCAGGGATGTTAAGCTCTTTCTTCTGTGTAATCATGCCACCTCTTCTTTAACCTCTTCGGCCTCTGTTAGGACCGTGCCATTTTGGTCCTTTTTCATGCCCATCTTTGCATGAAACATTCCTTTCGTATCTCCAATTTTCTTGAAGAGATCTCTAGTCTTCACTTTTCTATTGTTTTCTTCTATTTCTTTGCACTGTTCATTTAAGAAGGCATTCTTATCTCTTCTAGCTATTCTCTGGAATTCTGCATTCAATTGGGTGTATCTTTCTCTTTCCCCCTGGCCTTTTGCTTCCCTTCTTTCCTCAGCTATTGGTAAAGCTTCCTCAGACAGCCATTTTGCTTTCTTGCATTTCTTTTTCTTTGGATTGGTTTTAGTTGCTACCTCTTGTACAATGTTGCGAACCTCCGTTGATAGTTCTTCAAGCACTCTGTCCATCAGATCTATTTCCTTAAATCTATTTGTCACCTCTACTGTATATTAATCAGGGATATGACTTTGGTCATACCTGAGTGGCCTACTGCTTTTCCCTACTTTCTTCAATTGAAGCCTAAATTTTGCAACAAGAAGCTCATGATCTGAGCCACAGTCAGTTCCTGCTTCATTTTTTACACCAAGGCCAAACTTGCCTGCTATTCTGGTTATCTTTTGGCTTCCTGCTGCAGTATTCCAATCCCTCATGATGATATGGACATCATTTTTGGTGTTATTTCTAGAAGGTGTTGTAGGCCTTCATAGAACTGGTCAACTTCACCTCTTCAGCATCAGTGGTTGAGGCACAGACTTGGACTACTGTGATGTTGGTTTGCCCTGGATTCGAAGTGAGATCATTCTGTCATTTTGGAGACTGTATCCCAGTACTGCTGTTCCTACTCTTTTATTGACTTTGAAGGCTACTCCATTTCTTCTGAGGGATTCTTGCCCACAGTAGTATGCCTGATGGTCATCTGAATTAAATTCACCCATTCCTCTCCATTTTAGTTCACTGATATCCAAGATGTTGATGTTCAGTCTTGTCATCTCATGTTTGACCATGTCTTGATTCATAGATCTTACGTTCCAGGTTCCTATGGAGTATAGAACCTTACAGCATCGGACTTTCCTCTCACCACTAGATACATCCTCAACTGAGTGTCCTTTCGGCTTTGACCCAGTCGCTTCATTCTTTCTGGCGCTATTAGTACTAGCCTTCTGCTCTTCCCCAGTAGCACATTGGACACCTTCCGACCCGAGGGGCTCATTTTCTGACGTCATATCTTTTTGCCTTTTGGTACTGTCCATGGGGTTTTCTCGGCAAGGGTACTGGAGCGGGTTGCCATTTCCTTCTCCAGTGGATCACCTTTTGTCAGCGCTCTGTGCTATGACCACTCTGTCTTGTGTGACCCTGCACGGCATAGCTCATAGCTTCTTTGAGCTACACAAGCTCCTTCACCACGGCAAGGCAGTGATCTGTGAAGGGGCTTCCACACTAGAGACATTCAAAAAGACACTGGACAGCCCCCTGAGTGGGATGGTGTAACTTGGTGTCCTGCAACAGCAGAGGGTTGGACTTGATGACCTTCATGGCCCCTTCCAACTCTTCTGTTCTCTGATTCTATGATTCTGTGATCTTATTGTGGTTCTATTAGCAGAACAGCACTCTCTGACCATCTTAATGCACAGATTTTGAAAGTGCTTTATAACCACTAGGACAGTCATCTAGATGGGATGGTGTAACTTAGTATCCTGCAATAGCAAGGGGTTGGACCTGATCTGCTTTCGGCTCTTTCCAACTTCTCTATAGCTGCAAAATGGTTGAACCCTTACTTTGCATCCATGTAAAGAGAAGGAAAAGTCAAAGCCTCTGTTGCTGCTATGCAAGCCAATCTGTTTTGGGTGAAATTAAACCCCAGTATAGTCACTGTGTCAATATTTAATATGGCTCTGCTAAAAGGACTAGTTTCCAAATACTTCTGAATTGTGATACTCAGGATGAAATTGCCTCCCAACTGTTCACTTTGACAGTACTGGCCAGGTCATCTTGAGCTATTGTAACAGCTTTTGCATTATGCTATTTTGCCTCACATCAAAACCTGCTGCTTTTTCTGTTCTCTCTCTCTCCCCCCGCCCCAATATTCACTGCGACCACCACCTTCCTCTTCCTCCTCTCCAATAACAGCATCCACAACCCATCTCCCTTCTACCCAGCCCACATCTCCTACCAGCAGTTCCATTGCCTGCCTGCCTGCTTCCACCCCCCCACCCCCACCCCCTTTTTCCTTTCCTGCCGTGCTGGGTGCCCTTCATGTCACTCAGGTGCTGCTTGATGCCTCCCTCTATGTGTTCCTCCTTACAGCATCTGACTGGGTGAGGTGGCCTGTGGTCTGCAGAGTGATCTCACCCAGAATGCTTTGCTCACTACGCAGAAGTTCCCCTCAGTATGAGGCAGTTGGGCCAAGAGAGCTCTCCAGACACCCACACCAGTTTCTTTTCTGCTGTATCATCTGCCACAGCACTGAAGCTGGGGACGTCCTAGAGAGGCTGCCTGTCTCATGCCTAACTTTGATGGGTTCTCAGAGTTAAACCTCAGGGGCCAATCATGATTTTCAAGACCAGTGGGCAGCCTGATGCCCAGAGAACAACTTGGCTCCAAATTCTACATGAACGCTGCCCAGATCTCTGCAAATTTCTTTGTTGAACTGCCACAAGCAGAATCTTTCCTTTCTTTCCTCAGCCTGGGCAATGAAACCTGTGATTTTACATTTACTTTTCGCCAGTAGACAGTGTTTCTTGCAGCTTCCTGGTGCTGCAGTGGCTATTCTTCCTGGGAATATATTTATATTTCTGTTACCCAAATGCCTTTGTTTTGTGTTTTAAAATGGATCAGTGACTCCTTTCATTTTTGGAAGCCAAGTGTTATGCTTTAAGAAGAAAGTGTTATGCTTTAATAAGCAGTAAGAAATATCTAGAAAGCAGGATGAGACAGGGACACACAGTGTGAATTATCCATCACTAGGGGGTGAAAGAGCTTCAGGAAATAAATGAAAGAACATATCTACAGTACTGAAGATATTTGCTCAAAATCATCTCTGATAAACCTGCTCCGAAATTGGTGGCACCATGCCAAGGCTATATTTAGTATGAGTGCAGATGTGAGAGTCAGGCCTGTGTTTGGCTTATATCCCACAATGAGCTTTGCCCAGAACTTTCATACTTCTGAAGAAGAACATGGCTATTTGAGTGGTTTTGGATGCAAAATGGAGGAAGCTCAACATTCCCAGCTCCAACTGTGATTATCTTGACTATAGTCTTGACTATAGCTACTTCCATCCTTCAGTACTGCTGAGGTATTTTTTGCAATTGGCTGGAAGTGGAATTAAAATGGAGTTTCCACATAAGAATAACTGTATTTAAAAAAAAATGTGTCCCCAGCACCACACCAAGATCCTACCATCTTTGCACACAAGTAAGTTCCTGTTCTTAGAAAAGGGTGTTAATTATTGATTTTTGAAAACAAAATGTTGCCAAAAAGAAGGCTGTAAAAGAGGCTGTTTACCACTAATCCCCAACTTGTGTTCATCAGGAAGCAGTAAAACAGGCTGACTGGCTGGCCCCACAAACAGGAAATGTTTGATTTGAGCACCATTGCCTTAAAAACCTCAACACGACTGAGATTGTGTACACTGAAGAGAATGATCCTGTGTTTGCATTTTATTGCCAAAAAAGAGTGATTCTGGTCTGAAATTTCAGATTGACAACACAGGAAATGCAGGAATCCACTGGGCTGGTAACAACAACATGTGGATGTGCCGTTAAAAACTCATCCCAGCCCAACCCAACCGTCAGCAAGGGATGGCTATTCCAGAGAGCGGGGCTTGTGTCTGTCTATACACACACCTCCTAACTCAGCAAGACATTTTGATGCTTGAGTCTGAAAATCCAACTGGAAATCCTCCCAGATTATTGAAGTAAAATAATCTGGGAAGTGCTTTTGCATTAGCTTAATTGCAATGAATGAAAGCTGTACAAGAATGCTACTAGGGTCTTGTGCAAATCCCATTAATGTCACTGGACATGTAGAAGAATATTTTGGTGGAATATTTGTCCCGCTCCCAGTTCAAATGTCTCTGCTTCTCACTGTAATTGTATTCCAAATCTGTCTTTACATAATTATAATTTAAAAATTATAAAATTTATTTATACAAAAATATATGCTTAGACATAACACAAAGCAGCTAACAGTAATTAAAATCAAATTCAACAATGTTTTAAAAATACAGCATAATATAAACAGGTGCAGCAGATAAAACATCAGTTAAAAATCTATATTTCTAATAAAACATAGATTTTTTTTCCTAAACAGGAAATAAAATGTCATTCTGGAGAAACATTGTGAAAGGGGGCCCGCTAAGTCTCCACAGAGAATTCCACAGTTTTTGATATTTCAAACAATGTAAACACAAGAAAATTTTGAATCTGATGAAATCACTCCAAACCCTGATAACTCTGAGAGAAGGCAATGTGCAGAGATTTTGGAAGGATGTTAACTGATGCTGCATATATAAGCAGGAGACAGGGCAAACCCTCTACTCCTTTGCTTCTGATAACAATTCCCTTTGGAAGGAAAGTAAACATGATATCACATTGTTCTAGAAACTGCATGTTTAGAGGACAGGGGAAGAGCTCCAGAACCCAACATTTCCAGGTAACAACCACTGCCTTGGAAATTCCAGTTCCTAAGAATTGTCATCTATTCCAGAGGGACTTACATAAATCCATACATTTAAAAAAGACAGTTCCAGGCAGCAAACACAAAACTGGGCCAAAAAAATGAAAAAGGATTTTTTTGCCTACTCCTTAGAAGTAGAGCAGCAAGATCATAACTTGTTTCACTGCTATAGGGAAACTAGCAAGCATCAAGATTAGAGATAAGGTAAAGATAAAGGTTTCCCCTTGACATTAAGTCCAGTCATGCCTGACTCTAGGGGGTGGTGCTCATCTCCGTTTCCTAGCCGAGGGAGCCAGCGTCTGTCTGCAGACAGTCTCTGTGGTCATGTGGCCGCCATGACTAAACACCGAAGTGCACGGAACGCTGTTACCTGCCCACTGAAGTGGTACCTTTCTATCTACTTGCATTTGCATGCTTTTGAACTGCAAGGTTGGCAGGAACAGGGACGGAGCAACGGGAACTCACCCCATTGTGCAGATTCGAACCGGTGACCTTTCGATCAACCACCCCAGCACACAGTGGTTTAAACCACTGTGCCTCCTTAGAGATAGAGGGAGAAGATGGGAGGGGGCTGGTGCAATTGTGCTTGTTTACTTGACAAATGGAACAGTCCCTCCCTCTCTCTCTCTCTGAAAATTTTTTATTCCCTTAACATAAACAAGTACACAAAAATGTGAAACAGAACAAACTAAAATCAACAAAGTTGCCAAGGGAATTCTATACAAATACAAACTATACATTCAGCCCCCCAAATCTATTTTCTTGTCTTTCAGTACTCTATGAGAGGTTAACAAAAAAGAAATAATCCATAGAACAAATCTTCCAATTACTTCAAATCCTTTACTTTTTTCTTTCTTTCCTTTCCCTAACTCCCCTCATATCCCATTAACCATACTGAGCATAGTAAAATTTCCATTTATCATTGAATTCTTCTAATGGTCTTCTATTTACATAGTTAGTTAACTTCGCCATCACAGCGTATTCTGCTAGTCTATTTTCCATTCTTCAATTGTTGGGGGCTCTGGTGATTTCCAATTAGAAGCAATTGTGATTCTAGCTGCAGTTGTCATATACTTAAATAACTCTGACATATTTTTTGAAAAGGTCTCTGGCACTATTTTCAAAAGCATATTCTTGGGACTCATGGGAAACTTAATTTTAAAGATTTTCTGCATTTCTGCATGTATCAGTTTCCATTTTTTTTCATTATTTCGCAAGCCCACTACATATGACAGAAAGTCCCATTCACCCTGTTACATTTCCAGCTTTTTCTATTATAATTTTTTCTATGTTTTCATTATCTTTTGGAGTAATGTACTGCCAATAAAACATCTTATACCTATTTTCTCTTAATGCTTGACTCAGTACATTTAAAATCTTTCTTCCGAAGAACTTCCCACTGGCACAGGTTGTCTCTGCCAGTCTTGGAGAACTTTTCCAGATATTGCAATTGGTACCATCTGAAAGATAGTGATGTCATGCTGTGCCGTGGAGGCCACCAGGGATGCTGCCACCACTGTTTCCGATGAGGGATGAGGTCTGCTCCCTGCTCCTCTCCTGGCTGCCTCCACTTTTGCTCACTCACCCATCCCAATGTCTCTGAGAGAGGAGGCTGGGAATGGGTGGGGGGGGGGTACTGGAATTCTTATCCTGCTGGCCATGGACTAAGGCAGCCAGTCAAAGGGCAGCGTCCAAAGGGCGTGAAGCTATTTGGGACTATTCGGGGCTGGTTGGGGTTGGGTTGGGCCATTGACCCTGGCAGTTTGTGACGAGGGAAGGCTAGGCATGGTAGTTGTTAATTGTATATTGGTGGGCATTTTTGAGTGGAGCCAGAGTGTAATGCAAGTGTAATGTGGGATACAATGAAAGCAGTGGTAAGAGGACTAGGAATAAAATATTCATATAATTTAAAAACACACACACAAAAAGAGCAATATGTAAAAAGATTAGAAGAAGAAATTAAAGAATTAGAGAAAAATATATTAAAAGTAGAGAAAACAAAATTATGCTAGAATTAAAAACAAAAAGAGAAGAAATACAAAATATTGAAATAGAACAAGTTCAAAGAAATCTAATTTACTTGAAAAGGGAATTTTATGAAAACAGTAATAAAAATTCCAAAATGCTGGCCAGAGCCACACAAGTCAAAAAAGCAAAAAAAAAAAAAAAAAGTGGAGTAATAAAGAATGCAAAACTTTTAATTTTTCAAAGGAATTTTGAAAAGTTATGTAAGGAAAATGAAATAGATTTGAAAGAAAGACAGATATACAGTGGTACTTTGGCTCACAAATGCCTTGGCTCATGAACAAATTGGCTCACGAACAAAAATTACTGAAAAAAATTTACTTGGGTCGCGAACACCGCTTTGGGTGGCGACCAAAATCGCAGCCATCTCGACCCCCCCTCTCCCCCAGTGGGGAGATGGCCACGATCGCAGTTCCATTCATGCAGGGAAGGCGTCCATGATCAGAGGCATGCTGCAGCAAAGCAGAGCCGCAAATCCACTTGCTGTTCATTCCCTTCTTTCCTCAGCTATTTGTAAAGCTTCCTCAGACAGCCATTTTGCTTTCTTGCTTTTCTTTCTCTTTGGGATGGTTTTAGTTGCTACCTCTTGTACAATGTTGTCCATTGATAGTTCTTCAGGCACTCTGTCTATCAGGTCTAATTCCTTAAATCTATTTGTCAGCTCTACTGTATATTCATCAGGAACATGATTAAGGTCATACCTGAGTGGCGTAGTGCTTTTCCCTCCTTTCTTCAATTTAAGCCTAAATTTTGCAACAAGAAGCTCATGATCTGAGCCACAGTCAGGTCCTGCATCATTTTTTACACCAAGGCCAAACTTGCCTGTTATTCCAGTTATCTTTTGGCTTCCTACTGCAGCATTCCAATCCCCCATGATGAGATAGACATCATTTTTGGTGTTATTTCTAGAAGGTGTTGTAGGCCTTCATAGAACTGGTCAACTTCAGCCTCTTCAGCATCAGTGGTTGGGGCATAGACTTGGAGTACTGTGATGTTGAATGGTTTGCCCTGGATTCGAAATGAGATCATTCTGTCATTTTGGAGACTGTATCCCAGTACTGCTGTTCTTACTCTTTTATTGACTTTGAAGGCTACTCCATTTCTTCTGAGGGATTCTTGCCCACAGTAGTATACCTGATGGTCATCTGAATTAAATTCACCCATTCCTGTCCATTTTAATTCACTGATATCCAAGATGTCGATGTTCAGTCTTGTCATCTCATGTTTGACCACGTCCAGCTTGCCTTGATTCATGGATCTTACTTTCCAGGTTACTATGGAGTATAGCTCTTTACAGCATCAGAGTTTCCTTTCACCACCAGATACATCCGCAACTGAGTGTCCTTTCAGCTTCGACCGAGTCGCTTCCTTCTTTCTGGCAATACTAGTACTAGCCCTCTGCTCTTCCCCAGTAGCACATTGGACACCTTCCAACCTGAGGGGCTCATCTTCCAGCGTCATATCTCTTTGCCTTTTGGTACTGTCCATGGGGTTTTCATGGCAAGGGTACCGGAGTGGGTTGCCATTTCCTTCTCCAGTCAGAGCTCTCAGCTATGAGCTGTCCATCTTGGGTGCCCCTGCATGGCCTCGCTTATTGGTTCATTGAGCTACACAACCCCCTTCGCTACGGCAAGGCAGTGACCCATGAAGGGGAATGGCAGCTAGTTAGATATTGTCAACTATTGGAAACAGAATTGGGCTATGCAAAGGCATGAATGGTATAATGAAATATGGAATATGGTAATTAATGATAAACTGACAACAGAAATAAAATTTTTAAAAGGGTTACTAAAAGCAAATAAACATAATGAAATTTGGGAAGATTTTGTAAAAGCAGTATTGATAGAAGTTTAAAGTTGTAAGCCTAATCATGAGTATATGAATTTTTGGAGGGGATATGGATATAACTGAAATATATATTATTAATTGTTATAATATATGAATTAAAAATGAGGTATTATTGGTCTCCTGGGTGGGTAGGGCACTGTATTATTTTCTTTTTATTCTTTTTAATTGGACTTTTGGGTGTTACATTATTAATACTGTGATGTTTGTATTTATGTATTTATGTATTTTTTTCTGTATTTAAAAAGCAGGGGAGGACATACATTATGGCATTGTCTTTCTTCAGCCTGGTTATAGACCTTCTTTCTACTTCCTTCTTAAGACAGTACTCTAGATATCTTCCAGGTTTGTTCGCATGTTCAAAATATTTTTGTTTTAAAAATCTCAGCTTCTTTTGTATCTCCTCTGTCTCTGTCATGTCTAGCTGATTTTTTTAATTTGCCTTGCCTTGCCTTGTTTTTGGTGATGATCCTCTAATATCTGAATTCACTTCAAAAGCCTTTCTCTTTGTACTGACGTCTCTCTCTTTTTCTAAGACACAATCTCTAAAAAAATGTCTTACCATGTAAGCTTTACTGGCTTCCCATGTTGGGGTTATAGAGACATCGCTTGCATTATTTACTCTAAAAAATTCTTTCAGTATTTCTTTTGACTTTGTCAAAATATCTTCTTGTAGCAGAAGATTGTCATTAAGTCTCCATCTTCCTCCTCCAACCTGTTCTTCCCACCATATTAACTGCGGTGGATTATGATCAGGAAGTATCCTGGGTTGAATCCTACAGTCTCTAGATTCATAATTAAATTTTTATATATCCAACCTACATCAATCCTTGAATATGTCTAATGTCTGTCAGCAAAAGTGTAGGCTCTGTCTCCAAGATTTTTAAGTCTCCATGCATCTTCTAACTGCAACATTTCCATATAATTAAAAACATTTTAAGGTAATTAAATGTTGGGTGCAGGTGGCGCAGTGGTTTAAACCGCTGTGCTGCTGGGCTGCTTGATCGAAAGGTCGCCGGTTCAAATCTGCACAAGGGGGTGAGTTCCCGTTGCTCCATCCCAGCTCCTGCCAACCTTGTAGTTCGAAAGCATGCAAATGCAAGTAGATGAAAAGGTATCATTTCGGTGGGAAGGTAACAGCTTTCCATGCATTTCGGTGTTAAGTCATGCTGGCCACATGTCCACAGAGACTGACTGCAGACAAATGCAGGTTCCCTCGGCTAGGAAGATGAGCACCACCCCCTAGAGTCAGGCATGACTAGACTTTAATGTCAAGGGGAAACCTTTACCTTTACCGTTAAGGTAATTTACCACCTCTTGCTTTTTTAGACTTATCCTTATTTGGATCTATAACTCCATTCTTATTGCCAATAATCAAAATGTTTGCTTCTTTAAAGTCCAACATTGATTGAAAGAATTTTTCATAGATCCTTTCTTTTGCATCATTTGGCATGCATTGTTGCCAGTGTAATTATCCTTCCATTCAGAAATCTTATCTTCAGAGCAATGAATCTTCCTTCTGGGGCTTTTAATTCTTCGACAACTTTTAAACCTTGAAGCTCCATCGGGGGGGGGGGGGATATAATTGTTCCTTAGAGCAAGTCATGTATAATTTAGATAAAAAACAACAAAAAATCACCCAGCTTGAACAACCAGCAACTCCCTAAAAAATGACAACAAAGGGGGAGAGAACCATCTGTTCCACTCCAGTGAGCTTCAGCCAAAATCGATTTATAATGTCCAGGATTCTTGAATAAAAATATCAAACTGTTTACAGCTGCAAAATTAAGTAGAGAAGTACCCCTTTCAATGTCCTTTCCAAGCAGAGAAAAAGAAATGTCTTAAAATCTGGATCACAACTAAAATCACAGCCTCAAGTCTCAGCTGTCTGAAGAGTGCCATTGTCCTCCTTCTCAATTCAAAAGGCACAATTAGGCAGAAAAATTCCCCCAGCTAGTATTTTCATACCAAGATCAGTTTACAATATTCGTAATTCTTAGTTCCAGAGTAGAGACATTAAACAGCTTTGCAAATGAGAAGCCATCTATCAACAAAAGATTATCCATTTCAGAGTCCCTTCAAAATATGCAAGCAAAAATGCCTTAAGAGTTCAAGCTGCATCAGTCTGGTGTGTTATTCCCTTGGCAAAGAAAATGATATAATATAAAAAGAAATAATAAAAAGTAAAAGAATAAAAAAAGAAAGGAGTGTGGGGGGGCAACTTTCTTAATTGTTTCCAGTTTTACCTTATCAGGGCTTCTCGATGTAATCAGAGCTGTAGAGTGAAAGTCTTGATGCTCACCTGTCCTTTAGAGAGGTAAATGGTGATTTATAATTACCCAAACATGATAAGGCAGAAAGCAGCAATATTCACTGCTGCTTCATCAAGTCGCCATTCCCCCAGAAGTACCTTTCACATTTTTTCATAACTGTGAATAAACTCACAATTTAACACTACAATTTAAAGCAGAAGAGTTAAGGGAGGAGGAGAGACCAGGAAAGGAAGAAAGGAAGAAAAAAAGAGAAGGAGAAGGAGAAGACGACCACAACGGAGAGAAACAAAGGCAAGACACAGTGGTAGATAAAATCAATTAGTCACCCTTCTAGCAATGTTAGAATTATTAATCCCATTCTATCCCTATTAAAATATTAGTTTATATTAATTTGTTTGAAAGGGGCATTGTTCAGACATTGTTTTCATAGCAGATGGCTTTGACTTCCAATTTTCTTCAAATCAAACAGGTGATGAAGATGGACTCCAGCTCGTTTGGTTGCTATGTCACACTTTGTTCTCTGCTCGTCAAGGCCAGAAGTCACAGAAGTCACAGAGCAGCAAACTTTGCTGCAAGTTTTTCAAGTCACCATTCCCCAGAAGTCTGGAACAGTTTCTCTCTCTAACATAGAAACATAAAAACAAAGTGAGTCAGAAAGGGTCTCCTGGGCCATCTAGTCTGATCCCTGGCTCCAGCCACCTCCACTCATGACTTGCCTTCCATGTGCATGTCCAGCCTATCCTTAAACACCCTCACCATTGGGTCTTCAGCCTCCTCCCATGGAAGTCCATTCCATACCCTAGGGTTCCTAACTGTCAGGAAGTACTTCCTGGCATTCACCCTAAATCTTGGTTCCCTGAGCTTTACTCCATCAGAATGCATCCTGCCCTCCACTGCAGGGGAAAAAAGGTCTCTGTGTGGCACCTCTTCATGCACTCGTATATTGCTAACAGGTCCCCTCTGAGTCTCCTCAAGGCTGAAAAGGCCCAGTTCCCTCAGTCTCACCTCATATGGCTTCCCCTGCAAACCAGCCCCCCATCCTAGTGGCCCTTCGCTGCACCAATTCCAACCTTGCTATATCCCTCTTGTAATGAGGGGCCCAGAATTGAACACAATACTGCAGCTGCGGGCACCAGAGTCATATAGAGTGACATTAAATATTCTGGTAAGAAAGCCAGCAATTTCTTGTCTGATTAAGAACTCTACGATGGATACTATCCAGACTAGGTGACTTGCTTACTTTCAGTTTGTCAATAAGGTTGAGAATTTCATTTTTGTCACTACTTTCTGCCTTAATTCCATGGGCTTCCTTCCAGAATACATAAACTCAGAAATAGGTATCTTCTTTTCGTCCTCCGCTGTGAAAACTAATGAAAAACTGCATTCAGCTTCTATGTTGAATGGAAGGCGTGAACTTCCCTTCACCACAAACCCTTTAATTCCATTATTGTTCAATGACTCCAACTGCTTCCTTAGCTGCTTCCATTCTTTTGATACAGTCAAAGAATTCTTTATTGTTAGCCTTGATATTGCTAGCAATGTGCTCTTCAAACTTTTTGCTTGTCCGCTTGTATCTCCCTTGTGCAAGCTTGTGCTTCTGTCTGTTTTTGGGGTTTTTTAATTTGAGCAAAGCATGTATTTTTTGAAAGAAATTTTCTTCTCCCTAACAGCTTCCTTGATTCTATGTGTTGACCATGCTGGTGATTTCCTGGACTTTGTGTGACCTTTACTGACTTGTGGTATGCATATTATTTGTGCCTCTATTATAGTGTTTGTGAGTAATTTGAAATGATTTACTCTTCTTGATTCTCCTCTTCAGCTTCTTTTTTACAATTTCCTTCACTGTTCAGAAATTTCCTTTTTCGAAGTTAAAATTCACTGCGTTTGACCTCTTTAGCAGTCTTCCACCTAACTGTATATTAAATCTGATACCACCATGGTCACTGTTTCCTATTGGCTGTACAGCAGCCTTCCCTACCCTGGTGCCCTTCAGAGGCATTTGGACCACATCTCCCAGAGTTTCCATCCAGCAGACCCATTGACTGGGAATTCTGGATATTACAGTCCAAACATATCTGGAAGGCCCAAGGTTGGAGAAGGCTCTCTAAAACATTTACATCCTGAGCAACACAATCCAAAAGTAAATCCAGGATAGTAGAGTTGGAAAAGGTCAAGAGGGCCATTCGATTAACCCTGTTCAATGCTAATCATAATATCATGGAATACTTTGTGAAAGGCCTAGAAATATAAAATAAAGCAAGCCAGAAGCATCCCTGGCCATCTAGTTTGACCCCAAGCTCCAGCTAGTTCTGCTCATGTAATCCCCAACATGTAGCTGTCCAATCTTTCCTTGAATGCCCTCACTGATGGGACCTCAACCACCTCCCTTGGAAGCCCATTTCATATCCTAGAGGTACTAAACATCAGTCCTGGACCCAGTGCTCTTCAACATCTTTATCAATTGTTTAGAGGAGGAAATACAAAGAAAGATAATCAAACTTGCAGATGATACAAAACTGGGTGGAATAGCAAACACCCTAGAAGACAGAATGAAGATCCAGGGTGATCTTGATAAACTTCAACACTGTGCTGAAAGCAACAATGAGATCCAATAAGGATAAGTGCCATGTCCTCCACCTAGGAAAAAGAAACCAAATGCATCAATACAAGATGGGGAATACATGGCTCAACCGAAATGAAGAAGAAAAAGGTCTTGGAGTAATTGTGGACAATGGACTAAACATGAGCCAACAATGCGATGCAGCCGCCAAAAGGGCAAATGCTATTTTGGGATGCATTAACAGAAGCATTATTTCCAAATCATGAGAAGTAGATTTGGGCACTAAGATTTAAGAAAGAAATTAGAAATTAGGGTCCAGCAGAGGAAAACAAAAATGATCCAGGGTTTGGAAACACTGCCCTATGAGAAGAGACTGAGAGAAATGGGCACGTTCAGCCTTGAAAAGAGAAGACTGAGGGGGGGACATGATATCTCTCAATAAGTACCTCAAAGACTGTCACAAAGAGGAAGGTCAAGATCTTGTCTTGCTGATGACAGAGTGTAGGACATGGAATAATCAATTCAAGTTGTGACAACCCAGATTCAGGCTGGACATCAGGCAAAGCTTCCTCACTGTCAGAGCAATACAACAGTGGAACCAGCTGCCTAGAGAGGTGGTGGGCTCTCCCTCAGTAGAGCCATTCAGAAAGAAACTGGACAGCCATCTGAGTGGGTTGGTGTAATGTGGTGTCCTGAAACAGTAGGGGGTTGGATTCGATGGCCTTCATGGCACTTTCCAACTCTATTATTCTATGATTCCCCCTAAAGTGCAGTCTGTGTGCAGTCAGGGAGTGCTCCTCAACCCAGAGCTGTCCCTGGAATCTCAGGTGGCTGCAGTGGCGAGGAATGCTTTTTTGCAGCTTCGGCTGATTTACCAACTGCGCCCTTTCCTGGATGAGCATTGCTTTGCAACAGTGACCCACGCTCTGGTGACTTCCTGACTGGATTATTGTGATGCACTCCATGTGGGGCTGCCTTTGAAGACGATCCAGATACATCAGTTGGTTCAGAATAGAGCATCCAGGATATTAATGGGGACCGGCAGGTATTCACATATGATGCCGGTCCTGTATCACTTACACTGGCTGCCAATTGAACTCCAGGCCCAATTTAAGGTGTTGGTGATGACCTATAAAGCCCCTAAAGGCTTGGGTCCTGGAGAGCTGAAGGAGTGCCTTCTTCCCTATATGCCCTCCTGTCCCTTGAGATCTAAGGCGGAGGTCCTTCTTCAGGAGCTCTCTTTGGAAGAGATTACAAGGGTGATTACCCAAAGGAGGGCCTTTCTGCGGTGGTGCCTCGATTGTGGAATACAGTCCCCAGAAATGTTCCCCTGGCACCAATGCTTTTTTCTTTTCGGCGCCAGGTGAAAACCTTTTTATCCTCCCATTATTTTAATGCTTAATTGGTTTTAATTGTGATATTATTGTGAATTGCTGGATGCTGTGCCATTTTTTAAATCTGTACTTATAAACTCTCCCAAGATGCTACTAATGGATGAGCTATAAAAGTGGTAAATAAATAAATAAATAGCATCCTGATTAGCAGGAGTATGAAGCATGGGTGAATTTAGCCAGCTTACAGTATTATTTATAGTATATAAATAATATTATTCGTAAAAGATGAATAATGCAGGTGCTAACACACTCCCCTGCCTAACACCTCAGAGTTGGAATGGATTCAGTATGATGGTCTAGCATTTAACTCTAAGAACGGTTTGCTCATATAGGGCCTGAATAAAGCAAAACAGCCTTCTATTGATGGAAATATAGGCTAGTTTGTTCCAGGGTCTCACTCTAGATCATGGGTCCTCAAACTAAGGCCAGCAGGCCGGATCCGGCCCACCATGCCCATTTAACTGGCCCGCCCCACAGGTTTTGCACTCCCTGGGCAAGTGAGTGGGCACAGGCATGCGTGCAGCTTGCTCGCGAAGAGGTTGTTTTGGATTAGCTCAGAGAAAACGATCTCCTCGTGAGCAAACCGGCAACTCGCAGCTTGCTTGCGGGGAGATCGTTTTGGACTCAATTGGAGAAAATGGTCTCCTCACGAGCAAGCCGGCGCCTCGCCCTGCACACCCCCCCCGTCCTCACCTCACTTCACGTGTGCATGTGCCCCATCCCCTCACTGCCCCCCCCCCCACTGGCACTGCCTTGGCGGCCCGTGCTCACTGCTGGCACCTGCCAACTGGCCCCTTTAGAATAAGTTTGAGGACCCCCTGCTCTAGATACTGAATCAAATGAAGATTTGAAATCCATAAAGGCTGCATGATCACATCCTGACTTTTCTGTGACATGCTGGGTAGTGATGGTTGTTTCACAGTTTTACAGGGGTGGAATATTTCAGCTTTTGACCTCTCCTAATCTCCAATGTGAAACCAGTGTTCATATTGGTTCCGCCCAATATGATAGAATCTGCCGAATCCAAGCAAAATCAAGGACAACAACATAAGAAAAATTAGCAACTGTATAAAATTAATTTTGCATTATACAAAAATTACACACACACATATGGCAAAAAGGGTACAATATGAGTACTTACATTTTTTAAAGCTTCAGTCTCTAACAGTCAGCTGACTTTAAACTGAAAACAAGGAAAGCCTGAAACATGAGAAAAGAGGCCCTGTGGAAAGGGGAAAAGAAAGGAAGTGGATGCATTTTTTTTCCAGTTGTTGGGCTTTGAAATTTAATATATGAGTTTGTAGAAGAAAAAGAGAAAGGGGGGCACCATTAACAGAGACATTTATTTTGCTACAGTGTATAAATAACCACTTGCTAAAAGAGGGTAAAGTGAATTAGTCTGCAAATTCTTTCATTCCCTTGATACTTCCCCAGGTTTCTGAGCAGGTGCAGACATGTGGTCAAATTCTCCTTAAAACTTGGTACAGCAGTTAAAATGACAAAGAGGGAAAACCTATGAATGTTTAGAAGGAATGCAGTGGGGAATGGTGGGAGTTGTGGGACATTTTCTGTGTAGAAATCTATAGGATTGTGTCTTAACTTACGAAAATACCTCTTTGCATTTACTGCGGAGGCTCTACTAAAGCAACATTCAAAGAAGCCCCAGATTTTGATCTTTGGAATCCAGGTGTATTGTTAGAGCTGTTCAAACTGTTTCTGGATGACAGTTCACTGACTGATGATCACACTGACCGAAGCTGGTGAGATCTGAGTCCAGAAACATATTTCCCACCCCATGGCAAAGGAGCCACATTGGTAGAAACCTTATAGATCACAAATGTCAGTGGGAGCAACCAATGATGGGGTAGCAGCCATACTGCCTGGGAGATGTGTAAAACCCCAACTCTTTCTTTCTCTCATAATGTTACATTAGGAACTGGAGGTATTGCCGAAGAGTACTGGTGACCTGTGGAAGTGCTAGGTCCTTCTTCCAGCCACCAGTTCTTTCCTGCAACTATCCACTGCATTATTTTCATGTTCAGCTTCTGAGTTTTGAAAAATTATGTCTGTAAGACAAAAAGGAAGGTAGGTAGGTCTATATTTCCATATTTCTGACATATTTTGTTAGGATTTGGACTGATTCATTTTCTGCAGCTTGGAATAGTTCTATTGATATCCTATCTATTCTTGGTGCTTTATTTTTTTGCAAGGGCTTTCAGAGCAGCGTTCACTTTCTAGTATCTCAGGCTCTTCATAGGATTTCTTTTCAAAGTACTCATGCTATGGAGTTCAGCAGGATTTGATTTTATCTCCCAAACCTTTTAACATCTACATGAAACCGCTGGGAGAGGTCATCAGGAGGTTTGGACTGAAGTGTCACCAATATGCTGATGACACTCGGCTCTTCCTTTCATTTCCATCTGACCCAGGCATGGAAGTCTCTATCCTCAGTTGGTTTCTGGACTCAGTAATTGACTGGAAGAGGGCAATAAGCTAAAGCTTATCCTGATAAGATGGAAGCGCTGCTGGTGAGTGAACCTCCATTCCAACTGGGAGATAGTAAACCTGTCCTGGATGGGGTTGCACTCCCCTAAGCGACAAGGTTCATAGAATGGGGGTACTCCCAGACCTCCAGCTCCCCAGGTGGGCTCAGTTGCCAGGAGCATCTTTTCTCAGCGTTGTCGAATTTACCAACTACACTACTACTTGGATGAGGGTACAGTCATTCATGCACTGGTAACCTCTAGACTGGTGTTACTGTAATGCACTTTATGTGGAGGTTTCCTTGAAGGCAATCCAGACATAGAAAAATAGAAAAAGAGTGAGTAAGAAGGGGTCTCCCAGGCCATCTAATCTGACCCCCGCCTCCAGCTAGCTCTGCTCATGACATGTCCACCATGTGCATGTCTAGCCTATCCTTGAACACCTTCACCGATGGGGCCTCAACCACCTCCCGTGGAAGCCCATTCCATCCCCTAGGGGTCCTAACTGTCAGGAAGTGCTTCCTGGCATCTAAATGAAACCTTGGTCCCCTGAGCTTCACTCCATTGAAATGCATTCACAAGCACTGCTCTCCAGCCACTTGTCCCCTAACCTGTACTTATGATACCCATTCCTATGCCCCAAGTGCAAGACCTTGCACTTATCCACATTGAATGCCATCCTGTTGTCTCCTGCCCACATCCATACTCTGTTCAGATCCTTTTGGATCTGGAGTACCTGCTCCTCAGTTTTGGTCAGTGTCCCAGTTTTAGTATCGTCTGCGAATTTGATCAGCAGACTGTTCATCACTTCTTCCATGTCATTGATGAAAAGATTAAACAGGATCGGCCCCAGGACAGAACCCTGAGAGACCACACTTGTCACTGGCCACCATCCTGATGATTCCCCACTAATGGTTACCTTCTGCTTTTGGTCAGTCAACCATACCTTAATCCATCGGACAGTGCATTAGTCTATCCCAAAACTCCTCAGTTTCTCAACCAGGATATCATGGGGCACTTTGTCAAAGGCCTTGCTGAAATCCAGGTAAACCATACCCACTGCATCCCCTTCATCTAGCCACCTTAAATATTGTCATAGAATTTCACAAGGTTTGTCTGGCAGGACCTGTTTTTGCGGACACAGTGTTGTGTAGCCACCAGTCTCCCTTCCCTTTCTAGCATCACTAGATCTCTTGCTATTATGAGCCTTTCCATTGTTTTTCCTACAATGGACATAAGGCTAACTGGTCTGTAATTCTCCATGACCCTTCTACTACCCTTTTTAAAAACTGGGACCACTGATGCCACCCTCCAGTCCTCTGGAACTTCACTCATTCTCCATGAGGCCTCAATAATGGAGGCCAGCGGGCATGAAAGAACCCCTGCCAACTCTCAAAGTACTCTCAGGTGTAACCCATCAGGGCCCGGCACCTTTGTAACCTCCAGTGCCCTGAGGAGCTCCTTGACTTCTAGGGGGGTGACTCTAATCTGTGCCGCTAAGTCCCTGGCCTCATCTAATCTCCCATGCAGATCTCCCCCATCCTGCTTTGGGGAGAACACAGAAGCAAAATAGTCATTTAGCATCTGTGCCTGTTCCCTCGTATCAGTCACTGGATCCCCTTCCTCCTTATTTAGTGGTCCCACTACCTGTCTTCCCTTCCTCTTGCTATTTACATGCTGATAGAAGCCCTTTTTGTTGTTCTTGATGTTCTTTGCAAGTCTCAACGTGCAATCAGCCTTAGCCTTGCGAAGAATCCTTCTGCAACAGGCCTCCTCCCCCCCGTATACCCTTTTGTCTATTTGCCCCAGTACCCATTTCCTACGGAGGTTCCTCTTGCATCTAATCCCTCTAACCACCTCCTTTCACATCCATGGCAGCGCCCTCCTTCACCTCCCTGCCTTGCTAACTAGCAGTATCATCCAGGCTTGCATCTCCAAATCCTCCCTTTTGAGAGTCATCCACCCCTCCTGAACTCCCTTGCCTTCCAGTAACCCATCCCAGCAGACTTTCCCCAGTCTGGCCTTCAGTTGGCCAAAGTTCACCCTCTTGAAGTCCCAGCTTCTAGTGCTCGACCTGCTGCTCGTCCCTATTCCCCTGATCTCAAAGCAAAGGATGGAGTGATCACTCACATCCAGAGCCCCCCTAATCTGTACCTCATCTATCAGACTCTTCAAATGTTCCAAAACAGGGCAGGATGGATGCTGAAGAGGACCAGTTCTTATGAATATATTACACTTCATCAATTGGAGTGTTCCAGTGCAGGCTGAATTCAAGGTATTGACTATGGTAAATAAAGCCCTAAACACCTTGGCACCACGGTATCTCAGGGAGCACCTTACTTCATATATTCCTGCCTATTATCTAAGATCATCAATGGAGGCCCTCCTACAGGTTCCTCTCCCCAGGGAGGCTAAGAGGGAGGTTGCAAGGCAGGAGGCCTTTTCTGTGGCGGCACTCCAATTGTGGAGCACCTTGCCCCTGGAGATTTGTCGGAAGCCTACTCTGTTGAGTGCCTAATGAAAGCCTTTCCCTTTGATGCACCAATGGCACTACTTAAAATATTTATTGACAGCACTGATTTTAATTTTAATTTTATTAATTTTATTAATGTACATTGTATATATTATGACTGTATATTTCATGTCTCATTGTGTTTATTGATTATAACTTTTACTGTATTATATTATTAATGTTATTATTGATTCTTATTGTAATGGCTGTCCAGAGAGCATAATGCTAATGGGACAGCTTTTGTACAAATTTAATAAATAAAAAATAATAAAATAATATGGGAAATATTTGGCTCAATAATACTGCAAATGAGAAGGATCTTGGAATTGTTGTAGATCACTAGCTGAATTTGAGTCAACAATGTGATGTTTTTGCAAAAAGGCAAATGCTATTCCAGGCTGCAGTAATAGAAGTATAACTTCCAAATCATGTGAAATACCAGTTCCCCTTTACTCAGCACTGGCTAGACCTAATTGTTGTCCTGTGTCCAGTTTTGGGCACCAGGATTTAAGAAAAATGTAAACAAATTGGAAAGGGTTCTGAGGAGGGCAACAAGGATGATCCAGGGACTGGATACAGAGCCCTACAAGGAGAAATTGAAAGAACTGGGCATGTTTAGCTTTGAGAAGAGAAGACTGAGGGAAGATATACCACTCTACAAGTAAAGCTGTAATAAAGAGGAAGAACAGGATCTCTTCTTGAACATCCCAGGTGTTCAAGTTGGACAAGGAATAAGGGAATCAAGTTGCAGGGTGCAGGTTCTGGCTAGATATCAGGGAAAATTCGTAACTGTTAGAGCAGAATGACAATAGAACCAATGACTCAGGGAGGATGATGCAGATGCTCCCACACTAGCAGCATTCAAGATGCAATTGGACAGCCATTTGAGGGGGATGATTTAACTTGGAGTCCTGCACTGAGCAGGGAGTTGGACGCAGTGGCCCTCTGGCTCCTTCGAACTCTAGTATTCTATGATATGCCAAAGACACTGTTAAAATAGAGGTAGAGAACTTGTGCACCTCTAGGTGTTTTGGACTGTAACTCATCAGACTTAGCTAGCATGCCCAATGGTCAGAAGTTATGGAAATTGTAATTCAAAACATCTGGAGGGCATGTGTTACCATGGCTTGTTTGTGGCACTGCCCTCAGTACAGCTTTTCAGGTGCAATGGAGCCAGATCCTAGTTAGTGGAATTTTGGCATCTTAGCAATACTAGGATGAGTAATTCTTACTTCGGGAAAGGGATGGAATATTACGAAACCTGGAGTGGGATGCAGACTAAATGAAGGAATTTTGGATTATTGTGCCAGTTTTAAATTGATAAATCACGTCTTTCCTACCTAGTTGGCCTCACATGCAGTTGATACACACAGCACCAGGGAACAGAACAATGGCGCAAAATGGCTCCCAGGTAGCTTATAGAAAATGACAAGGGAGTCTTTCCAAACCAACTATTCACTGCTGCCAAACAGTCCGTTTTTAAACATTCAGAGTGAACATGTTGTACTTGCAGTAGTTAGTTTGCAATTTGCTTAGAACACCTGCAAATAATAAACACCTTCTTGTGCAACATATATACAAATGAGTAAGAAGTGTTCAGGGCTCTGAATGGCACAAAGAAGGTCTGAGTTTCTTTGTGTTTTGCAAAGCACTGCCAGTTTCCTCCTCTTCCATCAAATATAATTATGCTTCTGAAGAATAACTGTCTTCCCCTGCCTTCTCCCCTGCCATATTAAGAATGTTCATGCATATTTTTGAAAGAAGGAGTTATTTTTGTGTGGCACATACTTGCCAAATTGCAGTACAGAGCTCTGTTCTGTAGCATTAGAAGTACTGCTGGAACCTGAAGATCAACCAGCTGCAACATCTTGTACCCATTCTGCCCTTGGTCCTTTCATCTGCTTCCTCCTCCTGACTGTTTTGTGGCACACCTGGAGGTGTGGGTGGGTGGGTAGCTTTCTGGCTGCTTCACTGGCAGTTTTTAAGGTAGAGAGCAACTCTTTACAGCAGAGCCTGACAAATCTCTTTTGCCTCTTTGGAAGACAGGAACTACCTTATATCAGGTAAGCCCATTGGTCTATCTAGTGAACCATCTACACTGACTGGGCATCTCATTCCCAATTCTGACTTGAAATGGCAAGGATTAACCCCAGGACTTTTGGTATACTAACTGTGTGCAGAACAGTGAGCAACAAGTGGTGCTTGACACCTACCAGTGATTAATATGGTTTATATCACAAGAGTAATTTCCTTTTCATCCTCTGTTGCAAGTATAATCAGGACAGAATTGAAAGTAACTTTACAGTTTGATCATAAATGTCAAGGCAAGTGAAGTTGTAACTCTTTTTTTCTGATATAAACTCTTTTTCTGTTTAACTCATCAGTACTGCATCCTGAACAGCGAAGAATAGACTTCAGATCCTGATGCATTGTACCTGTGTGGCAGCTGCACCATTATAGAATGTTTTATAATGTGTAAAGTATTTGTCCATGCAATGTATGTTATGCTTTTTAAAATATCAAGTTGTTTTGGGGTTATTTTATGTTTATTTGTGTTTATTAAAATGGTTTTGATAATTTTTCTATGAAAAATTTCCCCTCACATTTCAAATTGTGCAATATATGTCTACAGGACATCTACTAATTTCCCGTGGTTCTACTATTTCCCTTGTGAAACTCTTGGTTTATTTATTTATTTAAAACATTTGTATGCCACTCAATTGTGCCACAGCACCTCTGGGCAGCTCACAGTTACAAGATAAAATACAATAAAAATAAACTACAATTTATTAAAAATAGAATATCAATAAAATACAGGCAAAAATACAAAAGTCAAATGGCATTAATTATTAAAATATTTTTAAAAAGGAAGGTCTTTGCCTGGAACCAAAAGGAATATAAAGAAGGCGCCAGGCAAATCTCCTTGGGGAGAGCATATGGGGAGCAGCTGCAGGAAAGACCCTCCTAGCAGCCATCCCTCTCATCTCCCTAATGGCTCACACAGGAGGGCCCTCTGCGTAGATCTCAAAGGCTAGGCAGGCACATTTGGATGCAGGCACTCCTTAAGATAACCAGGGCCTAAGCCGTTTAAGGCTTTATTTGTCAGCACAAGCACCTTGAATTGGGCCTGGGTGCCAGTTGGTAACCAATGGAGATCTTTCAGTATGGGTGTTATGTGGGCCGCTCTAGGGGCTCCCATCACCAACCGAGTGGCCCTATTCTGTACCAATTGTAACTGCTGGTGTATCTTCAAGGGTAGCCCCACATAGAGCACATTACAGTAATCTAGTCTGGATGGGTGACTGGTTTCAGACCGCCTGTCCAGGTAGGGATGAAGCTGGTATATTCCTCATAGCTGGAGGAAAGCAGCCTTGGACACCAAGCTCATCCGATATTCTAGGGACAAACCTAGGTCCAGGAGCACCCCCAGACTGCGGACCCTTTCCCTTAGGATGAGTGTAACCCCATCAAGGACAGGGCAATGCCCCTCCAACCTGTCTGATGACCCCACCGCCAACTAGCAGCACCTCCTTCTTGTCAGGATTGAGCCTCAGTTTATTGACCCTTATCCAGTCTATTATTGACCTTAAGCCCCAGTTCAGGACAGCGATAGCCTCACTTGGGTAAGATGTAAAACAGAGATAGAGCTGAATCCTCAGCCCAAACCTCCAGATGACCTCTCCCAGCAGCTTCCTATAGAAGTGAAAGAGTATGGGGGACAGCACTGAGCCCTGCGATACCCCGTGATGCAACCAGCATGGTGCAGAGCAACTGTACTCCCAGGACTACCTTCTGGACCTGGCCCGCCAGGTAGGAGTGGAACCACCACAAAGCGGTGCCTCCAACCCCAACTCAGCCAACCTGTCCAGGACAACACCATGGTCGATGGTGTTGAAGGCTGTTGAGAGGTCAAGGAGAACCAACAGGGTCGTACTCCCCCATCCCTCTCTCTGTACAGGTCATCATACAGGGTGACCAAGGCCATCTCTGTTCCAACCCCAGACCTAAAGTCCGATTGAAATGGATCTAGATAACCACCTGTTCCAACACCTTGCCCAAAAAGAGGAGATTAACAATGGGCTGATAATTATCCAGTAGCCCTGGATCCAGGCCTGGCCTTTTTAGAAGTGGTCTCACTACTGCCTCCTTTAATGGGGCAGGGACCACTCCCTCTCTTAATGAGCCTCCTGGACTCAGGACCGAACCCCTTCAGATCTCCCAATCAACCAGAACAAGCAAGGGGTGTCATGAATCGGACAGGGCCAAGCACCTTGTCCACAACCTCGTGTCTCAATAACTGAAACTCATCTAATAATGGACCATTAGATGGTGCACTTGACACATCTGAAGATTGTACTGCACAAATGGCAGAATCAAGCCCCGGGCCGATCCAAATTATTTTTCCCCGAAAGTGCAAAGCAAATTCATCTCACAGAACTGTCCAGAGAGCCCAGAGAGTCCAGAGGGCCCAGATCACTCAAAATAGCTTAGCTGGACAGCACTGCAAGGAAGCAATAAGGGAGGCAAAGTATCCATGCTTTGCTTGCCTTATTGCCACTAAGTAGGCTTGATAATGAGCTCTTAAATGTGTTTGATCCGATTCATCGTGGGACTTCCTGCACCTGTGTTCTAGCTGTCTCCCTCTTTCATTGCCCCCGGCATATCATTGTACCATGGTGCTGAATGGGCACTTCAGGTAGGGAGCGGGTGCTTTGATGCAATCGGGTCAATAGCCGTTTCCCTATTCCAAAACTTTAAAAACCCAGAACATGATACAGGTTCATCTCAAATGCCTGAAAAACTGGGCTGGGAAAATTTTCCTCAAAGAGAAAGCTATGAAGCTGTTCCTAATATATGCATTCTGCTTATAAGCTGTGGGATCTTTTTTTCCTTTCCTTTTAGCTCATTATATAAAAAACCTTTCTGGAGTTAACAGGTATTGCTGTTTCCTCTGTACCAAAGAAGCCCAGTTAAAGGGTGCAGGAGCCCATGGTTGATCATCACTCTCCTAGACCTGATCCTCCCTGATAATGCAGTTGTCTTATTTATGCATGGCTGGGTATTCTGCAGGAACGATCCTCAGACTCTGTCAAGTAAACAGAACTGTACGGTCAGCACCAGAATATGGTGGGACTGGAAAACTACTGGAGACAAAACAACTATTTCCCAAAAGACAAATTGATGTGGCTACAAAGGCAGAAATGGGATGTGAACTCTAAAAAGTTTTTTAAAAAGGTTCTGCACATAGAACGTTTTTCTGCTCCACAGCTCTTTTCACAGAAAACAAAGTAATGAGACCCATTCTTGGAAGTAGGAATGATGAAGAGGAGCAGTGTTTTCTTTGCAGCATATTGGCGTTTTGGTTTAAAACATAACTATGCCCCCACAGCAAGAGAGACTCTGACCCCAAGGGAGATGTCAGTGGGCAGGAGGGTGACTGTGAACATCATGTCAAGAAACCAGATGGGACGTAAGAAAAGTCATGCTGGATCAGATCAAAGATCCATCTAGTCCACCCTCCCACACACATAGAAACATGAAACTGAGTGAGTCAGAAGGGGTTTCCTGGGCCATCTAGTCTGATCCCTGGCTCCAGCCGGCTCCACTCATGACATGCCTACCCTGTGCATGTCCAGCCTATTCTTAAACCCTTAAACCCCCTCACCATTGAGGCTTCAACCATCTCCTGTGGAAGCCCATTCCATACTGAATGGGTAAGGAAGTACTTTCTGGCTTCCACCCTAAATCTTGGTTCCCTGAGCTTTACTCCATCAGAAAGCATCCTGCCCTCCACCGCAGGGGAAAAAAGGACATGACCCACCTTTGCATGGTACCCCCACATGTACCAGTATGTCACTAACAGGTCCCCTCTGAGTCTCCTCAAGGCTGAAAAGACCCATTTCCCTCAGTCTCTCTTCATATGGCTTTCCCTGCAAACCAGCCACCATCCTAGTGGACCTTCGCTGCACCAATTCCAACTTCGCTATATCCCTCTTGTAATGGGGGGCCCAGAATTGAACACAATACTCCAGTCCTATGTCCTAAGTGCATAACCTTGCACTTATCCGCATTGAAAACCATCCTGTTGTCTCCTGCCCAATTCCATAGACTGTCCAGATCCTTTTGGATGTGGAGTGCCTGCTCCTCAGTTGTAGCCACCGCCCCTACTTTAGTATCATCTGTGAATTTGACCAGAAGACTTGTCACCCACTCCTGCAGGTCATTGATGAAAAGGTTGAACAGAATCGGTCCAAGACTGAGTCCTGGGGGACCCATCTCATCACCCTCCACCATCCCGATGATTCCCTACTAATAACAACCCTCTGCTTTCAGTCCATCAGTCATGCCCTAATCCAGCATACTGTGTATTGGTCTGTCTCAAAACTCCTCAGTGTCTCAACCAGGATATCATGTGCCACTTTGTTCATGTCCTTGCTGAAATCCAGGTAAACCACATCCACTGTGTCCCCTCCATCTAGCCACCTTGAAACCTTGTCATAGAATTCCACAAGGTTCATCTGGCAGGACCTGTTTTTGTGGAAGTCGTGTTACATGGCTGCCAACCTCCCCTATATAGGGACTCCAGAGTGTTTCTTATTATGAGCCTTTCTTATTCTGAGACTAACTGGTCTGTAATTCCCTTGCTGTTGTTTAGCGAAGTCGCGTCCAACCCATTGCAACCCCATGGACAACATTCCTCCAGGCCTTCCTGTCCTCCACCATCCCCCGGAGTCCACTGAAGCAGTTGGTGTGAGCTTCAGTGGACTCCATCTAGCCACCTCATCCTCTGCCCCTTCTTTTGCCATCTACTGTTCCCAGCATTAGGTTCTTCTCCAGGGAGTCCTTCCTTCTCATTAGGTGGCCAAAGTATTTGAGTTTCATCTTCAGGATCTGGCCTTCTAAAGAGCACTGAGGGTTGATCTCCTCTAGGACTGACCGGTTTGATCACCTTGCGGTCCAAGGGACTCACAGGCGTCTCCTCCAGCACCACAATTCAGAGGACTCTGTTCTTCGGTGCGCAGCCTTCCTTATGGACCAGCTTTCACAGCCATACATTGCAACTGGGAAAACCATAGTCTTGACTATACACACTTTCGTTGGCAGGGTGATGTCTCTGCTTTTTAGTATGCTGTCTAGATTGCCATAGCTTTCATCCCAAGGGGCAAGTGTCTTTTAATTTCTTGGCTGCAGTCACCGTCTGCGGTGATCTTGGAGCCCTGGAAAATAAAATCTGTCACTACCTCCATTTCTTCCCCATCTATGTGCCAGGAAGTGAGAGGACTGGATGCCATGATCTTAGTTTTCTTAATGTTGAGTTTCAAGCCAACTTTTGCACTCTCCTCCTTCACCCACATCAAGAGGCTCTTTAATTCCTCTTCACTTTCTGCCATTAGAGTGGTATCATCTGCATATCTGAGGTTGTTGACATTTCTCCTGGCAATCTTAATTCCAACTTGTGATTCATCTAGCCTAGCCTTTTGCATGATGTGCTCTGCATGTAAGTTAAACAGGCAGGGTGACAATATACAGCCTTGAAGTACTCCTTTCCCAATTTTGAACCGACCAGTGGTTCCATGTCCAGTTCTCACTGTTGCTTCTTGACCCGCACTGTATTCCCTATGTCCCCTCTAACTACTCTTTTTGAAAATTGGTACCACTGATGCCATCCTCCAATCCTCTGGAACCTCACCCATTCTCCATGGGGCCTCAAAAATTGAGGCCAGTGGACATGAAAAACCATCCCTTTATAGTGTCTAGTAAGCAATGTGACCTGGCTGTCACTGCTGAGTGAGACCCCGAACAGATATCTGGGAGACTGAAATTTCCCATAATTACTGCATCCCCCCCAAGGTATCCTCCGGATCTGGCTGTTAGGACATCGTCCAGGATCTCAATTTGACTGAGAGGGTCATTACATACCCCACTTGTCAGATCCCGTCCCCTGTGGAAACCCAGACAGCCTCACCCAGGTCCCCCTCTGCACCACATTCTATCTCATTGAGTACTATGCCTTCCCTGACATAAAACGCCATGCCTCCTTCCCTCTTTTCTTTCCTGTCCTTTCTAAATAGGTCATACCCTTCTGTGTTTACATTCCAGTCTTGCCTTTCATCCCACCAAATTTCTGTGATCCCCACCAGGTCATACCCTTCTATTCCCAGTTGAACCTCAAGCTCCTAGCATTGGTATACATGCATCTCAGCAGCTTCTCACATATCCCTTTCCTTGGGTCCCCCAGCCTCCTCCTTCCTCCCATCTTCCCTGGTACCGACACTCTCTTCATAGGAGTCCCACCAACCCCTGGACCTGAAAACCCGGTCCTCACCCCTCACTTGTGTCATCAGGACAAGTTTCTGGGGGGACTGTACCTCCCCCCCTCCTCAGTTCAGTTTAAATCCTTTTGGACAAAGTTCGCTAGAGCATCTCCAAAGGACCTTTTCCCCATCCTTTTGAGGTGCACCCCATCCCTTTCCAGAAGCCCATTGGCAGGATACTGGGTGCCGTGGTCGAGGGACCTGAAGAATTCCTTCCAGCACCAAGCCCTGAACCTCTGCAACCTTCCTTTCCCTCCTGGCCCAAATCCCTGGACTGGCAAGATGGAGGAAAGGGCCACTTGTGCCTTTAGGTCCCTGAGTTTCTTGCCCAGAGCTGCAAAGTGTGATCCTGTCACCTCCTGCCTGGGCGTGTCATTTTCCCCACCTGGATCAACAGAAGTGGCTGGTGACCCCCTGAGGGAAGAAGACGCTCTACTCTGGCCATCACATACTGGATGTGCACCCGGCGGGCAACAGACCTCCCTCGTCTCAAGGTCAGGATGGCACACTGCTGCCTCAGTGCCACTTAGGAGGGAGTCCCTAAGGACAATCACCTGCCACTGTCTCTTCTTGGTGGCAGTAGAAAGCTGTGCCTGAACCCTTGACTCTCATGCAGTGGACCCCTGACCGCATCTGGCCCCAGGCTGGGGATCCTGAACAGTTGGTCCCCCAAGTCCTCATCAGCCCCAGCCTCCCCAAGCAGAGAATACTTGTTTCCCAGCTCCAAGTGCCAGCCTCCTCCTCCTGTGGGTGACATGCCTCCATGTCTCCCTGGCTGTTTCCCACTTGGCCCATCCCTCAACCTTCTGTCCAGAGGCAGGCTACACCCGAGTGGCTTGGAAAGCACTCCCAGTCCTCAGACACCTCGCCTCCTCCTCTAGGAGGAACACCTGCTTGCACTGGGGGCAAGTGTATCCCTGCCTCTCCTGAGGGAGAAGGATGAACATGTCACAGCTGGCACAGTGGACAGCAATGCATGTGATCCCCGCCAGGGCCATCTCCTGGCCTGACATAGGGCCCCCCTCGCAGGCCCTGCCTTCTTCCCCTGCCTTGTCTATCCTACACTACCCTTTACATGCCTAGTATTTCTAGCCCAGGGGTGTCCAATCTGTGGCCCGGGGGCCTCATGTGGCTCAGAAGGGCTATGAATGCAGCCCAACACAAAATCGTAATCTAACTCAAAACATGAGATTTTTTTGGTAACTCAATCACTCAGTTCTCCAGTGTGTACTTTGTAGACACTAATGTCATGTTGCAATGTCACTAAAATAAATGTACCTTGCTCTCACAATGTGTACACATGCATGGCTTCAGTTTTATGGCAGTTTGATGTTTCCAGCGTGTTATCTTCCGAGTGCAGACAGTCAAATTTACACCATCAGACATTACATGTGCCCATGGTGACTTGGCGAGTGAAACGCAGCCATTATCAATAATCTTTCCACCTATAATGTTGCAAACAATTTTATACATCTCGACACATTGGCTAAACACAGTCCTGTGGACAGAGAAAAATATGCAGCCTTGCTATTCGATTTGATACAAGAATATGAAAACAGATTTCAAGATCTGTTTTATCTGGGAAAATAAGAACTATTTTGGTATATTTGCGACTCCTTTTCAGTCGGCATAAATATGTTACCTGCCAATTTTTAAAGGGAATGTATAGAGCTGTAATCTGACATTCAACTTAAAGAAAAATTTGATCATGGACTTGTATAGGTCCTATCGTCCCAGAGACAAATATCCCTTGTTTCACAATATGCCTTATTCATGTCTTTACTTTTTGGAAGCACCTACACTTGTGAGCAACTATTTTCAAGAATGAAGCACACTAAAAATAAAATTAGACCTAGAATATCTGATGAGCACTTTGAGTACTCACTGAGAATTGCAACTCCTTCCATCAAACCAGATATTGATCCATTATTTTTTCAAATACAATGTCAAATATCCCACTTGTTTTATGTTGCCCTCTTTTCTTTACTTTTACAATAAAAAATTAAAAAGCAATGACGTTTTATTACTTAGATATGTTCATTTTCTCGATTAGTGATCACATACTTGGGGCTTGTTCCACGATTTTAAAAGACTCTCCGAACGGGGTGCCACATACATAATTAGGATTATGTGAGGACTTTTTTCGCTTATCTGTGGTGGCAGATTTCACAAAAATTATACACAGACTTTTTTTTTTTTTTTTGCTTATCAGCTTTTGTTAGTTTTTGTGTATGTAATGTGTGGCCCAAGAAAATTGTTTTATTCCAATGTGGCCCAGAGAGGCCAAAAGGTTGGACACCCCTGTTCTAGACCAAAACAAAAAACAGCAACAAAAAACCCAACTCCAAACCAACAAAAAGACTGACAATAAAAAAGAAAGAAAAAAATTAAAGAAGACTCAGGAGAAGAGAGTCCCCAGGCAGCCTGGGTCGCCGCTAAGGGCTGCAGACAAGGGATGCCACCTTGGTCTTGCTGTTTACAATTTTGGCTATGTTTCATGAATTGGGTAGAAGTGTCAGTGAAGCAGTTTTCCTACTTCAGGTCAACAGTGTGGTGGCTGTTGCCCCCATTCCCTGCATGTGGACTTCACAGTTGCACCTGGCTGATCACTGTGGCAACAGACTGCTAGACTTGATCGATCTTTGGTCTGATCCATCAGAGCTTTCTTCATATTCTTAATCCGTGAAAACCTGCCATAGTGGACATGCTTGAACATTATTCCAAAGCATCCTGGCAAGAGACCATGGTGGACTGGTTGTTCTGCAAACAATCCATGGTGCACTTGAAAGATGACAGACAGAGCGAGAAGCAGGTGAACAAGCAAGTTGCAGTTATGAGAAGCTGGAGCAAGTCTAGAGGCTCTATGCCGTGGGTCTCTACTGAGGTATCCTTCCATGGTAGTAGCTGCCCAGTCATACCTGTCTTTGTCACAGGCCTTGGCCCTGCAAATAAGCCATAAGTGAGCCAGAATGTTTAGAAGTCATGTAGGGAGAGGGAGAGGGAGGAGGGAGAGGGAGAATAGATGAAGGGGCAGGAAACAGAGCACTGGGACAAGAGGCTGAAGTTGTGCAGAAGCCAGAATTACATTAGAAATATTCTGCAATTTTCTCCAATGTGCTAGTGAGTAAAGGCACCAGAAGTAAGGACGATTTGTAGAGCTCTAGTTCTCTTCCAGAAATGTATTATGAAGCTACATTCTGGTTCCTATCCTAGTAATCCAAAAACCAGCCTTCCTTAGGGCAAGCAATAGCAAAATAGCCCATTTTAGCTCATGGATGTCAGAGGTATGCTTCCCAGTGTAGCTGCAGCATGCAGGACTAGGTAGAATAATATGCATGACAATAACATTTCTGCCACTGTAACAGGATTAGGAGGGAGGGGCCATTGAAGGCACCTTGTTCCATGCAAAACTCATGAAGAAGCAAGCTCACCCAGCAAGTCCTTTTATTCATAGTTTATATGCTGCAGGAAGTGCCAAAGCCCTCTCCTCGCCTCTCCTCGCTGTTTCCAGCCTTCTCCCAAAAGCTGCTTTTGTGCGTCTTCTCGTCCTTCCCTTCCCTCTTCCACTCTCTCGCTCACTCTCTCCTCTTCTGCCCACCCGCTCCTCTTTGTCTTGTCCCTGCCTTTATCCTTCCCTCCCCAAAGCAGCTATCCCTGCCCTGGCCACCAATCCCACCCAGCCACGCATGTGCCCATGCACCCCCACAAACAGAGTCCCACACCTTGTGGCTCCCAAGCAGATTCCTGGCCATGTCCTGGCGCCTCTGGCCACTCTCTGCTGGCTGCCAGAGGAAGATGAGTGAGACCCTCCACCACAGACAGCCACATTCCTACATGGGAAATCATTAATGGGAAGAATCAGGTACAGAATGAGAATACAAAGCATAAACAAACCAGGAAGGCTGAATTTCACAGGATGAGACACATGTTAGCTTATTTGCTTAAATTTTCAGAAAAAAACAAGTAACAACAGGGATGTGCGAGGAATCCATCTGGGCATGGGAATCCATTGAATTCCCTGGGGTCAGCTCTCTGGACTTTGGTCCAGTTTGCAGGAACCCTACATCTGAGTTTCTGGCAAGTACACCCAGTGTTTGCTGGAGCATCGATAATACCAACCTCATATTAAGTGAAGTAGTACTATAACTGCATAAGTGAGCAATATCATAGAAGGGAAACATAGAAAGACTAAAGACTAAACAACACAGCTAAATTGCTCACAATACCCAGTGTAGTAGGTGGATGGGTTATGTGAATGCATAGATGACCAACTTAAGAACAACAGTTACAGGTAAGATAGAAGCATAGAAACTGGGAAACAGAGCAAGTCAGAAGGGGTCTCCCAGGCCATCCAGTCTGACCCTCAGCTCCAGCCAGCTCTGCTCATGACATGCCTACCATGTGCATGCCCAGCCTATCCTTGAACACCCTCACCAATGAGGCTCCAACCACCTACTGTGGAAGCCTATTCCATAACCTAGAGGTCTGAGCTTTGTTTCATTGGAACATGTCCTGCCCTCCTCTGCAGGGGAAAACACGTCTCTACCCACCTTCGTGTGACACCCCGTCATGTACCTATACGTCACCAACAGATCCCCTCAGAGTCAACAACCTGAGTTTGTTCTTTGTGGTCTGTGTGTGTCACACGTAACAGCCTTACCCATACGTAGACAGAGGAGCCCTGAAGCTGCCTCATATACTGAGAGGGTGTCATCATTGTGTTATTGCTCAAAGGACAGCTCTCCCAAACACGCAGCCATGGCACAAACATCAAGGCAATAATATTTGGTGAGGGTGGATGGAGTGGACCAAGTTGCAGCCTTGCAAGGTGCTGTTGAAGCCGTCATTGCTCAACCTGAGTGTGCTTTGGGTCATACTGGGAGTTGTAATCCTGACAGTTTGTATACCAATGGAGTTGTCCATACCCAGGCTGAAAGTCTTTGTAATGAAAGGTGCTGGCCCTTTGCTTTTGTCGTTTCACAAAAAAAGCTTGGGTAATTGACAAAAAAGATTCAGTTCTGGAGTAGGTAGAAGACCAGCACCCTATGCACCGGATATGAAGCATAGACAACACCAGACTGGACAGGGACAGGAAAAAACCTGGTAAAACAATGTCCGGGTTTAAATGAAAAGGGAATGCAATTTTTTAGAGGAAGGAGTGATCTGGATGCAACACCACCTTCTCCCAATGAAAGACAGAGTATAGAGCACCTATCCATAGGGCACAAAGTTCACTGGAGAGACAAGCTGAAGTAATTGCTACCAGGGACACCACCTTCCATGAAAGCAGACGGAGATTGATGGGGGGCCTCAAATGACTTCCTTCTCACTAACTCCAGGATGGTATCAGCGGACATATGAGAGCATGTTCTGTAGTCCTACTCATTGGATGTGAGAAAGATGAGGATCCCTGGAACATGTTGTGGAAGGAGGACATGGCTGCTTTCAAGCCATGTTGCAAAAGTGTGACCAAGTATAGAAGTATCTGTTCAATTGTGCACCTCTTAGGATTGCAGCCTTGAGTCCCTGCAAAGGCAGAGGAAGTTTTCCATTTTGCCCCTTAAGGCTTCCTGGTCACTGGTTTCAAGGCTGTCTCTAGGATAGAGTTCAGTTGCTCACAGAGCAATGACTGTTCATGCCCTAGGGACATATCCTCCAAGTGGTCAGGTGGAGGGTGTGAAAGTCTGGGTGAAGAATTCTCCCCTGATCCCATGAGACTAGGGTATCAGCAGGAACAGATGTAATTCCTATTTGACAAGTTCAGTACACAAGTGAACCAAATCTGCCTCAGCCTGTAAGGGATAATCATGACACAGTTCATGGAATCCTGCTGAACCTTCACTAATGCTTACATTATCAGAGGAAATGGAGGGGAAAGGTAAAATAGGGTCCACATCCAGCATTGCAGAAATGCTTTTCCCAGAGAGTCCCTGCCACTTCCTGCCTGAGAGCAGAAGGTTTCACAGACAGAATCATCCGAAGTGGCAAAGAGGTCCACTGCTGTGTACAGGTCTTAAAGACATCTTGCAAAGTCTCTGGATTCAGTCGTGACTTTCACGACTCCTGCTGAGTGAGACTGCAAGAGCATTGTTGGTTCCAGTGACATGAATGGCCATCAGGCAACACATTCGTCCCAGATCCAAATGTTAGCCATGTAAATGGAATCAACCCGGTGTCTCCCTTCTTGTTGCTGCATCATGGTGGTATTGTCCATCATACACATGGTCTCCTGGCAAGAGCGTTTGCAATGCCAAAAGAGCACTGTATACCGCAAGCAGTGCAAGGTAGTTTATATGCTTGAGAGCCTTTCAACATTCCTTGTGCTCATAGTGAACCACACTGGGCCCTCCATCTGAGCAGGGAAGCATCCACTGTTACCATATACGGTGGCTTGGGATTGAGGAGTGGTGTTCCCTTGATGAGGTAGGAATGATTGGTCCACCAGGAGAGGCTGGAGCAGACCATTGCAGGCAACCGAAAGCACTTTTGCCGCAGGATTGAAAGAGTGGACAAAACACAACTGGAGTGTTCTCATCCTGCATCAGACCAGACAAGTGCAGCCACATGAGCCTCTGAAGTGCCATTGTGCCAATTATGGCCTCAGTTCCATGATTCTTTTGATTCTGACAACATTTACCTGTATACTTGAGAAACACACCACCTCGATCCAGAACATCTTGGCAAGATCCCATTGTTCCTCAAGCAACTGGTCACAGAGGAAGCCCATCTTCTTCCACAAGAAGGAGGGAGCTGGTACCTTGCCATGGTGACGTGGTAATTTGCCTCCTCTAGTCCCAGAGACATAGTGGTGTAGATGTGCCTCCCAAAGGTGTCTAGACAATGTCCTTCATTATCAGGAGTAGTGCAATGTTGCTGACACAACCCTCCTTGAGCTGATTTGATGGCTACCAAATTTGGGTGCTGGAATAGGAAGTCTGTGTCCTCCTTCTGCATGTGATACATTCCCTCCAACTGTTTTCAGCATTGGAGCCATGGAGGAATAAGCCTTACAAGACTGTTGAATAGTCAGGAGGAGGGCTAGGAGGAAGCGTATGACAACCCACATCAAGTCCTCAGTCCATACAGCATCAAAGATGGGGTCTGATATTGCCTCCATCTCCAGTGCAACTGTGTCTGGATACCAACAGATCCTTCAGTGGTGAGGTGGGGTCCCTGGTACCCACAGCTGCATTCAGAGATGAGGAACTGGGCTGGGGCAATGTTAGAATGTTCTCATAGTCCTTGATTTCAGATGGTGAGGATGAGTTGGAGAGAAGTGGTGCAGAAGAGTTAGATCAGCAGAGTGGCACAGGAGGTGGCTCCACAGGGCTACAAACCCTGTGGCCATTGAAGGTACTCGGGGTCTTGGCCAAGGAACAGGAGGAAGTGGATCTGCTGGTTGCCCTCACCTCCTGAAAATATCAGTATGGTACACCAGCCCATACCAGGAATCCTATGTGGGGCCCTGATGGTAGACTTTCCCAAGAAGGAGGTATGTCCAGTATCTGGGCCTGTGATACTGAAGCTGAGATGGGTTCAGGGTCCTGTGTGAAAGCAGGTCTTCGTACAGCAGTTGGAGCATCTCCAGATGGCTCTGAGGTCATCCATACTGGCTTTTGTGTTTTTTGACCAAAGGCTCTTTGGATCTTACCTTCTTGGCCCATTTAGCCAGCTTTTTTTTCCAACTTCACTACCCTGCCTGGAGATGAGGATGGGGAAGGAGTCAGAGACATTTGCTGAAGGAGCTGTGGGTGAAGTGGAAGCCACGGACTGTATGGATTGGACTGAAGCCTCTGCAGATGGGCAGGAGGAGCCAGGAAAGTCCAGGGCATTGACTGCATGTAGGGCCTTCTCCCAGAGCTCAGCACAAGGGCAGTGAGCTATTTGTTTCCATGACAGTTTAGAAAATGCCTGGCAATGCAGGCACTGATCCATTGCATGCTCCTCATTCAGGTAGAGAAGGCAAAGAGAGTGTCTGTTGGTTGACTGCAGTCTTACACATCACAGTGGACACATTTGCTGAACTTCACTTCAATGCCGTTGGAAAGAGGAAAGAGAATGCAGAAAACTGAGAGGAAAAAAAATCCAAACAGACCATAAAAGAGAGAGAAATGAAAAATAAATTGGGGGAGAGGAATCTGAAGAGCAGGTAAAACAGTAAGGATAAAAAACATGCAAGAGGTCTGAAAAAGTAGAAATAGGAAAAGATGCTCAAAAAGGTAAGAAAAAGAGGAGAAAAAATAATGAGAAAAAGGGGACAGCAAAAGAACTCCCTGAGGCACCAAAAGCTGTTAAAGAACTGAGGGAAACAGCAAGAACCCCACCCTTTTATATGGACACTAGGGGGTCCTGCCAAAATGCTCTTAGCTATTAAATCTTCCTGGCAATGAGTTCCCCACAGATGCAGATCCAATATGTGTAATCCACAGAGACCATGAACTTTGAATGCTGCTTGTGGCTCATCAGTTTAATGGCTTCCACCAGTTTTGCTGCTTTATCAGCTTCTTGGCCTCAGACAATTTCAGCAAACATCCAGGCACTGGAAGCATGGTTGTAGCCCCAACCAAAGTAGGCAGAGAGGGAGGTGAGGCTGTAGCCTCCAAGTTAAGACAGGCACTCTTTCACAGACTTGGAGGAATCTATTGCCTGTGGCACCTTACTCCACAGGTTTGTTCTTAAGTAGTCTGCCCTGTTCCTGTGGGCCTGTTTGGAGAAGGCCTGGCAGTGAGAGTAGGATTCTTCTTTGATGTGACCCTCTCCCAGGCAGAAGAGACATAGGAAGGGCCATCTGTAGGTGGGAGTTTGCTCCCACAGTGGGTGCACTATTTAAACCAGGGGTCCTCCAACTTGTTAAACAGGGGGTCAGTTCACTGTCCCTTAGACTGTTGGGGGGGGGGGTGACTATAGTTTGAAAAAATATGAACAAATTCCTATGCACACTGCATATACCTTATTTGTAGTGCAAAAAAACAGGAAAAATGATACAATATTTAAAATGAAGAACAATTTTAATCAACACAAACTTATTAGTATTTCAATGGGAAGTATGAACTTGGGTTGCAGGACTTAGAGAATATTCAGTGAGTTTCTCTCTTTTTAAAAACCTGTTATTAATTTTTTTAATTAAAAAATGTTTGCTTTGCTCGCTTGGACTGCAGCAGCAGCCCAAGATGCCACCCACTGAAAGGGAGAGCACAACATGAGGGGGAGCCATGAGGGTGTGCTCGCCTCGGTCAAGGCCTTCCCAGCAACTCGCTGCCGCCCCACTTCCGAGCTGGAGGAAGGTCCCCTTGCAGGCGCTCACCTGGCTCCGGGAGGGGGAGTGGGAATGGGAGGCCAGTGAGGCGGGTGCGGGACAGTTCCCCCAGCCAGGAGAGGACTGCGAGGAGGGAGGTAATGGCTGCTTTCCAGGGGCTGAGGCGAGGGACAAGGCCATGGCTGACCGAGCGGGGCGCCTCCCACCTCTCCTCACTGTGTGTGGAAGAAGCATGGTAGCAGCTTGCCCTGATAAGACCATGGTGGAGGTGTGGAAGCCACGGCCCTTCTCCCACTCCACCTCGGCCCGTCCATCCCCGGGGTTGGCGAGGCGACCGTGGCTTGGCCCACAGCCTGGGGACATGGCTCATATAGTTAAAAATATATTTAAAAAGTTATATTTTTTACCTTCTATCTTTTTTTAGTGTCTTCATCTCTCTTTCTCTTCCCACCGCTCTCCTCTCTTCTGTATTCCCACTCCTTATTCCCGCTCTGTATTCAGAGCCAACGCATGCGTGCAATAGGGGGAAGAGCTGGCTAAATTGTAACGGCTCCCTTCAACTGTGTGGGTGCTGGCTCTCTGCTAGTCTCTGAAACCGAAACCTGCGCTGACTCAGAGCTTTTGGACTCATTTGGAGACCATTTTCTCTGAATGAGTCCGAAAGCTCTGAGGTGGGCTGGGTGACCTTGGCAGGCCATACCTGGATCGTGGGCCATAGTTTGAGGACCCCTGATTTAAACGGTGTCTTCAGGACCATATCAGGCAAGAAAGGAAAGAGATTTTAGAATAATTAATAATTTAGAATAATTAATAAAGAAAATATTAGAAAAGAGATGTGGAAAAGGCAGGAATAACAATAGGAAATTTTGAGGAGAAGTGATTTTTTTTAAAATAGGAAAAAGGGTTAGTGAGATAAAGGAAAAATACAGTAGTAAAATACATCAATACAAATAGAGAAATACATCAATAACAAAATATATATATATAAAAAAGCTTTTATTTCATTGTACTATTATCCTTGGACTTTTTAGTGTAGAACAGTATATAAAAGCTTTAAATAAAACAAACAAATCAAATATATTTTTTTAAATAGGACATCTAGTGCACCGAAATCCTAGCTATATAGTAATTAATTATTCAATTCCATCTTTTTTACTTCTGTATGTTTCTTCTTTCAGTACTTCCCCTTCCATATAGTATTACCTGAAGGTTTGATGCCCTTCCCTTTTATTAATACATATTCAAGTAGACAACCCCCAAAATATCACTGTAATCATTCACTGTATGTCAACCCTTTTTTCATCTTAATTTCACATGGTAACTTATCATTAACAGCTATATTCCATATTTATTTATACCATTCACTTATTTGGAAGCTTTGCTTCTCCTTCCACTTCTTTGCTACTATTAATCTTGCTGCTGTTACTAAATTTGTTATTCATTCTTTAATATTCCATTTCCGTATCATAAAATATTGTCAATAATGCAATTTTAGGATCTGCCTCAATATTTGAATTCAATCTCTTGTTAATTTCCTTAAAAACCATTATCCAAAATCTCTAATATTTTCACATTTCCACCACATATGTAAATAGGTACCCACTTTTTGACCACACCTCCAAAATAGATTGGAGTATTCATTATTCATATAATACAGTCTTAGTGGTGTCAGGTACCATTACCATACTAATTTATAAAAAAAAATCCTTAATTCTAATCAACATGCTTTTAAGTATTGTAAGATTTTTAGTAAAATCTTATCTCAGTTATCATCCCTGTTATTTGCATAATGCTGTTTTTCCTTATAATTTTTTCTCTATATATATTTACCATTTTTCTTCATCCATGCCTTAGTCCATTGTTCTAATTGTATAACAAACCACATTAGTTCTTCTTAGTACTGCCTTTATCTTTTCCTTATTTTCCACTTTCTCCAACCAATCTTTTAACCTAAAAAAATTGTTTTTCCTTTAATACTTTTCTCAATCTACTTCTCAAGCTTTCTAGAAATCCTTCAATTTCTGAAAATGGAATTATTGGTGAAATTGCCAGCATAAATCCTCTATGCTTATCCCAAATTTGCACCCTATTTTTAAGAAAGGAGCTTGCTAACTTCTTGTCATCCTGTTTAAAAAGAAGATTTAGAAGAAATTCCTCAATTTATTGTTGTAATATTTTTACCATTATTATCTTCTCAGGCTGCAGTGTAAGATTTGATATACATCTTATTTAATTTGCTACATATTATAATTTAATATATTTAATACATATCTAGGGAATATATAATCCTCCCATTTATACCATCTTTTCTTGCTAAACCTCACTTTCTTAACTCTATTACAAAATTTATTAATCATGTTTTGCCAATCTTCCAATTCTTTTCCTAATATCTTGACCAGTAACATCCCAAATAAAAAATTAATCATAGGTCAAATTTTAATTTTACATACTGCTATTCTGCCAAATCTTGATAATCCTATTTTCCTGAATTGATGTATTTTATCCTTTATTTTGAATTTCACTGTATCAAAATAATTTTTTAAACACTGGATTAAAAAAATTATGTAACTTAATTTGAAATTTATTCATAATTCTTTTCTTCTTTATTCCAGTTAGACTTTATCATTTCAGATTTATCCCAATTAACCTGTAAACCTGTTACCTCCCCAAACTCTACTAAATGAGTTTTAATCAGATCCATAAATTTAGGTGGGTCTTTAACTGTCATCAATGTATCATCAGCAAATAGCCTCATCTTAATTTTGTTATTAAATCCAATACTGTTTATAGTATCATTTCTTATACTGTTTGCTAATAATTCTATAACTAAAGCAAACAATATCAGAGAAGGAGGGCATCCTTCTCCAGTACCTTAGTCTGAGGGTATTTGTTCTGATAGATCATTATTAACTATCACAGTTGCAAAATTTTCTAATATACTTTATTTCTTATGCCTTTAAATCATGTGCCAAATCCTAATACAGTGGTACCTTAGCTCACGAATGCCTCAGTTCATGACCAAATCAGGTCGCAAACAGAAATTTCAGAAAAAAATTTCCTCAGGTTGCAAACTCTGCATCGGGTGACAATTGCGATCATGCCTGTCTTCCCTGCATGAGCATGACTGCACCCGGAGCGGGGAGATGGCTGCAATTGTGCCTGTCTTCCCTGCTCAAACGTGACCATGATTGTGCCCATCTATGGCCGTGATCACAGTCGCGCTTGGGCAAGACACATGGGCGCAATCATGGTTGTGCTGGGGGGTGGGGGGAGACGGCCGTGATCATGCTTGAGGGAAGATGGCTGCAATCACGCCTGTGTTCCCTGCACGAGCGCAACCGCGGTTATGCCTGTCTATGGCTGCGGTCGCACTCGTGCAGGGAAGATGGGGATGATCACAGTCATGCGGGGGGGGGGTGGCTGCGCACATGCTGGCGGGAGGGAAGATGGCTGCGATCTTCATTGTTCTCTGTCACTTTGCTTCAAATTGTGATTTTTTAAAAAAAGTTACAGAATGGATTAACCTTATTCACATTTTACCTTATGGGAAATTTGACTTGGCTCATGACCAATTTGGGTCACGACCAGATTCGTGGAATGGATTAAGTTCGTGAGCCAAGGTAGCACTGTATCTCTATCAACATCTTTATTGTGGGCCACTCCACATAATCAAAAGCTTTGAAAATATCCAATGCTATTACACCAGCTTTTAGACTTTCCTTTGATACAACTTCTATTACATCTACTTTTAGTCAGATCCATCATCTGTCTCCCAACTATAAAACCACTTTGAAGCACCTTAATGTATTTATCAACAGTCTCTTTGCAAATATTGCAGTCTCTTTGTAAATATTGCTGTATACTGTTCTTGCATTTTGATTTATGAAGGATATAGGTCTATAAGCTTCAGGATCTGTCAAGCCTTTATTAGGTTTTGGAATCAAAACTGTTGAGAAATATTTTCAAGATGCTGGCATCTTTCCTCCAATATGCTATTAAAAAGAGATCTTAATTTTGGTACCAATAAATTTTCAAAACTGTGTTCCTAATCCATCCATTCTGGGAGTTTTCTCTACTTTAAAATTGATGTCTTCAAACTCTTCTTCTCTAACAGGCTGTTCCATTAGTTTCCTATCTACCTGCTGCAATTTATTCCCAACGTTTTTTTCAATATATGTTCTGATTTTATCCATCAATAATTTCCCAGCTGCATACAACTTTGAATAAAATCTGTAAAATATCCCTATCCTTTCTTTTGTTAGAAAAGGAACAAAATGAGAAAAAGGAACTCTAATATACTGAATGCCAAGGGTGGGGAAGGGGTACTTGCCAAAATTCCCATGAAAACTTCCCAGTAGGAAAGTAGGACGCTTTCATTTCAGAGTCATGTCTTATTTCTGGATGGCTTCTAGCAGTTGATAGTAAATGGTATTTTCAGGTTGAGCTGCTGTTTCAAGACTGTGTCCTGACCCATTTTAGTAGGAAAATGAGATATCATTGGTCTTGTCTCAGGATGCCATCTCTCTCAAGGTGGGATGCACAACCCGTTCCAAGTAGTTTTCCAGGGTTCCAAATTGCACAGGCAGCCTATGCAAGTAAAAGTAGATTCCTGCTACCATTGTGCAGTTTTCCAGTGTGATAGGCTAGGAGAGCGAGAAACATTTGATTGGGAAGGTCAGTGAAGGATGATCTTCTGGACTGATCTTTCTGTGGGCTTCTTTTATATAAGTTCTTGGAATAAAATGTTGGCCTTTTATAAAGTAGTCCTCAAGTATCTTTTGTGTGAAATACACATCTATAAACCTATACAAAGCTGAGGCTTAAGTTAATTTTTAGATGTCCCCATTACAGGTACAGATGATTGTATCAGTGCAATAGTTATTTGGAAAACAGTTGTTCCCAGAAGCCATTGTGCACCTGACAGATTGAGCTTACTGTGGGTTCCCAACCCACAGATTCTGTGCAGCAAATCTCTTCCGATTTCCTTCTGTTCTGATCAGTTTCATTTTTGTTCACTGTTTCGTTCCAGAGCCCCAGGCCTCTACCTCAATGCCTAATCAGCATTTTGGAGTGACTGTCAATAATATTCATTATTCTGTCTCCTGTCACATTTGGGAATCATAGAAATCTGTACAATTAAGATTGTCACTGTTATTTTCCGTTAAATTTCCCAGTGTTTCCAGGTACACACTTCCAGCTGCCTGAAATGTGGACTCTTGCCTGGCCAATGTCCTAGTAAGTAACTGCTATTGAAGAACAATAGTTCACATCTATTGACATTGATAAAGTGAAACTTCATACAGCTTAATTCATGTATTTCACAGCTATCTATTGAAAAGAAGGGTGCAGAGGGTTTTGAAAGGGGGTGGTGAGGATCTCTTTCCCTTAGCAGTGGGATCCCCCAATTTTCATGTGTTGCCCTAATAATTTTTTGCACTCTATCTTTTCCCGTTCCTGACATTCCTAAGGACTCTCAACAAGCCCTACTGTCCTCCCCTTCCCAATTCCCACAGTGGAGAAACAAACATATTCCGGCCAGCCAGCCAGAAAACTTTTTGGAGAGGATATCCAGTCAGGCAACCCCCAGGAAGTCTCCTCAGCAGGAAGCCCCTTTGTTGCTGACCCAGATGTCCATGCTGGTGCTCTCCATGTGCCTGACTTTAGGAGGTGACCCCTGGCAGCATATTAGCTCTCACACATGGGGAAGCATCAACACATGTGCAGTGAGGGAGAAGTAGAGGTGGGTGTAAGGTTGGATGTGATTACGTGTTGGCTCAGAGCAGAATAGCAACAGGAAGTGCTCCTGCAGTGCTCCTCTACAGCAAAAGTGCTACCCTAGTGAGCAGCAAAAAAAAAAAAAAAAAAAAAAAAAAAAACAAAGGCATCTGGCTGCAGCTGTGCCAAGGGAAGAATGTGGGCCAGTAAGAGGCAGGCAGGAGTAGTGCACCCAGGGGTTGATTGTGAGCAATGGGGTTTAGAAACATAGAAACAGAGTGAGTCAGAAGGGGTCTCCTGGGCCATCTAGTCTGACCCCTGGCTATAGCTGGCTCCGCTCACGAGATGCCTCCCATGTGCATGTGCAGCCTATCCTTGAACACCCTCACTGATGGGGCCTCAACCACCTCCTGTGAAAGCCCATTCCATGCCCTCGGGGTTCTGTCAGGAAGTACTTCCTGGCATCCAACTTGAATTTTGGTTCTCTGAGCTACGCTCTGTTGGAGCACTTCCTGCCCTCCTCTCTATCCACCTCCGTGTGACACCCCCTCACATACCTGTATGTCGCCAAAAGATCCCCTCGGAGTCTCCTCTTCTCTAGGCTGAAAAGACCCAGTTCTCTCATTCTCATTCATACAGCTTTACCTGCAAACTGGCCACCAACCTTGTGGCACTAAACTGCACTCATTCTAACCTGGATATATCCTTCCTGTAACGAGGGGCCCAGAACTGAACACAATACTCCAGTTCTGGGCACACCAGTCGTATAGAGTGGTAGTAATACCTCTCTCAATCTAGAAGCCATGCTTCTGGCTACGCAACCAATGCTGGCGCACACACAAACACAAAGGGACAAAATAAAAAATTAATAATAATAATAATAAAAAACCTGCCCAAACAGAAGGGAATTCCTGGGCCGCCTGGGCCACAGCTAAGGGACGATGCCCTTATGAGCCTCACAGGCTGCTGACCCTGCCCCTCTGCTTCCTCTTGGCCTCTCTGGCCCTGCCTCCCTTCCTCTCTGCTGCTCCTGCCCCCCACTCCTCTGCCCAGCTCCTACCTTACCTTCGCCAGTCCCCTGGCCACCCTCAGCACACTCTCCCAGCCTCTGCTGCTCCACTGCTCTCCCAAGAGGCAAGAGCCAAAAGCAAAGAGTTGCTGAGATGTGTGCTACCATTTGGAAGGGGGATGGAGTATGGAAACCATGCATGCATAGAAACCTCACAAATGGGTCAACCCCACACACATGCCACACAAATACTGCACAGAATTTAGTGCTGTGTGTGAACAAACCCAATGTGTAAAGTAGCACCTATTACACTTGTACCACAAACCATCTATTTTTTGATGGTGAAATTTCTAGTGACCCAGCCTGAAAATTTTAAATGCTCAGGATTAGCATTTAACATATTTGTTAACCAGGGAAGTAAGTATTAGATCCCTGTGTTTCAAACACCAACTCTAGAAGCTTTGCAGATGCCTTCTGATTCCACAGGAAGCAGTAGTGCAATGTCTATAGGGAAGACAACTGTAACTGTGATAGCTACAGTTCTATTAGTGTGATGACTACAGAGATACTATTCATGAAGACCTATAGTCCACCAGCATGTTGAAGATTTCTTGTAACATCAAGATAGGTTTGATTAAATAAGTAGCATGGCCAACCTGACCTGGGAAGCCATGATTCAGTCATGTTTAGATTTGTTTTCTGCAAAAGAGTACATATGGTAAGGGAAAATATTTAATTGTTTAAAGTGGTGGTTTCAATACATGTAAGAATATGTAGTTAATTTTCATTTATTAGTACTTTTACAAAGTGTTTTACATTCTAAAGAATGTTTAAAAAGCAAAAAGCAAAGATTCCAGTTAGCACTGGTGTTCTGCATTTCAATTTTGTTATAGGATATTTTAAAGAAAAGAACATCACCCCACACAAACAATTTAAAAATATTTTTATTGGGAATCTTCCATTATATGAAAATTATTATTAATTCCAGTTTCAAAACTGAAGAAACAAAGGGCAAGGAACAGCTCCGAAAAATTAAAGGAAGGAAGGTCTCTTGATGCTTCATAGACCCTAAGAAATAAGTCAGAGACATAAATGGTCACCATGATATAAAACTCAGAATTGGGAAACAGGAAATGGAAAAGAGTGTGTCAAGCATGGCAAAAACCACCAGAATACTTGGTGTCTTCACTGGTAACCACCAGCAACTCATCAAGGAGACTGACTAGCCTTGAAGATGGCTCTCCATTATTGGGAGGAGAAAGAGACATAGTAGAGAACATGAGCTCAAATGGATCAGAAAAGCATGCTGCTGCTATTACCCCCCTGTCATGCATTACCTGTCCTGCAGTCTTCAGTCTCCAGGGCTGCAGCAAAGTCCTGTGAAAATATTTCATAGAAAAGAAAAATGTGCCTCAGTGGTTTCACAAGACTTTTAAGAGTAATCCATTCCCTTGCAATTCCCAAAGCTCACCTCTGAAATTATTATCTGCGAAGTGGGTTTGGGGTGCAGGGGTGGGGGATATTTATGGAATTCCTGGAGAAGTATGCATTGCCTTTCAGAACTCCTAGAGAAAACGGCATTCTTGCTTATTTTCCAAAGGTGGTCATAAGAATACAATTAGGATCAGGAGGGGGTTCCGCTACCCATTTATCGGTGAAATCTTCATTTGAATGGAAAGGGATAGAGTAGAACACTTTAGAATTCTCTTTGTTCCTTTATCAAATGTATTCGCAGTATTTCAGAGTACTTTTACGCTGACTGTATAATCAGGAATATGCTTTGGCTGAAACTGTCCAAAACCCAAGATCAGTGTATCATGTCAAATAAATTATGCGGACTGTACAGAATATATATTCTGAATACATTCATTTTAATCTGTAAAATGAACATGTGAATGAACTAAACCCATTCTGAGAAATTTTCTCCTCAGTTCAAATCACTTCTTATCAAATCTGGACTGGGAGAAAACTGCTTGAAATAAGGGACTGCAGGAAGGAAAGAGAGCAGGCATTTTCATGTTAAAAAAGGAGTCCAAATTCTAACTTAACACCAGACAAAAATATATGTGGTTGTCCTGTCACATCATCTTTGCCCATAAGCAAACATTTCACCTTTTGCCACAGAGTTCTGTTTAGATGGAAGCTTCACATGGAGCAGGGGAAAACAGAATGCACTCCCCCCCACCGCCCCATTATTGTGTCCCCTTCTAAAGGCTGCTGCTGTAACAGAAAAAAGTAGCGATTTTGCTATCAAAACAACCCATATAACCAGAGGATTCTGCTTGTATATGGAAGGCATGCAGCAAATCTGGAGGTAATTCAGCATGAAAAGATTAGCAAAGGAGACTGTTTGTCAGTGAGGGAAACTGAGAAGGGCACACTGTGGAAGCTAGGGAAAAGTGTTGCCATAATGAGGGTTTGACTTGCAAACATTAAATCAAGCAGTGATGTATTTGTACATATGTGCCTCTACTCATGCATGCCATTTCATTACATCTTATATAAAATTTTCTAGATTGTGAATAATCCCCCATCTATGTTTCCTTTAAAAATGAAAACTACAAATTACAAGTAGATACATAGAAACAGAGTGAGTCAGGAGGGGCCTCCTGGGCCATCTATTCTGGCCCCTGGCTCCAGCCGGCTTGGCTCATGACATGCCTACTCTATGTCCAGCCTATCCTTAAACACCATCACTGATGGGGCTTCAACCACCTCCCATGCAAGCCCATTCCATACCCTAGGGGTCCTAACCATCAGGAAGAATTTCCTGGCATCCACCTTCAATCTTGGTTCCCTAAGCTTTGCTCCATTGGAACGTGTCCTGCCCTCCACTGCAGGGGAAAAAAGGTCATGATGAACCTCTGTGTGACACGCCCTCACACACCTGTATGTTGCTAACAGGTTCCCTCCGAGTCTCCTCAAGGCTGAAAAGATCAAGTTCCCTCAGTCACTCCTCATACAACTTACCCTGCAATCCAGCCACCATTCTTGTGGCCCTTCACTGGTCCGATTCCAACCTTGCAATATCCCTCTTGTAATGAGGGGTCCAGAATTGAACACAATACTCCAGCTGTGGGAGTACCAGAGTCATATAGAGTGGCAATAATGCCTTTCAGTAGATGGAGCTACTGGGGCAGTGGGTGTGAGCTTGAGTGGACTCAAAGGGACTGAGGACAGGAGAATCTGGAAGAATGTTGTCCATGGGGTCGTAAGGGGTCCGGCATGACTTTGTGACTAAACAACAATACCTCTCTTGATCTAGAAGCCATGCTCCTGGCTATGCTATGGTCTTCTTGACTGCTGTGTCACACTGCTGCCTCAGGTTTAGCTTGCAGTCAATCAACACCCCAAGAACCCTTTCACAAATGCTGCTCTCCAGCCACTTGTCCCCTTACCTATACTTATGTTACCCATTCCTATGTCCCAAGTGCAAGACCTTGCACATATCTGCATTGAAAGCCATCTTGTTGTCCCCTGCCCACTTCCATAGTCTGTCCAGATCCTTTTGGATCTGGAGTACCTGTTCCTCAGTTGTAGCCACCACCCCCATTTTAGTATCCTCTGAGAATTTGATCAGCAAACTGATCACCTCCTCTTCCAGGTCGTTGATGAAAAGATTGAACAGGATCAGCTCCAGGACAGACCCCTGGCAGACCCCACTCACTGACTGCCACCCTGAAGATTCCCCATAGTTAGCTTTCATATGGCTATACAGTACTTATGTGTTAGACTTAAATATCTGCTGAACATAAAATCATAGAATACTAGAGTTGGAAGCAGCCATGAAGGCCATCGAGTCCAACCCCCTGCTGCTGCAGGACACCAGGTTACTCCAGCCCACTCAGAGGGCTGTCCAGTTTCTCTTTGAATGTCTCCAGTGTGGGAGAGCCCAGCACCTCTTTATGCAGCTGGTTCCACTGTTGTATTGTTCTGACAGTGAGGAAGCTCTTCCTGATGTCCAGCCTGAATCAGGGTTGCTGCAACTTGAACTGATTATTCCATGTCCTACACTCTGTCATCCGCAAAAAGAGATCATGACCCTCCTCTTCGTGACAGCCTTTCAAGTACTTACCGAGGGATATCATATCCCCACTCAGTCTTCTCAAGGCTGAACATGCCCAGTTCCCTCAGTCTCTTCTCATAGGGCAGTGTTTCCAAACCCTGGATCATTTTTGTTGCCCTCCTCTGGACCCTTTCTGATTTACCTGCATCTTTCTTAAAACTTAGTGCCCAGAACTGAACACAATATTCCAGGTAAGCTCTGACTAGTGAGGAGTATAGAGGAATTACTACTTCTCGTGATTTGGAAGTAATACTTCTGTTCATGCATCCCAAAATAGTATTTGCTCTTTTGGAGCCTGCATCACATTGTTGGCTCATGTTTAGCCTATTGTCCATGATTATTCCAACATCTTTTTCTTTTTCATTTCTGTTGACCTACGTATTCCCCATCTTGTATCGATGCATTTGGTTTCTTTTTCCTAGGTGGATGACTTGGCACTTGTCCTTACTGAATTTCATTGTTGCTTTCAGCCCAGTGTTCAAGTTTATCAAGATTGGCCTGGATCTTCATTCTGTCTTTTATTATGCTTGCTAATCTGCCCAGTTTTGTATCATCTGCTAATATGATTATCTTTCCTTGTACTTCCTCATCTAAATCATTAATAAAGACATTGAAGAGCATTGGGTCCAGGACTGAACACTGTGACACTCCACTAGTCACCTCCATCCAATCTGAGAAGGTGCCATTGATGAGCACTCCTTGTGTCCGATTTAGCAGCCAATTTTGGATCCACCTAATAGTTTTTCCATCTAGTCCAGTTTTTGCTAATTTGCTTATCAGAATGTTGTGTGGCACTGTTAAAAGCTCTGCTAAAGTCTGGGCAGATTATGTCCACAGTGTTCCCTTTGTCCATTTGAGAAGTTACTCAGTCAAAAAATGAGATTAAATTAGTCTGACAGGATGTATCAAAAATAAATCCTGGCTTCCATTAATCACTGCATTTTCTTAAAGATGCTTGCAGATGGATTTTTAAATAATTTGCTCCATAATCTTCCTCTGCTAGCTCTCTTATGACTCTGGGATGGAGTTCATTGGGCCCGGGAGATTTGAAAGTGGTTATTCCACCTAGGTATTCCTTGACCATTTGTCTGTCATTCTTGGGCTGCCATTTCTCATTTTCAGCTTGTACTTCCTCTTGGGGGAGAAGACTGAGGCAAAGTAGGAAATGCCCTTTTCCTTGTAGTCTGTTATCACTCTGCCATCCACGGTAAGTAGCTGGACACCCTTCTCTTTCTCATTTCTTTCGTTCTGGATGTATCTGAATAAGGCTTTCTTGTTCTTAGCATCCCTTGCTATTCTCGGATCACTTCCTGCTTTAGCCTTCCTGAAGCTGTTCCTGCAATTCCTTGCTGTTTATATTCTTCCTTCATGGCCTGGCCCGGCTTCCACTTCCTATACATGTTCTTTTTTTCATTCCAGCTGTTACTTAACCTTTTGTGGAGCCACGTGGACTTCCTCTATCTTCTACACTCTTTTCTTGATGAAATTGTTCGTAATTGTCCTTCGAGAATCTTCTTTTTCAAGATTTCCCACTCCTCTTGGACACCTTTCCCCTTAAGGGGGTGTTGCCATGGCACTTCGCTTATCATTTTTCTGAGTTTGTTAAAGTTGGCTTTCTTGAAGTCCAGGATGCTTGTTTGGTTCATGTATCACATGGTTACTTTCCCCTAGAGTTCCCCTGGCTGTTATTTTGTCTACCAGGCCAACCCTGTATCAAATTTAGGATAGCTGATCCTCTTGTACCTTCCTCTACTCTCTGCTGGAGAAAGTTGTCAGCAACATGCGTCAGGAATCTCTTAGAGGGCCATGCTTGGCAGAATTTGTCTCCTAGCACATATCAGAGAAATTGAAGTCCCCCATGATGACATCGTTCTTCTTGGAAATGCCAGCAAGCTGCTTTGAACTTGTCCGATTTTTACTGAGTGGGTGGTAATATATGCCAATAACTATGTGCTTATTTTTTTGCTCCCTTTAAATTTAACCAGATACTCTCAATGGGGCTACTAAATTTATTTTCTTGTATTTCTGTGCAGATATATTTCTCTATTACATATAGTGCAACTCCACCTCCCTTTTTGAACTTTCTGTTTTTCTTGACCTGGTTATATCCATCATTTGTAGAGGTCTAGTCATGTGAGTCATCCCACCAAGTTCCCGTTATTCCTATAGGATCATAATTGTCCTCATGTGCTATCAGCTCAAGTTTGTGTTGCTTGTTTCCCATACTCTGGGCATTGGTGTAGAGACATCAAAGTTCATTCTTACTGTGTCCTGGTTTTTTTCTACATTTTTTGGGAGACTGGAGCTGGGCCCTGCTTGAGGTTCTTTCTCTGTTGAAATATATAAGTCTTTGCCAGGTGATGGTATGCCATGCTGCACATCTCCCACCCCTATAGTTTTAGTTTAAAGCTCTTCTGATGAAGTTTTTCATATAGTTGCCAAACATCTGCTTCCCATTCTTTGGGAGGTGCAGCCCATCATTTGCAGGAGGGGTTCTCTATTGTAGAGAAAAAAGAATGCTCAAGTCCTCCCACTTCTTTTCTTTTACAAAACCACAGTGGACATACTGTGCTTGGAACCATTTGAAATTAGCTTTTCTACATACTTTCTCCCAATCCCCACTTAGAGTGGTTCTAAAAAGCTGCTGCTCAAAAGACAGCTGCTTATGAGGTAATGACTTGGGGCAGGAGGATCAATCCTGCTCTCTGACGTTTTTGGTTTTTCCCTTTTAGGCAGGAAAAGGGCATGTTGCTTACCTGCAACTGTTGTTCATCAAATGGTCATTATGCATTCACACTTATAGGGCTCTGCACCTATGCAGAACCTGTCAACCTGTCATCAAAAAGCTTTAAACTTTTAAGGGAACCCCCCTCCTCTTCCAGGAGAAAATAGGAGAGTCCCCCACTAATCCCCTCAGTTCCACTGAGACCAGCATAGGTCCCAAGACCTTGGGAGGGGTGTGCACTGAGCAGGTGTGGCCCCTTGTGCCCCTGATAAACAGGGGGAGGGCTTGTCAAAGGGGTGACACCAAGTGGAGCTGGAGGGCAGGTTTTGTGAATGCACAGTTGATCACTTGAAAAATGACAATTACAGGTAAGCAACTTGCCTTTCTTCTTTGTGGTCTCTGTGCATCACACATATGGGCAACTAGCAAGCTTACCTGAGGAAGAATGGAGGGAAGAGAGGACCGTGCTGCTGAAGCAGAAGTCAGCCCTTGAGTGGACAACTAGTCTGTAGCACTTGACAAAAGTTGAGGGTATGGAGGAGGGCTGTAGACATGACCAGTGCTTGAGTGAAGTGAGGCCTTGAGGGAGCCATGAGTTGAAGGCCAGCTATCTTGTATGCCAAAGGGATAGTGCTCATGACCCAGTTCACCAGTCTTTGAGTGGAAAGTGGATCCCCTTTATTTCGTATGTCATAACATTATTCACTCCTAGAGCAATAGAAAACAAGGGCCCTTGGATGTCTAGCAAGTGAAGGTTGGACTCCCATCGAATTGACCAAAGTGGCAAAGGTTGGGAGGATATCCTAGTTGAGGTGGCAAGTCAATATGACTTTGGAGAGAAAGGATGGATTTGTTCAGAGCATGACCTTTTATCTGTGGAAGGTGATGTATGAAGTCTAACTGGAGGGCACAGAACTCACTTGCTAGTCTGGCTGACATGATAGCCACCAGAAAGGCAACCTTCCATTAAAGGAGGGAGAGGTTGGTTGTGGCCAATGGCTCAAAAGATCTTTTGGTTAGGGCCTGTAGCATGACTGAGAGGCTCCATGCTGGGCTATATGGTTGGGGACAGATACTGCAGACCCTAAAGGAAGTGGCAGAATAAAGGGTGTGCAAAGACTGAGGTTCCTTCAATTGGCAGGTGAAAGGAAGAGATAACCACGAGGAGAATTTTAAGCCCTTTAGCCTCCCATCTGTAGGAAACAGAGAATACGTTTCATATTATATTGTGGAGTGAGGTTTTCCTGGTGTGTGAAGACACTGAAGGAAATCCATTTGACCTCCTTGTGGATGGTTTGAGGGTGGCATCAAGGATAGACTTAACTTCCTGAGGCAAGGTCTCTGCCATGTGGTCTATCTGGGATATGCAGAAGTCAGAAGGTTCCATGGCAGAGGCAGAAGGAACAGATGAACCATGGTTGTCTTGACCACCATGGGGTGAAGATGCAGTCTGTCCTGTCTCTCCTGATCTTTGCAAACACTGTCATGATCAGGGGGAGGGGGATTTAGAATAGGGTCCCCTGCCATTGGAGGAGGAAGGCATCTTCTAAGGAGCCAATCACTCATTCTGTACAGGAGCAGAAGCTCAGGCATGTTGTGTTGTCAGCCATGACAAACAGGTCAACTAAGTGTGTGCTGCACAAGTTGTGGAGGTCATGGAGGGTCTTCTTTGTTGCCACTCATGCACATCAAGACTTGTGCAGCAGAGGGTGTCTGCTAGGGTGTTACTCATGTCTATAACATGGATGGCTGTGAGGCTCATGTCCCTGTATTGACATGGCACATCTGCACTAGTCCCAGATCCTAAAGGCCACCAGGATGGACTGTGTGCCTCCCTGCTTGTTTGTGTAAAATACCATAGTTATGTCATCCATGGCTACCTAAATGTGTTATCCATGCATGAATGACTGGAAGGCAATCAGGGCCTTGTGGATGGTTAGAATCTCCAGAAAATTGATATACCTCTGGGCTTCAGGTACTTTGAGTTTGCAGGATGCCACAGAATGCTCCCCACCTTGACCAAGACACATCTGTGGTGACAGTAACTGCTGGTTCTGAGGAGGGGGAGAGAGTTTGTATCTGCTGATAGGTTGTGGGGTATGGTTCACCAGTGAAGGTTGTTCAGGATGGATGGCAGGATGTCCAGATGTGTGCTGTCTGGGATTGCCATGTGGCGGGTGTGGATGAACCACAGCTGCAGGGGTCTTACCCAAAGTCAAACAAAGGCGACCACTGCTACTGTCATGCTCATAAGACCAACACATTTTTGTATCTGGTGGACCATGGTGTTCATTCCTGGGCTGAGATCGGTGGCCATATTGGTTACTGCAGCTGCTCTGGATGCCAGGAGGAGAGTCTTCACTGAGGTTGAGTCAGGATGGGCCCCTATGAAGAGAATGGACTAGGAAAGGGAAAGAACAGATTTCACATGATTTATACATAGTTCCAGAGTCTGCAGTAGACAGCCAGTGGTTTGGATCAAATGCAGCAGTTTTGCCTTGGATGGCATGAGCAGGAGCCACTCATCAAGGTATAGAAAGGCCTGTACTTCCTGGAAGCTGTGTGCGTAGACTACCACCATGCATTTGCTGAAGACCCTGGCAGCACTCAAGAGGCCAAATGGGGAGATTGAGAATTATAACATCTCCTCCCAATTTTGGAGGCATACAAAGTGTCTATTATTATGATCTATGGTGATGTGGAAGTAGGCATCCTTCAGATGGACAAGACCATGGGTCAACCTATGGCCCACAGGCCGGATATGGCCCGCCATGCTCATTTATCCAACCCACCTCAGAGCTTTTGGACTCACTCGGGGAAAACATCTCTGAGCAAGTCCAAAAGAACTGAGCTGGCACAGGTGTTCTCTGAAACTGAGCAAAGCCAGCAAACGGGCCAAATTGTAATAGCTCAACGGCACCTGTGCCAGCTCCCCCTCCCTGCCATTGCATGCATACATAGAGTGGGAATACAGAGTGGGAAATGGAAGAGAGAGACGAAGATGCTAAAAAAGGATTGAAGGTAAGAAAAATATAACTTTTAAAATCCATTTTAAAGTATGTGAGTCATGTCCTCGGGCTGCGGGCCAAGCCATGGCTGCCTCGCTGAACCTGGGAGCAGCTGCTCGATGGAGGAGGTGGTCTGCCCACAGAAGGCCGTGGCGGAGGTGCAGGAGCCATGGCCTTCTATGGGCAAGCTGCTGCCATCAAGCGGCTGCCATGCTTCTTCCCTCTGCGGCGGGGAGAGGTGGGAGGTGCCCCGCTTGGCCAGCCGTGGCCCCGTCCTGAAAGCAGCCCTTACCTTCCTCCTTGTGGCTTTCTCCTGGCCTGGGGAGCCAACCCCGTGCTCGCCTCTCTGGTCTCCCACTCCCTCGGAACTGGGGCGGTAGCGAGGACCATAATTTCCATCATGCCCAACCAGCATGGCCAATGGAAGTTGTAGTCCAACTCATCTGGACAGTACCAGTTTTGGCAAAGTTGCACTTGAAATATGGTAGTCCTTATCTCTGCATCCAAATACAGCCATTGTGAATTGTGCGAATTGTTCTGGGCTGATTTGCTTCAAATACTAAGAGTGGCATTAACAGTATTTATCCTTAGTATTTTTGCTTCATTCTTTGTAAATGCCAGTTGTAGTCATCAGCAGCATTATGCAAAATACTGTATTCAGTGCCTTGGTTGTGTTGTAGCTATGTCTCTTCAATGTGGACATGCTCTTCCCCACCTCATCTTGGGCTTCTGCTGCACCCCGAGGGAGCGGAGGAAACATTTTAAAATTATTTTTAAATTCTAATTAATTTTTTAATGTACAGTGTGCATAGGAATTTGTTCATATTTTTTTCAAACTATAGTCCGCCCCCTCAACAGTCTGAGGGACAGTGAGCTGGCCCCATTTAAAAAGTTTGAGGACCCCTGATCAAGACCAACAAGTCCCCCTCTTGCAGGAGAGAGAGGATACTCTCCAGGGTGATGATCTGAAACATCCTTGCTGTGACAAACCAACTGATGCCTCTGAGGTCCAGAATCAGTCTGAGTTCTCCATCTCACTTCAGTACTGTGTTGTACTGAGAGTAGAAGCCTCAGGTGATATCAGAATGAATTCTCTCTGAGGCCCCTTTGGACAGTAGTGCATCAACCTTTGAGAGGCAGGATGGGGTCAAACTCAATATTGTAGCTTCTTCCACTATAGATAGGACCCACAAATTGGATGTTATCGCTTCCCCTGCAGGGAGGAATCAGGTGAGACACCTGTCAAATGTAGTGTGGTGGGAAGTGGGAGGAGTGGGGCCCACCAGTGGGAGCAGTCAATGCTGTTTGCATATGCAATCTGCATACCTGCCTAAAGTGGGCATTGGAATTGCACCACTTCTGCTGGTGCCTCGGGGCGGGGAGGGAGTGCTTTTGATGTAGGCCCTTTCCTTGCTGTTCGAGATATGGAGCCCCAGGACACTTACATGGCCTTGTTGCTGGCTATGAGAATGCCATGCACGGTTATGTTAATGTAGCATTTTATATAGAGCCCATCCATTCGTCTGTTTATGCACTGAAGTCCATCCACTTGTCTGCTTATGCTTTTCATCAGTTTGCAGATCAAATCCACATATGATACTAAAATAGGGGCAGTGGCCACAACTGAGGAACAGGTACTCAGGATTCAGAAAGATCTGGACACACTATGGAAGTGGGTGGAGGACAACAGGATGGCGTTCAATGCAGGTAAGTGCAAGGTCTTGCACTTGGGGCATAGCAATGGATGTCGTAAGTACAGGTCAATGGACAAGTGGCTGGAGAGCAGCACTTGTGAAAGGAATCTCAGGGTTCTGGTTGACTGCAGGCTAAACATGAGTCAGCAATGTGATGCAGTGGTCAAGAGGGCAAATGCCACCCTTGGATTCATAGCCAGAAGTGTGGCTTCTAGATTGAGAGAAGTATTGCTGCCACTCTATACAATTCTGGTGCTCCTGCAAGTGGAGTATTGTGTTCAGTTCTGGGCTCCACATTAATGAAGGATATAACCAGGTTAGAGCCAGTGCAGCATAGGGCCACAAGGATGGTGGCCAGATTGCAGGGAAAGCCGTATGAGGTGAGACTGAAGGAGCTGGGTCTTTTCAGCCTGGAGGAGACTTAGAGGGGATCTTTTGGCAACATAAAGGTACATGGGGGGTACCACACGGAAGTGGGTAGATACCTGTTTTCCACTGTGGAGGAGGGCAGGACATATTCCAATGGAGTAAAGCTCAGGGAACCAAGGTTCAATTTGGGTGGCAGGAAGTACTTCCTGACAATTAGGACCCCGAGGGTATGAAATGGGCTTCCATGGGTGATGGCTGAAGCCCCATCGGTGAGGGTGTTCAAGGATAGGCTGGACATGCACATGGTAGGCATGTCATGAGTGGAGCAGGCTGGAGCCAGGGGTCAGACTAGATGGCCTGGGAGACCCCTTTTGACTCATTGTTTCTATGAAGAGGCCTTCCCTGTCATAATGTGGGGTCCTTAAGGTGGGGCTGGATCTCTTGCAGAAATCCTGTGGAATGCAGCCAGACCTGGCAGCAGATGACCATGGGACTTAACATGGCCTTGGTGTTGCAGTCAATGAGGTGTCTTGCCACAGTGATCTCCTAGTGGGCAAGCTTTGAGTACTCTGCCTGGTTAGGTCCCTGTAGTCATGAGGCAGCTGTTCACACACAACACCAACCTTGTCCCATAGGAGCCAGGGATATCAGGCCAGAGTGGCCTTGTACTTAGAGACAGAAAGCCTATGTGTTGAGGCTGTGTAGTCTCCCCTTGCCATCCCATCCAGAAGGCAGGTCGCCTGGTCCACTGGCACCATGTGCTCACTCTGTGAGGTCCCTTGCACAGACCTGACTATAACTCAGTTGGAATTTGCTTGTTTGAGATCCTTTTCCGATACTCTGTGTATGTGTGCGCACGTGCATACTGTGTAAAATTTTCAACTTTTTGGGCATGGCTTGTGCAGCAGAGGGAGCCTTCCATAACTGATGGTTCGCAGCAGGGTGGGTGAGAACGGTATTGACATTGGTGTCGAGTCCTCTCTCTACAGGATGTGAAAGACCAGATCAGTAATTTGGTCCTGCTGTTGCTCGTTCTTGAGCCCAAGGGAGATGGTCATTCAGCAGATCTGCTCCAAAAAGGGATCCCTCTCTTCTGAGGGGGATGGCAGGTCCTGTGATGCCATGGCCATGTCTGGTGATGAGGTGGATGGGGCCAGTGACATTATCAACTCTGGCTCAGAGACATAACTCTCCAGGACAGACAAGGGAGATTATGTCCTTGATTAGAGAGGGTCAAGTGGAGGACAACAAAAATGATCCAGGGTTTGGAAACACTGCTCTACGAGGAGACTGAGAGAAATGTGCACGTTCAGCCTTGAGAAGAGAAAACTGAGTGGGGACATGATATCCCTCGGTAAGTACTTCAAAGGCTGTCACGAAGAGGAAGGTCATGATCTCTTTTTGCGGATGACAGAGTGTAGGACATGGAATAATCGATTCAAGTTGCAGCAACCCTGATTCAGGCTGGACATCAGGAAGAGCTTCCTCACTGTCAGAACAATACAACAGTGGAACCAGCTGCATAAAGAGATGCTGGGCTCTCCCACACTGGAGACATTCAAAGAGAAAAAGGACAGCCCTCTGAGTGGGATGGTGCAACATGGTGTCCTGCAACAGCTTGGACTTGATGGCCTTCATGGCCCCTTCAAACTCTATTATTTTATGATTCTATGATCTCTGGGATCTTGACATGGTGCATGCTGGTTATTGGCATCAACTTTGTACTGAAGACTGGTGTCTAGTTGGAAATGGGGCCTTGTGTCAATTCAGTATTGAGTCCTTGTGCCACTGCAATATCAAGGCCTTGTCTCAGTGTTGAGGATATTAGTCTGGTATCAATGTCTTGTTACTGATGAGTACCAAAGTATGGTGCAGAGAGCCCCAGCCATTGTAATGTGAAGCTCTGGAGCCTGCTCAGGAGTGATGTGGTGGCAGCAATCAATTAGAGGTCCAGTCCCAATCAATGAGGGGAGAGTAGGATCTGTCCCAATGTTCCCAGTTGCCAACAGTGGCATCAATGCTCTGGCAAGGCGTGGATAGATTGTCTTGGTGTTGAGCCAGTCTCTGAGGGCAGTAGCATCAGTCTTGGCAGGGTGCGAGCAGATCACCTCAATGTTGAGCTTGTCTTGGAAGGTAGTGTTAGTTCCTAATAGTGTGTTGATCACCTTGATGCTGATACTTGGGACAGCAGGCAGGCAGTTTCCCTTTTGATGCCAATGTGGCACAAGCTGGGTCATCCCTCAATGCCGGGGATTGTGACTGGTTGGAGGGTGAACCCAAGCAAATCCTCAGGGTTGAGGGTTGACAGGGACTGTCACAGTGCCTCCTTATTTTTTTGGCGGCAGCAGGAGTGGGGGGCATTTGGTCACCTTCCTAGCCAAGCTAGTCATCAGCAGGATTATGCAAAATACTGTATTTAGTGCCTTGGTTATGTCCCTTGAATATGGACATGCTCTTACCCACCTCATCTTGGGCTTCTGCTGCACCCTGAGGGAGCGGAGCAAACATTTTAAAATTATTTTTTAAATTTTAATTAATTTTTAATGTGCAGTGTGCATAGGCATTTCTTCATATTTTTTTCAAACTATAGTCTGGCCCCCCAACAGTCTGAGGGACAGTGAACTGGCCCCCTGTTGAAAAAGTTTGAGGACCCCTGTTCTATTTCATCATCCCAAGCTCCCTGGAATGTGTGTCTTCGCATTCCAACAGAGCAAAATTCAGGGAACCAAGATTCAAGGTGGATGCCAGGAAATACTTCCTGATGGTTAGGACTACTAGGGCATGGAATAGGCTTCCACGGGAGATGGTTTAAGCCCCACCAGTGAGGGTGTTTAAGGATAGCCTGGACATGCACATGGTAGGCATATCATGAGTGGAGCCGGCTAGAGCCAGGGGTCAGACTAGATGGCCTGGGAGACCCCTTCTGACTCACTCTGTTTCTGTTTCCATTTGTCAACAAGAAACTGTTCTCATTTGCTTCTTTTACACTGAACCACTGCTTCATACATTTTATATTCTGAAAAAACAGGAAGGAAAAAACAAAAATCACAGAGATCAAAAATGGAAAAAAAATATTATTTGACAATGCTCTATCAGCATAATATAAAAATTTCTCTCTTGTATCAGCTCCATCTTCATTGCTTTAAAGGGAGTAGGGCTTATGGATAATTCTATGTGCCTTTCCTACAACTTGGAAGGAAAGAATGCCTCACCCCCCACCTGTGGCTGAGCCACCCTCACTTTCCAAATGTGGATAAGACAGAGGTAGACGATCCTCCCCTAAAAAATGGCCAAGAAACTCTAAAAAAGAGTATCCCCTCAATTCTCCCCCGTTCCAAGCAGGACTCCTGGGGGAGGTTGTGGGTACTAGGAAGCCCCAATTATCCCCATTGTTGTGTAATTTACCCTGAGAAAAACCCAGCGGAAGGGCACAAAAACTGTGATTTAATGGAACAAGTCTGCCTACACGTATGGGATTTTCCCCAAGTTTTGAAGCACCTCTCTTCCACCGGCAGGGTGGTGGGGAGGAGCCTTTCTCAGCTGTCCTCAAGTGCTACTTTGGGTGCCTGGGAAAGATGGTCACTTATCAGTCCCCTGGCTGGAATACCATGTCTTTCTACCATTCTCACCAAGGGGGTCTCTGACTTTTTTTAATTGAAACATGGTTTATTTTATTGTCTGGGTTTTAAGTACATTAGCCACAATGAGTTGATTAAGCCCTACTATAAGCCATGGCTAGTTGGAGTAGCTTATATGCCATTCCAGAACTACCCTGTGCGGATGAATGCTGAGTTCAGACAACACACAAAACCAGTATGCCTTAAATTACCATGACTTGATGTGTTGTGCAAACTCAGTCATCATGTACAGTAAAGTAAACCTGTATTTATGTTTTATGAATATCTTGTTCTAGGCTACCTTATTTTTCAAAAAGTCACTAATAAAATGGTTGCCACTGAAAGCCTTGTCCTTGTAAGCATATTCACATTCCTATACAATTCCTTTCCTAAAATATAGCAGATCACTTTGCTTTTCAGTACCACAGATTTTACCCTACTTTCTTTCAGGCATGCAAAGAACCCTTGGAGAGGCGTGGGCACCTTGTTCTAACTATATGCAAGTCAAGTTCACATATGTGGTGGTACCAGGAAATTACTTCCATTGAATGATATTTTGTAGAAGTGGAACTATGGGATGGATGCTAGTGATTCCTGCAATCACAGCACCATTCATCTACATGAAAACTATTCTTCTTTCACACAAAACTTTTCAGTTGGTAGATCATATTCACAGAAAATCTGTGAAATATTTATATTGAGCTGTGCATTCATATTCCGTAGTGCATAATTCCCAGATTAACTGTGATGTGGCAGTTTAGTAGCAACAAAAATGAGCAAATACACATTAAAAAATTATTTAGTGTAAATTGTTTCAACAGTTATAACCAATTTTCAGTAAGCTTCCATGGGGATCTCAAAGGAAGTTTTTGTAAAAATTTGTAAGGAAAACGTGAAAGACCAAGGAAATGTTACTATGATTCAAGATGACAAACAGTTGCTTCTCATTTTGCTGAAAGTTTCCTTTAAAACATCCAATTATGGTGGACAAGAATTGACCAAGAGTCAGACTCACCATGCAGATTGACAAGTCAGGGAAGTTGCATTTCATCTTTGCACGTTACATCAGCTAAAGTTTTGGGATCCATCTCTCACCACATGGCAGCATTCTCAGTTCACAGGTGCCATCTGCATTAGTTCCTTCTTCGACTGCCACCTACCAGTTTTATTACTCTGTTGCAGCACAAGGGTATATAGAGAAGTTCTTGTTCAGCTCACAGAAAAATCATACAATGGGGATCCTTTTAAGGCACCAAGGTGTAACTGAAGCATCCCCCCCACATTTTCCCAGCTACCCTTCACAAAAGCACTGGGCAGAAGAAACCTCAGTAGCAGGCTCTGGAAGCCACTCCTGCAAATGGAGGTATTTAGATAAAGGACAGATTAAAAAGAGATGCTAATGCCACCAGCTGCTGCACTTGCAACTCCCATTATTTCAAAAGGAGGGAACATGCACCAGTACTGGGTTGGACTCAGCTACTTCCTATTTAATGTAGTACCCTCTCTTCTACTGGGATATTTAATTCTTTCCACTAGCATATTGCTAGTTGAAGATCTGAAATACACAGACAAACACTACAAAACAAAAAATGTTTCCTGAAAAAGACAATACCAGCACTGTGCAAAATGTTTGCCCATGAGCACTGTCTTTATAAGGACAAAGCATTCTTAAAAAGAAAAAACACTTGTTTTTACCATTGTTGGGCACTGTTCACAACCACTGTGCCCCAAGAACCTACCACTTTCCTCCCTCTCCCTTTGATCTCCACCCTGGAATGCTGTCAGCTAACCAGTGAGCATAACATCACCATGGACAATCCCAGTCAGAGGCAGTGCTTCATTCACATGGGTGAATCTAACCAGAACAGAGCGTATTTTATTCACATTATGTTTGTTTTGATTTCTCCTTTTCTCATCAAGTGCTGTTTATAGGAAATCCCATGTTTAAATCCTGTTTTTTTTTTTTTCCTTTCAAGGATCTCAAGGCAGCTTACATAATTTTCTTCCTCCTGTGAGGTAGGTTGGGCTGAGAGTTTGTGACTGGCCCAAATCAGCTAGTGTGCTCCATGGCTGAGTGGGGATTAGAACCCAGCTTACCTGAGTCCCAGTCCTGTGCATTTAGCCACTACACCACACTGACTCTTGATCATCACCTTCCTTAAACTGTAACTTTACAAGGGCTTTGCCAACTTAAAATAAGTAATATGTAGCATTGGTTCTTCTCTTTAGTCTACTGGTAAGTCAAAAGAGGAATTGTATTGCTCTCCATCATGCTATGGCAATGTGCCTAAAAACCACACTGAAGCAGCAGCCTCTGCATACAAGGGAATAAGCCTTGCCAGTGATGAAGAAATTAGCATTATGAAAATGAAGAGCGGTAAAAATAATATACATTATCTTTCCTAAAGCCACATTCTGCACTTAGTGTACACAATCAGAAGACTATGGTTCTATTTACAGTATATGTCATACATGTGTTTAAACTGGCAGAGAACTATTTTTCTCAAGCTGGAGTGTACACAGAATAATGATTGTTGGACACAACAACATCTGAGGGAAATTATTACTGTGCTGCACTATATACTGTAAAGCTGATTTGAGGGAATATTCATATGAAGCATTTAGTTCTTCCTGCTTGACATTTCCTCCAATTTTGAATGCACTGTTGCAGTTGCACTTTCATACAGACCTTGAGTTGTCAATAACTTGCTTACAAAGTATTCCAATCTTATTCTAATTACCATGTATTACTGAAATGGGAATGATGCTGAACAGCACATACTAAAAAATCTTGAAATATGTTCACTTCAAAATCTTTCACCAAGAATACCATCATTCTCCACCCCTATGATAGGAAATAATTTATATGCATATATAGCTTTTTATACCAATTTTTCATACCTGTTATTAATTGATACTAATTTGTTTTGGGACTGTGCCCCTGGAAAGCATGAAAGCCCTGTAAAAATTTCATCCAGTTGTATATTGCAATGGGGGAGGGGGAGAGTGAGAAGAAAATAACAGGTACATGGGTAGGCAAAAGCAGTAGATTATATGGAATTGCACACCATCCCATCATCATTTCAGAAAGTGCAAGTTGTTTAAACTTGCCATGATCCAATTGGAACTTAAAAGTCCTCAAAAGGGTTATTAAAATATGGCTCTAATAAGCCAAGCCAAGCCAAGCCAAGCCAAGCCAAGCCAAGCCAAGCCAAGCCAAGCCAGATGGGTGAATGGCTAGTTAGACAGACAGGTAGACAGAGCTCCGTGTGCGTACAAAACCATTCTTTCAAAAAGGGAGCTATATTAAGACAAGAGGAGAATAGAAAAGAAAGTGATGCTAGCAAATATGGGATTGTCAAAGAGTTGAAAGTTACCTGACAACAGGTCGGTACTGGATGCCACCAAACTGCTGCATTTACTGTTTTACCACAGGGGGGGGGGAGGTTTAGGAAGGAACATTCTCAAGGATTTTTCACAAGCTCTCTCTCTTGTCAGCAGAAAGGGGAGAAGGGAAGTTTTTCTCTGGATTGTGAGACTTTTTTGGCTCCTGAAAAGTTTTGCAAAGAACAGTAAGAAATTGTGAACTGTTAGAAACTTAAGGGAAAAAGTAATAGATGTGTATTTACTGTAGAATAGTATCCATTATGAATTACAAAATCCCACCCCAAATCATCAATTTATTGACAGTATATTATGTAAATAAAAGACATTCAACTGAAAACTGTAATGAGGGGTATAGAAATTTTCAACAATGGTCCATATCACTATCAGAACATCCCAGAAATCGCCCTCCAAGTTCAGAAAGACTCAAATAAACAAAAAAGAGAGTGGGGGGAGGGGAGAGATAGATAGACAGATAGATAGAGAGAGACAGAGAGAGAGAGAGAGAGAACACGAAAGGGAAAAGGTAGCATTTTGTTATAAATTCTACAATACTTTAGACATTCCTAGAACAGTGAAAAATTAAAAATAAAAGAGACAGTAGCAGCAGAGGTTACCTGTCCGAGCACCTACAATTCCATAGAGAGAACAGGAGTGGGTCGTGAGTCTCACACCAGCCAAATAGCTCATAAACCTTCTCAAAAAGAGTGAGCCATGAGAAAGAATTGTACATACTGATACATGTCACAAAGTTAAGCCCTCACATATTGAACCAATAGGGCTTTGCTTTTCTAAACTTGGAGGCTTATGCGAAGTTTATTTATTCCATTTCCATTTGAGTCTGGCAACTGTTCAGTGCACACCTCTAGCAGTGTCTTTTCATTTTTACAAGCATTGCAGGTCCAGAATGTAGCAAGGACTTCTGTATGACGTGGTGCTGGTCAAAGTCACTAGGGTAGATCGCACAGCTTGGAAGTTGCGTATAACCCAACTACAACAAAAGCAGTCCTGCATTGTCCTTCTATTATATATGACTGATTATCTATCACAATGCTCCAGAATGAGACAGTTTATAAATCTAATAATACATTAAATCATTAAAAATCTGAAAACATACAAAGCTAGAAAATCAACCTTCAATTCTATACAATATAAAAATATATAAATGTAACAATTGGATCTGCAAAATTTGCAATATGTAAATATAAAAAATACAAACAAAGTACATAGAACTTCACTGAGCTCTCCCCTCACCCACCCCCATGAGCAATTATTTTCATTTAATGCTGTGTTCCATCCTTACCTATGCTGACACCATGGTATCTGTCTTACCAAGTGTTCAGTGTAGCATAGTTTCAAACTATGCTAACTAGTGTGAATGGTCATAATGTACTTAGTTAACCCAACATTCTTCAGGAAAAATGCAACATTTAGCACAAACCTCTGTGGAAGCTACACTGTAGTTATTAAGAGCTTAATTCATTTTACCTATGATATGTGAAAATGTTTTAACGTTTTCCTGGTGCAACTGTAATAAAAACCTATTATCCTAGGTTTTTTAAGTAGAATTTTTGTGAGATTTTGCTAAGCAATGTCAGATTTTGCTTAAAATTGTGTGAGGCTCTTCTTTTCCCCCAAATTATCCAGTCTCTTCTCCAATTCTCCCATACAAGCACAATGTACCCATGACCATCTCAAAACATTAAGCCACAAACAAAAGTATAGACAGCTCTTGATGTTTTATGTGTATCAGAGAAAAGTGTTCCACTGTATTTAAATGGCTGAAAATTGGGCCTAGGAATTTGAAAAAAAAAAAGTGTGATATAAAAAAATACAGTTGTCACAATCTGTTCTTGCAACGTAGGAACTCAATACTCTCCATATCAGAACCATCACAGAGTTACCAGCTCCTTCATGAACTCAACTTTACTCCTTGTGAGTTGTGCAGTTTCTAAAGATCCTATCAGCTAACAGAAGACTAATTCTTTGATCATATTCCTGAAGATGATTGGTGTTTTCAGGTGTATCATGAAAAAAATACCCAACAGGGTTTCAGCATATTTTAGAAGATGTACATTTAGTTGGCAGAGGTTTGAAGAACTGGCAAGGAATAATAATTTTCAAAAGCCATGGGTGCTTGATTTTTTAAAATGAAACCCTTTGCATTTTTCTTTACAACCTGAGCAGTCTGAAAGGTTGCTATTTGTTTCAAGAGCTAATGCCAACAGTCAACCTTCCATTTGGTTTTAATAATAGCAGCAATAGTAGTAATATTTAATTCTCAAAGAAGGTCATGATTACATTTAAAAAACCAAAACAAAAACTGTACAAACAGGGATGAAATTGTCATGAAAGTAGGTTAACACCTTTCTATTTATTGCCTCCTGACACCTGTCTATGCAGTGTCCATAACTTTTGTATTTAAAAGGTCCAAATAAACAGCCAAGTGAAGAAGACAGGCTAGAGGAACAAAGTTCAGTGCCTCAGAAGGGATATGCTTCTTTGAATCATTCAAATAAAATTAGCCTAACACACTTAAGCTGCCTGCCCCCCAAACATTTTCTATAAACCATCTTTCTGTTACAAATGCTTTAGTTTGAGATGTCCCTGGCCATTGTTTTTATTTAGTTTTTGTATGTATGCTTGTCTCTGTGTGTGCACATGTGTTTGTATGTAATTTCAGTGTTGCATACACCCCAAACAAAACAAATAAGTGAGAAATGGGTGAGGAGGAGGAAGAGGAGGCCATTAAAACAGATCCAAAGCTGCTCTTTTGGTTCTTTTATCAAATTTAATAAGAAAATGCACAGCCAGAAGTATCAGGGTTGGGTAGGAGTTGGGAGAGGAGATCATCAGGCATTCCGGAAAAAAGAGTGACAAACAGGACAGACAAAACCAATGTCAAAACAAAGCAAAATACAGACACATACACAGGGGCCTGAGATCCACACACTGGTGGCCTTAAATCATATTCCCATTCTGGCTGGGCCATACTGGTAAAGTGTTCTGTATTGTTTCCCAAAAACAAAATCTGTTTGTTTCTCTTCAGGATTTAGCCTTAAAAAGTCAAGTGACTTTAGATTTTAAATGTCTTCTATAAATAAAAGTTACTACTAATAATAGTAACATATTAAGTTCACTCCAAAGTAGTTTTGAAATTTGCATCCATTTCAACCTTCCTCCACACCCCTCCCACATTTTTCTAGGTAACAGATTTTTAAGAAGTGTCTGGATGTTGTTGTTAAAGTGGTGAAGTTAAACAGTATGTGTATTTTCAAGTTTGGCCCCTGTTAAAGATGCAGGCATGGAGAAGGAAGTGTTGGACGAGCATGTATTGAAAATGAAGTATTAGCATAGCAAAAATTTTGTAAAAATGACTAAAACACTAACAAATACAAGTCAATGCACATTTGTTTTAAACTAGTGTTATTCTTTTTCACACTGGGTTAAACATTATTTTGTACACCAGAAGTTAACAGTGCTGTTTATCTTTGCCTTTTCTGCAAAAGGAAACATGCCACTTCTGCCAGCAAAGAGCAATAATGAAATTTATACACTTCTTCACTACCACCACCAACTCAGGATTTAAAATTATTATTAAAATCCACACATACACTAAAACCTGTTTCCCAAGGAAAGTTGCTTTTAATATAAATGCATGGACATGAACCCATCTAGTAATACTGAAATGGCAGAAGTTGCATGTTTGTTTCAAAAGCTTATACTGAACAAATGTTGCATCCTGGTAAGTTGACCTTGCGAGACCATTATGGGCTGTCTGTCAGGGATGCAAGTTCACAGATCTTATTAGTGTTAGATGGGAAGGGCTGTATTTAGAATCTCTGAATGAAACAAATTGGCTGACCTAATTTCTTTCAGTTCCTACAGGATATAAAGCAAAGGGCATTAAAGTAACCAATTGGGATGAGCACCAGTGAGGTGAGGGGATGGTTGCAGATCTATAAGTTCACAGCTGTTTGGGAAAGGTAAACTTTTCAAAATTGAAACACATGCTCTGCGATATATTTAAATATCACAGTGGCATCCCTAACAGAAATAAAAAGTGTTCACGTTTCCCCTGCCACACTCCCCAAAAATGCAGATTTTTAATTGAGTATTCCCAACTGAAAAGTGGCTGTCAAAAATACCAACTAAACATATGTTTTGCAATATTAATATGTAGCAAAAGCAGCATTTATAGAACATGCGTATTTGATCCCCAAGCTAAAACCCTTCCCCTCACCTCCATTAGCTGCTTCTGATAAACAGCACTACAAGTTGGTTGTTTAAAAATGTACAGGAAAATCAGTCATATTTATTTACATGTGGCCTCACTCCACCAGGAGCTTAATCTCATTGGCTATTAGCTGGTTCATATTGAATATACCCCCCGGGAGCTTGGTGAGCAACTCTCTCTCTGTGGTTTCAGGGTCGCTGTCGACAGAGCTGGAGCTGGCACTCATATTGTCGACAGTGGCGCTAGCTGGAGGGCCCAGCTCTGGCTCGCTAGTCTCGCTAGCCGTGGATACCACAGAGAGCAAGGACATGCGTCGTGTCAAGCGACCGGGGGGAAGAAGGGAAGCAGCATAGTCTGCTATGATCCCAGCTACATCTAGATTACAAGCCTTGTCAAAGGCAATGAAACCTACATTTGCATTGGCCTCACAGACGTAGAACGAGCCATCATCCTTCATCAGCAGGTCGATGCCACATACATCCATCCCCAAGATGTTAGACACCTGGATTGCCAGCTGTTTGCCTTGTTCACTCAGTGAGCACATCATGCCTATGCCACCTGGCAAAAGAAGGAAGAATACAGTTTAGAATGTGGCTTTGTTCCAGTTTAGCTACTTGGATTTAGAAGGGCTACACATTCTCTGGCTATGGATTATCTATTAAAGCTCATGGGCCAGACTGGTAGAGCTGTGTGAGTTCTCAGTACTGAGTAAGATCGTGCTGTCAGGGCTGGCCACTGGGAAATGTTTAGAGCAGTTTGTACTGAAAGGATGAACTCCACCAGAATGACAGAGAAATCTGACTGCTCATGTTTAAAAGATTATAGAAAAGCTCATGTTTGTGTGTGGGGGCAAGATATCTGACAGACACTGCAGATATTTTGATATACTTTTTAATATATCTATATATCAGAAAACAGAATATGGTGGTCATTTAAAGCAGGCACAGCTTATAGATACCATAAATGGTTTTGCAGCCTGTTGCTAATAATTTAATCATCATTATCTGACAGCTGCATTTACACAGCCCTAAAAAGTGACTATAGAAACAATGTTGAGCAAATGTAACCTGACAGCAGACCACTAGACTACATTTTAAATACCTTTACCATTCCATTTCTTTCTAACTAGGCAATACCCCTTATTACAAAAATCTAATCATTAATTTCCTTATTAATGCCCCTTATTTAAAAAATCTTACCTTTAATTAATGTGAATTATTTATAACCTCATTCTGCATGAAACATCTTTTACTTATATTAGGCTTAAACTCTCCCTTTGTGGGCATTAAATCCAACCAAGGATATGCACACTTTGATTCTTACCAAGTGAGCAATTGCTCTGCATTCTACCATCTGTTGAACAGCGCAACATAGTTCCCACTACACGGCCTCCCACCACGATCACACGCACATCTTTGCCATGGGACTCCTGGATATACTTTTGGAATACATAAGGTGCCTCGTGACGAATTAGGTGGCTCAAGTCTGCCAAATGGTGCTTGTCTCTTGCCAAAAACACGGCTTTACCTAAATTGAGAAAGCACAGAAGGTATAAAAGGTCAGGGATTTTTCTACATATTCCTAACATAGGGGGAAGGCAGCGTGTCTACATATCCTCAGTGTAAGTGCTGTAAAGGCTATCCAGCTACCACTGGTAAATAAATACAAACAAAAATGTCAAAGCACTGTGTACTTACACTGCTATAAAAATAGCAAAAAGTGTTTTACCTTAAAGTAAAGTTACATTGTCCATGGCTTACTCCAGTTCTCAATTCCCTCAGTATCCATCTGTCAGTATCCTTCAATCTTTGCCTGAACCATTCTGTGCTATTCTAGTAGTGCTAAAGTGCTTTGCAACAGGTTTTAGGTTCTCTAGACACTTAAAACAGAAGGCTGTACCAATCAAAGTCCAATGATGATGGAGAATCCAAGGTGCTGCATATGATTAATTGATGAACCAAAAATATTAGTCCCAAAAATCCTAATTAAGTGATAATTGCAAATTACAATAACTACTAAAAAACCAAATACAAAAATCCATTACAAAAATCAATTAAAGCCCCTGCTATATGCAAAATCTGTTATTTTAGTTATTAAAATACTAAACATTTTAGACATACATGAGAGAAGACTCATTACAAATATTAATCATAATTAGGAAAACATGGATCCAGGAAGGTGTCAACGCCTCTCGTTCCAGCTTCTTCAGACCCATCCTGAAGAAGGTGAACCTGGACCCAGAGATTGCCACCCATTATAGACCGGTGGCTAATAACCCATTCTTGGGGAAGGTGCTCAAGCAGATGGTGGCAGGACAACTCCAAACTCTCTTGGAGGAAACTATCTGGACACATTCCAGTCCAGTTTCAGGCCTGGTTTTGGGACTTGAACTGTCTTGGTCACCTTGAATGATGACCTATGCTGGGAGAGGGACAGGGGAAGTGTGTTCCTGTTGGTTCTCCTAGACACCTCAGTGGCTTTCAATACGATTGACCATGGTATCCTTCTGGATGGTATGGCTGAGTTGGGGATTAGAGGCACTGCTCTGAGGTGGTTCCACTCCTACTTGGCTGGTCAATTCAAGCAGGTTGCATACCTGTAACTGTCATTCTTTGAGTGGTCATCTGTGTATTCACACATATGGGTGCTGCACCTGCGCGGTGCTGCTCAGGAAGATTTCTCTAGCTAGGCCTAGAACATTCTGTGGGAGGCCCCCCCCCCCTTATATAAATAGACCAGTACTTGTCAGTTCCTAAGTATTTTACCACTATAAAATTAGGAGGTAAAAATTTTGGATGTGTATGTACCTATGAATGTAATTATACTTATTTCCACCAACAGTGGCAGAGTTAGCAGGTGGGTTGTGCAGGTGGGTTTTGTGAATACATTGAAGAACGACAGTTACAGGTATGCAACCTGCCTTTCTTCGTTATGGTCTCTGTGCATCACAAATATGGGTGATTGGCTAGCGTACCTCATATGGTGGTGGGAGGTGTTGGTACAATCACATTATAAGTTGGCATAGTTCAAGAATAAGGTTCTCATTTTATGTCCCACTGACCAGCCACTGCTGTATATTCAACAATAGTTCATGATTAAGAATGGTCAAGTCATCCAAATGTTCAGTCATTACTGTAGAATCAAGCCCATACAGCCCATGTAAAGGAACAGTTCTGTCTTACTGTGATGACTATGAAGGGTATTTACAGGTGGTCTCTATAGCTCACAGCAACTCTTGTTTGTATCAGCCATTAGCAGCCAATAGTCCAAATAAGGATATATTTGGATCCACCTGAGTTGGAGATGTGCACACTTCAGATCCATGCATTTGGTGAATACTCTCAGTGCCATGGAGAGACTGAATGGTGGGACCCTGAACTCCTATATGTTGGTATTGATTCAAAACTGAAGGAAGTGACAATAGTCCAGATAGATGTTTATGTGGAAGTTAGCATCTTTTAAATAGATGAATATGAACCAGAATCCTTTCTTTAGGACTGGCATTATACCCTAACGGGAAACCATTCAGAATTTTTTGGTTGAAATGAAATGATTCACTTCTTGCAGTTGACTACCATCTTTCTTAGGCATGGTGAAATACTGTGAGTAGAAACCCCGCTCAACCTCTGACGGGTGTACTGGACACATTGCACCTTTTGCTAGTAAGGTGACAATTTCCTCCATTAGGGTTGGAGAAGGAGGGGTAGTGCAAAGGGTTCCTAGAGGAGGCAGGGTCTCAAATGCAATTTTATAGGCATAATTTATGATGAAAAGTACCCACTGGTCAGTTTGCCAAATGGGAACATGGTGGCTCAGGAGGTCTCCAAACGGAGTCTAAACTATGGGGCTGGTTCGTGCAGACCATCAGCATTGTCTTTATCTGCTTCAGGTTGCCTCTTAGGTGGCTGGGGCTGAGAACCGTACCAACACAGCTGTCAGCCTCAGAACTGCCCCTATGAAGGGCGGTTAAAGGCATAACCTTGCTGTCAAGGAGCTTGGGATGGGTAGTGGGGAGCTCAGCTCCATGGCCACCTACATGCCCTTTGTTGCATTCCGATTCCCATTTGCCAAGCAGTGGTCTAAACCTTCTAGATTGTGTGAAGTCTTTTGTCCATGCACACGTGGAAAAGGCCATCTCCATAGAAAGGCATGAATTCAATCTATGAACACATCTCCTGGGGGATAGTGGATGCCTGAAGCCATGCATGTCAGTGGATGGCTACCACACTGATCAGAGCCTGAGAATCACAGTCCACATGATGATGGTACGCCATGGCAATCTGCTGTTTGGAGAGGTGAATGGCTTTGGCCAGGAAGGCTCTGGCCAGCTTCCTTTGTTGGTTCAGTAGGTATGCCACCAGGGTCTCCATTTTTTGCCATACGAAGACCTGGTACCTTGCCATAGTAGCCCTGTAAATTGATAATGCAGAGACCCAGGCCCATTGCTGAATATATGTGGTGCACCATCACATCCAATCTTTGATCCTCTCAGTCGGTGTGGTGTGCTCTCTATGCTGCTGTCCCTGGGTGGCCTCCATGATCATGGAATTTTGGTGGGGGTGGTGGAGTAGGAACAGAATGTCTGCCTCCCTTACCTGGTACATCTCCTTGAGCTGCCGGGAGGTTGGATGTTGCCGGCTGGGGATCTCCCATGTTTCCTTCGTAGCCTCAGAGAGCACTGGTATGAAGGGTACAGCAATCAGAACAGAGTTCTCCATCCAGATGATGTCATAGACCATGCCCTCCATCTGTTCCATTGTTTGTTGGACTGGAATGCCCAACAACTTCACCATCTGGAGGTCCTGTTCTGAAAAGTGACTCAGGCTCTCCTCTGGGGATCCCAGGCCTTAGGAGGAGACAACGTTATCTGGCGAGGTGGAGATGTGAAGGACTGTTGACTGCTAACAGGACCACCCAGCCAAAGCAGCAGTCTTTCCTTTCCCAAACATCACATTGGTAAATGTAGAAGGGTTGGAGCATGCCGCTGCTCTGCATAAGTCCTTCACCAGGATGCTAGCGTGTATTGCTGTTGATGTTGCCATCACTCTGGTAGACTGTGCTTTTGGCTATTGTGGGAGTTCCAGTCCGGCTAGCTGGTATGCTAGTTTTATGGCCTCCACTATCCAGTGGGCCAATCTTTGAGGTGTCACTACATTTGCTCTAGAGTGTTCTGCATATGACACAGTCTCTTCATTTTGCATATTAATTCAGTGTGCAAGTAGTAAAAAGCTAAGGTTCTAAGAACATCCAATGAATTAAGTGTTGTTTCCATTGGGACAGATGGTGTTAGGAAGAAAGCTGGTCCTGATTTAAATGGAAGGGGTACATCACTTTGGGTAAAAAGGAGTGGTCTGGTGGAAGCACTGCTTTGTCCTTGTGGAAGGTTAGGAACAGAGGGTCAAATCCAGAAGACACATTGTTCACCTGTCCTGTGTGTCAATGTAATGGCCACATTCCAGGACACCAGGAGGATGTCTGCTATAGACAATTTGAACGACGTCTTTGTTAGCACTTGGAACACTACTGATTGTGCCTGGATGCAGCCTATTGATCAGAATGGTGGAGCAATGTGGTGCAATCCTTTCAGGATCTTTCTGGTGAGAGGGTGAGTAAAGACTGTATAGCCCTCTGTAATTCCATGGAAAGAGAATATAGCCAAGTATATCCTGATTGACGCTGGTTTAAAGTTTTTTGCATGAAGGTGTCTGTGTGTGTGTGTGTACAAGATTCTCATCTATATAAGAAGGTGAGAATCTGGTGGATTGAGAATGTCCTAGGGGTGAACCTTTGCTGCTTTGTAAATTATTTATATTTTAGCCTCACACAAGTGCCTGGTATTTGGTTTAAGTGCTGCATTGAGGATCTGTTGAATTTCTGGTTGTACAGATGTTTCTTGACATACCAAGCAATCCTTCAGGCCATCAGTCACAGTGTCTCCATGTCAGGGTGGAGCACTTGTTTTCCACCCCAAGATATTATATCCATCCAGTGAGGCAGTTTCTGGTTGAACAGGAATAGGTGGTCTGTGAACCACAGTTGCTGTGGTCACCATGGTGTCAACAGGATGCAGTCTGTGTGAGCTCTCTGGATCTTGGCCACTACTTTTGTTTTAAGTGGAAAAGATGGGAAGATGTAGAGTTCTATTCTACTGTTGCAGGAATGCATCACTGAGATATCCATTGCCTGCCCCTGGCCTGGAGCAGTACCAGTTGCACACTGCATTGATTGATGTTACAAACAGATCTACAGAAGGATTCCCCCATGCTATGAATAGGTGTTTCAGGATGATGGGTTGAAATTCCCACTCCTGCTCAATGTTCTCCTGCTCAATCTGTCGGCTACATTTTTGTAGATCCCTGCCAGGTGGACAGTCATTCTTTGAGTGGTCATCCATGCAGTCATACACCAATGGGGCTTGGCGTGCAGTGTAGGCCTCATCCGGTGGAAACTTCCAGAGCTGGTTGCCATTGAGTGGGCAGAAGCAGGGACTGCCCTGCACCCCGAGTGGTACATAGGTGCAGCTCCCGTCTGTTCCCTCAATGCCTGAAGACCGCGCTGTCCCAGGTGTGCAAGGGATCTGAGCATCATATATGGAGAGGTGATCGTGCCCTGCCCTGGCTCATATGGGGTGGAAGCTGACAACAGCCAGCGGGGTGGAGGGTGGGTTGTGTGAATGCATGGATGACCACTTGAAGAACAACAGTTACAGGTAAGCAACCTGCCTTTCTTCTTTGTGGGTTCCATGCGAATCACACACCAATGGGGCGATTAGCAAGCTGGCCCTTCAGGAGGAGGGGGGGCTATCGTCACCACAATATAGAGGACAGCCCTTCCAAAGGCACAGTCCTGTCTGGCACGGACGTCTAGCTGGTAGTGGCGAACGAAGGTCAACGGTGTGAACCATGTCACTGCCTTGCAGATTTCCTGGAGAGGAGCTCTGGCCAGTAGAGCAGTGGATGTGGCCTGGGTGCACGTGGCTGTCTAGTCATCAGGATCTTGGCCATCTTGTGAGGGTGATGGTGTTAGACCCCATTTGGATAGTCTTTGGCTGGAGACAGCTTCCCCAGCTTTGGGGCCCTTGTAGCAAACGAAGAGGCGCTCTGAGTGGTGGTCTCAGTCCTGGACCTAGAGTAGGCAGGGGCCCTTCTACAGAGGGGTTGGGTGGGTGGAAGTGGGAGATGGCCGCTAGGTGAACCCTGACAGAAGAGTGAGAGATGCCCACTGCGAAGCGGGATTGCAGGTACTCCAGGATATGTTTATGGAGGCTAAGGAGGGGTCAAGGTCCTGTACTGCAGTGGAAGCCAAGAAGGTTTTCCACTTAGCCTCATAGGAGCGGCGCGTGGATGGTTTGAGGGTGGCCAATAGCACAGTGGTGAAAGCCTGAGGTAGGGAGTCATAGAGTTTTGTCAGGGGGGGTATTTTCAAGACTGTTGGTGCAGAGTCCTGAGGTCGGGGTGCAGGACCCTGCCCTAGTCTTGGGAGAGGAGAAAGGACCTGAAAGGCAGGTGGTAGAAGGTGTTCCCTGACAGGCAGGGGAAGAAAGGGAACACCTTCGTTGCCGCAATGATGGCCATGCTGCGTGTGGGGGTGGCCAGAGGCATGGGTGGCATTACCAGAGTGGTGGTGCCTGCCTGCTCCAATCCTGAATCAGCGGGGGTTGTGCCCAAGGGTGCTCCACTGGCCGGGGAAACTGGGTGATCCCGGGCTGGCTCCAATGCCACAGGGAGCGGCTCCCTCATAGCACAGCGCTTCCTTTTCTTTGCTGGTACCGGGGTGTTAGAGGGGCCTTCCCCTGGAGATGCTGCCCTCCTCCATGCCCTGGCAGGCTTAGAGAAATCCTCCCCAGGAGGGGCTATCTACTCCATGTAAGGGCACACTGCCATAAGGCCTGTTTAAGGCACGTGGCTCCTTGTTGGCACTTCTGCTTCTTAAAGGTCTGGCAATGGGTGAAGTCTCCATGATGTGCTCCTTGCCGAGGCAGAGGGGGCACTGAGGGTGCCCATTGTTGGCGTGCATCCTAGCTGCATAAGAGGTGCAGCAACGTGAAGTTGAATTGGCCATGCAGTCCCTTAAAAGGAGCAGGTGGGCGATTCAAGGAAGAGAGAAAACTGGAGAACGAGAGAGGTAGAAGAAAGAAAGCGGAGAGAAGCAGCAGCTTTCACTCCATGTAGTTAAAGAAGAAGGGTTTTTTTTAATAGAAGGAGAGAGAAATAAAAGAAAGAAAGAATGGCAAACCATTTAGGTTGGAGAGGTCCGATCCGGAGAGCAAAGCCCAGCATGGTCAAAAAGGAACTGAGGGAATGGGTGGAAGCTGCCGCCTATGTACCACTCAGGGCGCAGAGCGATCCCTGCTCCCACCCACTCAACGGAGACTAGCTCTGGAAGTTTCCACCGGATGAGGCCTACGCTGTGCGTCAAGCCCCACTGGTGTGTGATTTGCATGGAGACCACAAAGAAGAATCACAGTAATCAAACAGACTATACTTCACCATGCTTGCTGAATTCACACATAATAAGCAGTTTCCAGCATGACGTACTGTTAAGTGTGAATTCAACCAATAATTGGAGCTATAACACTCTCATGTCTTCACAACTTAAAGCAAGGATAGGCAATGTGGTTCCCCTGTACTTGCAAAGCACCCTGCTAATACCTGCAGATTGTAGCATTTTTATTTTAAAACTAAAAAGGTAGTGGCAGGGTCATTAGCCCCCAGTGTGCTTGTGAGCCTAACACAAAGACATTCCTTCAGAGACATTCTTAGAAAGTAATGAGAGCTGGCAACAAAAGATCAGCACAGAAGGATGGATGGAGAGATGGATGAAAGGGCAGATAGTGGGCCTGTTGAAACTAAAGGGAAAAAAAGTTGCCATTGGGTAAGTCTGAGTGCCTGGGAAGGTCAGTGGAGAACAACCTTGGGGATGGGGAAGGTCAGCAAAGGGGTTAGAAAAGCAAACAGCCAATAGGAAGCCAAGAAAGAGAAGGATGGGACAGCCAGGGACAAGGATGTATGCATGATGTGTGTATAAGGCAGTGGGAGAGAAACAGCTTAGGTATTATTTGAGGGGAAGGATTTTTTTTTTTTTTGAGATAATCAAAGGCTCTTTTTGAGCTATCAATTTGCAATGTATGTTTTTTGGTGTGTGTTGCTGAGAAATGTTATGGGAATGATGATTTTATCTTGGGGAAATACTTTTGGGGGAATTAATTTTAGAATAATTTATTTAGAGATTATGAGGAAAATGCTTGCTTTTCTATGGAATAAGAGTTTTGTTAGAGCAGAAAAGTGAAGGGTATTCAATGTTTTTCTTCTGTTCTTACCAGTTTGTCTTTTTATGAAATGGATGTTTCTTGCAGTAGTAAATGTGGTTGCCTTAACATTAGCTATTTTGTAATCCACCCCTCGTGGCAGTCATTCTGTGACAAAGCCCATGACACTTTCAAACATCCAATTATTGTTATTTTAGAGCTACAAGTTATACTTACATTTTTTCTTTACCTACAGGAGAATTACTTACTAGTTAATAGCTTTTAGTCAAAAAGATGGTAATATATGAGTAACCTAAAAAAAAGGCACACCTGCTCAAAATGCAACAATTCTATTTTAAGTTCTTTTTCAAAGTGATGCCATCTGTGAAATTCTGTCGCTCTACTTAAAGAAAGCAGAATTAAACATGAAACCTGTCTTTTGTAGATGTCTTTATAATATGATCACTTCATACTACCCTACAAAGAATTCTCATTATGGTTATGCCATTCCCTACAACTATTTCCATTTTAAGCTGCCTTAAATCAGCATTCCCAAACCTGGATACCTCCAGATGTTTTGGATCACATAACTCATCAGCTCCAGCCAGAATGGCCAATGGTTAGTTGTAATCAGATAGGCAGTGCAGTCCAAAACATATAGCGTACCCTTTATTGCTTAGATGCTGCCAGTTGCATGGAAAAATCAAGTGAAACACCATTAATTTATTTGAATTCAATGTATGGCTGTAAAATGATGGATATATCACCCACATCAACAAACTGAAAGGATGGCAATAAAAAAAGGAAGAAAAAGCATATTCATAGTGGTGGTGGGGGGAGTCTGGAGAGGTTGCAGTTACAGAAATTACAAGGTGACCCACTCAATTGAACCTTGAGCAATATTACTGGAACATTTGAGGAGAAAGGGAACGTGGATAAAAATAATAAATGAACTAGTATTTTGCTAGCAACTGGAACGTTTCTGTTTAGTTGCAAGGTCATGTCTGACCCATCACAACCCCATGGACAACATTCCTCCAGGCTCTCCTGTCCTCCACCATCCTCTGGAGTCCGCTTGAGCCCACACCCACCACCCCAGTGACCCCATCTAGTGGCCGAAAGCAAAAAAAGCAATTAGGTAGCTTCTTTTATTAAATTATTAAGATGAAGGAGACAACAAATGTGGTATCATTATGTGACAATGGGAAAGAAACCAGAAATAAAATTATTGTCCAGAAGAACAAAAACTACCCATCAGTTTTCCCTGAATGTAATAAAATGTAACCTAAGACTAGGGATGTATGAGGAATCTGTCAGAGGGTGAGAATCCATCAGATTCCCTGGGCTAAGCTTCCAGAATCTGGGCTGCTTTGCAGCAGCTTTTGCAGGGCAGTCATCAGGAAATGAGCCAAACGTGCTGCACAAGCAACACCCCTTTTGCATGCTGGCAGCAGCTGTTGTTGAGTGGCTGCAACTGATGTCAAAGAAGGCCAGTTGTGAGGAGCTTGCCAGGACAGCAGCCCCTACAACCGCTAGCAGCACATGCACCAGGAAAGGCAGGGTGCTTACCTGTAACTGTCATTCTTCGAGTGGTCATCTGTCCATTCATACATATACGGGTGCTACGCCTGCGCAGTGCCTGTTGGGAAGATTTTACAGCTTTAACAGTTTTGGCGGGAACTCTGCATCCCCCTCCCTCTTGGTATCAATGGGCGGAGTACCCGCCCTTTCGCCAGCCAGCTGAAGACCACCCATTCGGCTCCAGCTGGGACCAGCAAGGTCGAAAGCCATGGTACCATGAGAACGAAACTGGTATGTACCAAGTCACTGACACCGACGTGGGGCTGGTGGGCGGGTTGTGTGAATGCACAGGTGACCACTCAAATAAAGACAGGTTTCCTTACCTGTAACTGTCATTCTTCTAGTGGTCATCTGGGCATTCACACATATGGGCTCTTCGCACATGCATGGAATGTTTTTCAGGAAGATTCTAAAACTGATTAATTAGTATTTGGTGGGAGTCTGGCCCCCTACGCAGCTGGTGTGAAGGCAGGGCTCTGTTTGAGAGCTCAGTTCAAAGCTGAGATCGCCATCATTATTGTGTCAGTGATGCAGAATAACCCACATGTCCAAGACAGACACCAGCGGGGATGGCAGGTGGTTATGTGTGAATGCACAGATGACCACTCGAACGACAGTTATAGGTAAGGGAACCTGTCTTTATTCTTCATGGCCTCTGTGCATCATACATATGGGCAACTGGTGAGCTTACCTCAAGGAGGAGGGTGGTGTCACTCAGTGCAGCAAGGCACAGAGGATGGATCTGCCGAAGGCGCAGTCCTCTCTTGACTTGACATCGAGGTGGTAGTGTTTAACGAAGGTCAACAGATTCAACCATGTGGCCACCTTAGAAAGGTCAGTGAAGGACACTCCAGCACAGAGTGCGGTGGAGGTGAATGTAGCTCTAGTTGGGTGAGCTTTGACAGGTCCAGAAAGTTGAAGGCCAGAAAGGTCATAGGCCAGACAAAGGGTATGGATGATCCACCTAGAGAGCCTTTGAGGAGGTATCGGGTGTCCTCTGCGTGGCTCACCATAAAGGATGAACAGCCTTTGAGTCTGTCTGAGAGGTTGGGTTCTTGATTTATAAAAGGCAAGAGCCCTTCTGACATTGAGGGAATGTAAAGCAGTCTATATAGGAGTAGATAGATTTTGAAAGAACAAGGGCAGGATTATTGGCTCGTTCACATGAAAATGATACTACCTTAGGCAGTAATGTAGGATCAGGCTGGAGGATGACTTTGTGTTTATGAAAGATAATATATGGAGTGTCAATCGGGAGGGCTGCCAGCTCAGCTGCCTGACAGGCTGAAGTGATGGCCAGAAGAAAGGCTATTTTCCACTACAGGAGGCTGAGATCGCATGAATTCATAGGCTCAAAGGGAGACTTGGTAAATGCGTGAAGGACAACAGATGGGCTCCATGATGGACGTGGATGTATGAGAGTTAAATTCAGAATCCCCTTGAGAAACTCACATATCAGGAGATGAGAGAATGCTGTTCATCCCTGGACTGGGTCGTGGAAAGCTGGTATGTCAACCATGTAGACCTTAATCGACAAATAGGAGAGACCTCTTTTGTATAATGAGTTCAAAATGAAAGGATTTGAACTGGAGAGGCTGCGGCTGGAGCAAAATTATGCTGGTCCACAAAGGCCTCAAAGGTTGCCCGTTTTGCATTGTAGGATTTGCAAGTGGATGGTTTAAGCAATGCATCCAGCACAAACTTGAGGTCAGGAGGAACTAAGTCCGACAAATCCTCCATGCCATGAGATGAGGCATCAGTAGGTTGGGATGGAGAGTTCTGCCATCATCTTGGGGGAGCGGGCCGTCCCTGTGGGGTAGATGACAGAATGTCTGAACAGGTTGAGCAGGAGAGGGAACCAGTGTTGCCTAGCCCAACAAGGAGCAATGATCTCACGAGATCTTCGCTAAGACCTTTGGAATCAGAAGGAAGGGGGGAAATAGGCAAAATAGTTTCCCATTCCAGGATAGGAGAAAGGCGTATCCCAGAGAGTGTCTGCCGAGACAGGCTCTCAACCAAAACTGGGGGCAGACTTTGTTGTGTTTGGTGGTGAGCAAGTCTATCTGGGGCATGCCCCAACAGTTCCATAGGATTAGAAGGACTGCAGGATGGAGTTCCCACTCGTGGCATGTGGTAAAAATCCTACTCAAGAAGTCTGTTAGAACATTGGCCTTGCTAGCTACATATAGGGCAGTCGGTGTAGCTTGCTTGGTTATGCACCAGTGCCATTTGGTCATGGAAAGGTGTGCTAGGCTGTTTATCTGGTTCCACCTTGTTTATGTATGCCACAACAGTAGTATTGTTCATAGGAACTCTGACATGGTGATCTTGGATACAATTTTGGAAGGCAACCAAAGCCGCCATGATTGCTAGGAGCTCGAGGAAATTGATATGGTGACAGCTTCCTTTGGGACTTCACTTGGACTGGATGGAGGCTTGTCCACAATGAGCTCCCCAACCGAGGAGGGAAGCATCTGTTATGACAGTCATTGAGGGGGAAAAAAGGGACTCTAATAGCTGTATTGGTCATTTTTGGCCACCAGTGTAGCGAATTTCGGACCCGTGGAGGAAGATGGAGCATGGTATGGAGTGACTGTATCATCAGATCGAAGGACACCAGGAACCAGAGCTGGAGAGGTCTCATGGAGAGATGCACCAGCGGAACAACTGGGATTGCTGCAGACATGAGTCCTAACACATGTTGGATAGATTTTGCAGTTGGTGCAGAGATATCAATTAGGGATCAGACCTTTCTGGACATGGTACGGAGTCTGTCCCGAGAGAAGAAGGCTTTTGCCGGTACAGACTCGAATCTGGCCCCGATGAAGTCTATCAACTGTGAAGGAGAAAGGTGAGATTTAGTTGTATTAATGTAAAATCCCAAACTGGAAAGGAGGAAACAGGTTAGCTGAGTTGCCTTGATGGAAGCTTCACATTAGTGAGCTACAATAAGCCAGTCATCGAGGGAAGGATATACATGGACACCTTGGAGGCGGAGAAATGCGTAGACCACCAACATGCAGTTGGTAAATACTCTGGGTGCTGTTGCTAGCCCAAAGGCAAGAACAGTAAACTGGAAGTGTTTATTTGCAACCGGAGGAAGCGTCTATAGGATTCCTTAATCGTAATATGAAAATAGGCATCCTTTAAGTCAACAGAAGTGAACCATGCACCTTTGGAGAATAGAGGAAGGATGGCTTGGAAGAGATACCATCCTGAAACGTTTGGGGGCGAATATACTTTTTCAGAGAATGGAGGTCCATGATAGGACAAAGGCCTCCGCCCTTCTTCAGAACCATAAAGTACCTGGAATAGAATCCAGAATGTTTTGATTGTGCAAGTTCAATAGCTCCTTTATGAAACAGGGAGGAAATTTCCTGTAGTAAAGGTGGAGATGGAGCTGTTTGTTTTAGTACCATAGGCCGAGGGAGTGTAGTGAACTCAATACGATATCGATGGGCAATGATGGAAAGCACCCATGAGTCTGAGGTTATGGCAACCCAAGTGTGGAGAAAGGGCTGGAGTCGGAGGTTAAACACAGGAAAGCCAATACGAGACGTATGAATGAGTCACAGATGCCTCCTGGAATCATCTGGGTGCCTCCAGGAAGATCGAACCCATGAAAGAGGATCTTGGCATCTAGGCTGAGTGGCCATATGCGATCTAGTAGTAGTGGTGGTGGCAGGGTTCCTAGGCTGGTAGGAAGATCTGTGCCACTTATGTGAGGTATATTGCCTTTGGGGCATTGGTTGATTGAGCCCCATGTGGTTAGCAGTGCTCCTGGCCTTTTGAACCAAGTCCATTTGGTCGTTGGTGGTTTCGTGGAACAAGCCAGCGCCATCAAATGGCATGTCTTCTATTCATGCTTTGGCCTCCCCTGACAAGCCAGAGGATCAAAGTCATGTGAAGTGGCAGGGATCTTTTGCTCCAGCCATATTGCGAGCACCACCTTCAGCTTGGTGTCACGCTATGAGAATTTCTTGTCTGGCTAGGTGTGTAGCCTCATTCTTGATTTCATTCACCAGGTCTTGGGCATCTTTAGGTAGCGAAGAGCATAGGGACGTCATTCTGTCCCAAAGCATGAGGTGGTATCTGGCCATGGTGGCTTGATGGTTGGCCAATTTTATAGTAAGGGCTGACGAGGAGTAGAAGTGGCTGCCAATGGCATCAAGACACCTGTCTTCCTTGTCAGACAGAGTGGCATGTTCCCTTCTGGAGTGAGACTGGGTGGACTCTACACTAACAGAGTTTGGCCGAGGGTGTTGAAACAGAAATTCAGCATCTTTTTCTTGAACACAATACATATTTTTGAGGCAGTGCGGTGGTGGGGCCATGGATGCTGAGGATTTCCACTCATGATGGACTGCATCAAGCAGAGATGGGAGGAGCAGAATGGTAACAGGTCCGGCAGACTCCGCATAAACAGCTTCAAACACTGGGTCTTTAGCTCTTGAGGGTTCTTGTCTAGGATTAAGTCCTAGACTATGGGTCATTCGGGGAATCTGGGATGCAAAGAATCCAGTATCCTCAGGTGGTCGGGACAGGTCTGAGAAGGTTGTCATAAGACCTGGGGGAACATCGGATTGACAGTCCGGAGAAAATGCCATCAAGATTGAGGTATATTGTCCTTGTTCAGAGAGACCCTTGGTTCTGTTGGTTTGATGGCTTATAGCAAGGAGGATGGAGGTTTCCTGTCTTTGAACTGCAAAAACCTGGCAGGGTCTTGAGCTGGTTGCTGGAATGCACTGCAAGAGCTGGGGCTAGGCAAAGGATCATGCTCTGAGCCCAATGGGCTCCTTGTCTTGAACCGATGAATCTCCACCGTTCTACAAAGAACTCGGTATCGAAATCCCCTTGGCATCTTGGGGGAGATTGGTGTTTTTTATGAGGAGTTTGGGCCGGAGGAGATTGTTTGGCTCTTTGTCTCTTGGGTTGAAGAAATATGCTCGATACCAAGGGTGAAGGTGAGGCAAGGCTCTGTACCAGAGGTTGGGCAGATTGAGGAGGCTGAACTGGCAACTCCCGAGTCTCACCTTTGGACATCGAAGTGCTCTGTGGAGGTTGGAACAGCTGTAGGGATCGTCCTGGATTCTCCTGACCATGGGGTGGTGCCGCATCTCCAGTACACGGGAGATTGCTAGGTACCGACAACTCGGAAGTGCGTATGGGAGCTTTTTGCACTTCCTTTTTCTTTAATAACGGTAAGCAACTTTGGAGGCTTTGCTTTCTTTTCAGTCTTCTTTTGGTTTGTCGGGCATTTTCACTGATGGGGGAGGTGGCAAGTTGTCTGAGTTTTGAGGCAAAGCTGCAGAAGCGGAAGGTTGAGCGTCTTCGGCATGTAAAGCGTGGCTCCAAAGTTCCACTTTTAAACAGTCAGCCCGGTGTTTCCTTGCCTGCTTCATAAAAGCTTGGCAGTGATAACAAGACTCAATGACATGAGACTCTCCCAGGCAAAACAAACAAAGGGAGTGGCCATCGGTTGGTGGGTGCTTGCTACCACATGCAGTGCACTTGTAGAAAGCAGCTTTTAGTGTCATTGCCTGCCGGCAAGGCGTGATGGAAACCTTCAGCTGCAACCGCCGTAGAATACAAATAACTTTTTTTATTTTTGTGCTTCAAGCAATAGAGAGAGAAAAAAAGCCTGACCAGTGGAAGCTTTTACATATAGCTCGTGAGGTAAGTTGGAGAAGAACTTCCCGATGCACTAACGATGGCGGTTGAAGAACTGAGCTCTTGGCTGGAGCCCTGCCCTCACACTAGCTGCATAGGGAGCCGGGCTCCTGCTGAATACTAATTAATCAGCTTTAGAATCTTCCCATAAAATGTTCCACGCATGTGCAAGGAGTCCATATGTGTGATGCAGAGACCACAAAGAATAACAACAGTTACAGGTAAGCAATCTGCCTTTCTCCATTGTGGTCTCTGTGAATCACACACATACAGGTGACTAACAAGCTTACCCCACCCAGAGGCAGGACGGTGTCATCACTGGAGAACTGCTGACAAGACAGCGTGACCGAAGGAGCAATCCTGTCAGGCCCTGACGTCTAAGTGGTAGTGTCTCACAAAGTGCATGGAGTTGATCATGTGGCAGCTTTGCAGATGTCATGAACTGGAATGCCTGCATGGATAGCAGAAGAGGAGGCAAGAGCCCTCATAGAGTGTCCTTTTTGAGCAACTGGCAAATCCAATTTGACAAGATGGTAAGAAAGTTCAATCATTTCTACAATCCATTTTGACAGTCTTTGTGTCCCTATCGGTGCTCCTTTACCATGTTCCGAGTATTTGACAAAGAGGCGTTTGGTCTTCCTGAATGACTCTGTGCATGATTGATAAAAAGCCAGGGACCTGTGTATGTTGAGACTGTGTAGGGAGCACTTGATCGGTGTCGATGGTGCAGGAAAGTATGCCAGTAGAACGATGTCCTGATTAAGATGAAAGGATGTTGCTACCTTAGGAAAAAAGGTAGGGTCCGAGCGGGGGACTACTTTCTCTGTGAAAATTGAGGTATGGAGGGTCAACATATAGAGCACATAGTTCACTGGCCCTCCTTGCTGATGTGATGGTGACCAGGAAAGCAATTTTCCAAGAAAGTAGCTGAAGGTTGACAGTAGCCATGGGTTCAAATAGAGGTTTAGTTAGAGCCTGTAGGATGATGGAGAGGCTCCACATCAGGATGACCAATTGGGTTGGAGGTTGAAGGTTTGTAATCCTCGTAAGAAGTGACATATGAGCTGGTGGGAGAATATGGACAAACATCCTATACAGTCTTGGTGATGCGAGTTGGCTGCAATATATACCTTAATGGAGGAAGGCTTGAGATCCCCATGGTGTAATGAGAGTAGGATTTGTAAAATGTTCTCATTGGTGGCAGATTGAGGCAGAAATTGGTTAGCAGTGGCAAAAGAGGTAAAATGTTTCCATTTGGCATTGTAGGAACAATTGTGTATTTGGCCGCAATGTAGACTGTAGAATAAACAATGTCTGGGTAAAGATTCATTGAATTTGTAGATATTGTCGATACCGAAGTGGATGTCAGTTCCAAGTGCAGCATCGGTATTGGATAAAGTATTGATATTAAAGAGACAGCTGGTATTGAGGTAGGTGATTCCGGAGTCATTCTTGTTGGTCCCGAGGACGATGTCGGTACCAAAGAGATTGACTGTATAGAGCATGGGTCCTCAAGCTACGGCCCACAGGCTGGATCCAGCCTGCCATAGCTCGCCACATGTGCATGCGCATGGCAAGGTGCCGGGTTGCTCACAAGGAGATCGCTTTGGACTCACTTGGAGGAAAGGATATCCTTGTGAGCAAGCTGGCGCCTTGCTGGAAGATCCTTTTCTCCGAGTGAGGGGACAATCATTTTGGACTCGCTCAGAGAAAAGATCTCCTTGCGAGCAAGCTGGTGCCTTGTTGGGAGATCCTGTTCGAGTGAGTCCAAAACCATCTTGTGAGCAAGCTGACCTTGAGGCACTGGCTTGCTCGCAGGGAGATCGTTTTGGACTCATTGAGAAATAATGATCTCTGCGCAGGCATGCCCCTGCCTTTCTGTGCATGCATCCCCCCTGGCCCGCACCCATCGCTGGGACCTTTCAACTGACCCCCTATTCAAAAAGTTTGAGGACCCCTGGTAAAGAGGTTATTGGATGAGCCAAGCCGTGAGTTTTAGAGAGCGTAGATCTGGGTGATGTATAGCACCTTGCTCTTGGGTTAGGAGGTGTGGGATCTGAGGTAGATGAATGTAAACATTCTTGGATAACTGAAGTAGAGTGGGAAACCAGGATTGTCAGGGCCACCACAGGGTGATTAGAATGCCATGAGCATTGTCATGATAAATCTTTGCCAATGTCTTTGTTATTAGTGGGCTTGGGGGGAACGCATAGAAAGGCTCATTCTCCCATGAAATCTTGACTGCGTCCCCGATGGAATTTGGGCTGATGCCCACTCTGGAGCAGTAGATTTCGCAGACTGAAGTCCTGTGGGTGGCGAAGAGGTCTATAGACAGTGTTTCCCACAGTTCAAATAGATGTTGGCAGACCTGACGGTCCAGCTCCCACTTGTGGGTTGTGGACATGTGTCTGCTGAGGGAATTAGCTTCTTAATTCTCTTCAAGATGAGCAGCTTGAAGAGTGATCTTGTGAGTGATACACCAGTTCCAGATGCGAAAAGCAAGGTGTGCCAATAAAACCAATCTTGTTCCTCCCTTTCTGTTGCGATAAAACAAGGTCACAAACTTGTCCAATACCATTTGGAAAGTGTGACCTCATAGAATTGTTTGAAAGGAATGTAGTGCCTTGAATACTGCCAGCAATTCCAGATAGTTGATATGTCTTGTCTTGTGGCCATGTCAGGTGCCTTGGGTTCAGAGAAATGCACGGTGAGCACCCCATCCAGTCAGGAAAGCGTCGGTATACAGCATCATGGTCAGTTCTGGTGGTCGGAGTAGTACCCTGCCAGTCAGATTGGTGTCAACAGTCCACAAGGATAGAATCCAAAGGAGTGCCAAGGCTGTAGTGGTTGGCACGGTTGATCACATTCTGCATGGTAATTACAGTTGAACCACAACTGGAGCGGCTGCATCTGCAGTCTTGAATTCGGTACCACTAATACCATAGACGCCATGTGACTGAGCATCTGTTGGATGGAACGTGCTGGGACAGTTCATTTTGTGGTGAAGCAGCTTATAGAACATGTCAGTGTCTTGAGTCAATCTGGTGGAAGGAAGGCTCGGGTGCAAAGTGAGTCCAGGAGTGCTATGATGTAACTGATAACGTGGGAAGGAACAAGGCACGACTTCTCATTACTGATGCACAGTCCCAGTTGATTAAGCAGGGAACAGGTGGTTTCAATGGAGGCTAACAAGTCCACTCTAGAAGAGGATACAAGAAGCCAATCACCAAGGTAAGGGTAGACCTGGACTTCCTGAAGTCTGAGGTGGGCACAACCTGGGGCCATGCATTTAGTGAGTATTTTTGGTGCAGTAGTGAGGCCAAAGAGAAGGACGTTGTATTTATAGACCTCGGTACTGACAGTGAACCGCAGGAAGCACCTGTGGACAGGGTGAATGCTGATATAAAAGTAAGGGTCTTTCAAGTCCAAGGATGTGAACCAATCCTCTTTCCTGAGCAACAGAAGTATATTCTGGAGCGTGGTCATTCTGTATTTCTTGGTATTGATGTCTTTATTAACTCCACATAAATCCAGAATGGGGCCAATGCCCCCTTTCTCTTCAGTACCGTTAAGTACCTGGAGTAGAAAAGTCCTTCTGAATGACTTTTTGAATTGTGCCCTTATGAAGCAGCTTGGTGACATCTTCCAGGAGGGCTGGAGAGGATGATATATAGCAGATCAGACCCAAAGGAGGTACAGTTTCAAATGCAATTTTATATCCATGCTCTATGACGGAGAGAACCTACTGATCAGATACGATGGACTCCCAGGTGTGGATGGCATGTTCTTAGGTGTCGATGGAGGAGTACAATGCCGTGATGTGTTGTTGTTGGTGGGTAGGGATAGTTGTACGTAGGGCAGTAATCCCATGGATAGGCACAATCCAGCTGGACAGGATCAAAGTCTCCATAAGGTAACAACATCCAACATCTGGAGGGCTGACAGCTCGAAGCTTGCAGTGGACACTGCAAGAATGAGGGTGGATGCTGTGAGGTCCTTGGAGATGCCTCTGGCGATGACTGGCCACCTGGAGTGGGGGTTGGTGATCTCGCAGTCGTCCGATCAGGACCCAATGGAGGAGGCAATTCATAAATCTCCCCATCCAATATGGAGGCTCGTGCCACCGGCTCCAGGTGCTCTGGGCTGGAGTGAGGAAAGAGCAGGATGTGCAGAGGTGATGATGGTGGTGTCATGGGCATAACAGACTGGCGTCCAGACAGTTCAGTTGGTACTGAGATGATGGCAGAGTAGAAGGATCCGGATGAGGCACCCGAGGGTGCTGCTTATGGTGGCACTTGGTCTTGTCTTTTTTAGGGCGCTTCAGTTTAATGGCACCTTTGGATCCAGTTTGCTTCCTCTTCTCCTTATGCTTCTTAGGAGAGGAAGACCGAGTGGATCGCTTGCCATCAGTACTGACACTGTCCCCCTGACGTGGATGAGAGGGGGCGCTCTTAGCAGAACCAGGAGTAGCAGAGGAGGCTGCTGCCATGATCTCCTTCACTGCAACCAGACCCTGGTCCCAAAGCATTTTCTTCACTCTATTTTCCTGATTCTTTCTAGCCTGCCTCATGAAGGACTGGCAATGGCTACACTTATCCTTTCTATGGCCCTCTCCCAGGCAGAGGAGGCAGAGAGTGCGTGGATCAGTTGGAGAAATTTTTGCTCTGCACTGGGTACACTTATGGAAGGCTGTCCACTGCACCATTGAGGGGAACAAAGAGAAAAAGGAGGTATAATCAATGAGGTAACGAGACGATAAGAGGATATATATATATATATATATATATATATATATAGGGAAATAGAAGTTAGGAGGGGGGAAGGGCATAAGTAGTGTGGAGTTTGGGAAGGTAGTGCAAGTTAGGGAAGTAAAAGGGTAGATACTGGAAAGTAAATAAAAGAAATAGAAAAGGCAATTGAAGTGCTATTGAGAAAAAAATGGCAATAAGAAAAAGAGCCTGAGGTACAGCAAATGGCGATCGCAAGCAGACTGGTGAAAGGGTGGGTACTCTGCCCATTTATACCAAGGGGGAGGGGGGCAAAGAGTTCCCGCCAAAACCGTTAAAGCTGTAAAATCTTCCTGACAACAGGCACTGTGCAGGCGCAGCACCCGTATGTATGTGATGCACAGAGACCGCGATGAAGAACAGCTACTATTCAAGTGGTTGCAACTGATGCCAAAGAAAATTGGCCGATTGGTTTGTCAGGAAAGCAGCCCTGAGACCACTGTGCAAACAGCACTGCTCTTATGCATCAGTTGTGGTCACTTTTTGGGCTGCTGCAGTTGCTGGGGAAGAAAGTTGCCATTTGAACAACTAGTGGTCTGCAAGTCTTTACTGACTTCCTCTTGGCTCAGTTCATTTTGGAAGATCAGGTTGAGCATGAGAGGAAGCCCATGAATGCTTGGAGTGGATTCTAATAGGATATGTCCCAATCCTTCTTAAGGCTGATTCACTTGAAATATTTAGGGTAGGATGTTTCATTCCTGCATATGGGAAACTAAAATGGTAATTTATAATTGTTGTTCAACCAAGAATATATATATGAATTTGAGATATATAATTTAAATTGGAATGCTAAGCCAAAACGATAAATGACTCGCACTTTGTGGCAAGTGAAACAATAAGGATTTTAATCTATTATTACAATGCTTTAGCATGCAAAACACCAATACATTTATGGTTATTTTTGGAACTACAGAAAAACAAACAAACCTAGTCATATGCTAATCCATGTTTTGTTAAACGTACACTAATTTAACTAGGAAGTGCAGATAATTGAGCAAGTGTTGATAGTACTACATAACTGCAATAACTTGTTTCTTCTTGGCAAGTTCTTAGTATTGAGAAGTTCTTAGTATTTCAGACAATTTGGTTCCAAGGTGCAGTCAGGACACTTCGGATAAAACATAATTCCAATTGTGCACTGTATAGCAATTATGTACCCACCTCTATGACCACGTGTGTTCTTCACAACCATAGGAAACTCCAAAGCTTCTGCTTCATCAATCATTTTGGAAAAATTCTCATGACCACCTAGTAAGAAAATATAATTACATTTTGATATCCCAGGGCAAAGGCATTCACATTACTCTCACGTTACTTCACAGCAATAGCAAGCTTTAAAGGCCAACACAGTGATTAAGAAAAGTCAGTCCCTTATACATATGGCAATTCTGGAATCCAGTCTGTTTATTCTCACATGAAAAACTATTGTGATTATCTATTCTGGCTGTATCCTGGAAAGAATGAATTTTCTATGAATGTTCATATTGGTTAAACTGCATCTTTCTGATATGAATTAATTTACCATTTCCTGGAGTCTTATTATGCCTTTTCTAGTTTTTAGCCTAGTACTTCATCTAAAACAATCCTAAAAGTACTGGTGCTGGGTGTATTGACTGATCCAGCATTTCTCTGGAAGTGGCATTAGTGGCATGTAGAAACTTACCAGCTGAAGATGTACACTAGCTACAGCCCATTTTGGAGATAAATAGCAAGGCCATAGTGATGCATGTCTGGACTAGTACAATCAGGCTGACTCTAAAGATTTCCCAGAAACATCCATCAATATACAATACTATTATATTAAAGATACATTTGTAGATACCAGGGTGGTATACTTGCATGATTAAAAGAATATACAGTAAAATATAAAAAGTAAAACATTATCATCAACTTAAGAAGAGAGAAGGCAACTGATACAATAATAGCCAGCCAACAGATTAAAATGGTTATGTCAACAACAAGGCTTTGAGTTAGTGCTGAAACAATTGCAATGTTGGTGCCATGAGGAAAGTTATGGCACCCTATATAACTGAAAAGCTCGTCTCCCTTCTTGACACAAAATGTACACAATGTATTTAAAGAAAAACCTCCACTGATTATTTTAAGCCACAGGGAGCTTAATATAGGAAGATGTGGTCCTGCCTTTATTTGGGCCCCCAAACACTGAACATTTTAAATTAAATGGCAGCATCTTGATTTGAACTCAGTATTGAACAGGCAACCAGTATCCTTCAAAATCTATGCCATATGCTCCTTCTGGTTGTACCTGTTACACTACTGGCTGCGGCATTTTGCACTTTTTGAAGCTTCTGTGCAAGAACAATCTACCATACTATGGTTTACACTAATTCAGCCAGGAGATTATTACAGCATGAGCCAATGTGGAACAGATGAAGCTGGTAAAAGGCACTCTGAGTGGTTTTATGGAGAATAGGGGACATAACAGGACCTCACCATTCAAATGCCATGGGGTTCAGCAGCATCTCCCTTTCAGAAAGCCACTTTCTTAAACAAACCTGGAAGGCAAGAGTGGCATCACCAAGCCTTCAACACCTAACCCTGAGCTGATCCAGTAAGACACCACTGAGAGGAGCACCAACAGGGTAGCACTTCTTGTTCTTTCCTGACAAAGACGACCTTCCATGGTACCTGAGCGGACAGGTCACCTGGTGAGGGAGATACCTTACAGATCACAGCAGCAGCACCCCTCCCTCATGTCCTGCCCCTCTAGTCTATGTTGGTGTTGCATTATATACCCAGCTAGACAGTTGTGACAGACTTCTCTCAGCTCATCCATGGAAATTTCAGTGACACAGCCAATCAGCTGTTTCATCTACAATCAAATGGATGAAAGCTGTCTCACTATGGAATTACCTGACATTTACAACCTCTCCAGGCTAGAGGGGAGGTAAACATAACAATTCATAGAGAATGCTCACCTTATTTACAAGCATAATCAGGCTCCCAAAAGCTTCATAGAGGGCAATTCTTGCAAACAAGGCACACTTCCTTTCATGGCTTGTTTCCTTGCAAACTTAATGTAATTTTACCATTGCAGAGGTGGCAGCAATAATTTTAGTAGCATAGATACAATACTGCCTGCCATATCCAAACAGTTCATTCCAAATATTTGGGAGCTATCAATGTAATAAGCATTGCCTTTGGTAAAAAGATATTCATTAGACCCACATAAATCAGTGTAGTGATTCTGTCTCACTCTTGGTGGGTTGCAGGAGGCAATTCAATGCTTCCTACAACTTCCCCAAGTTGTCCACCTGTTCTATAGCTTTGCTGGATTTTTATGCTTTTGCTCCAACTTCTCTGATGTCATTTCCCCCCTTTTATAGCTTTAGTCTATTGTTTTTTTAATTGTATGGCACCCTGAGAGTTTCAATACTGAAAGGTAGCTTTTACATTAAATAGGTCAGTGCACAGGAACTCAAATCTCTCAATTATGTGAAAAGTAGTATCATTTTTAATAAAGGTTCTCCTTTTCAACTCCTTACCTCAACACAAATGGCATTTTGTCATACTTTCATACAAATGGGCCAACACTGTTTTGGTTTCAGCACCTTAGAAGGCTTTATTTATTTAAACAAGTCTTCCCTGACCTACCAGTCATGGTTTTAGTGGCATCATTTGATTTTAAATAATGTAATGTTATATTTTGATTCCCCCCACACTTCATTGTTCACTACTTGCTAGATGAGACAGTGGTATATAGTGATTGTTGCATTGCATTTATTTCCAACTATTGTCCACTTGCAAGGAATCCAAGGAAGCTTACAGGGTTCTCTTTCTCTCCATTTTATCTTCACAACAATGACCCTGTGAAGAAGTTGGGCAGAAAGCCTGTAACTGGCTTAAAGTTACCCAATTAGCTCCACGGCTGACAGGGCACTAGAATCCAGATCTCCTAAGTACCTCATCCTGTACTTCGAACCACCACACCACACTAGTTCTCAAATATCTACTTAGAAAGTCCTTGGGCTAATAATGCAGAATATAACTTTAATAATATATAAATATTACGCAAGCATATATAAAACTTAGAAATAATTTTTTCTTCTAAGTTAAGGGTTTTTTTTTAATAAAAAACTTTTATAAAACCATTAAACATTTCCTAACTGTATAGCCTGCTCATGGGTGAAAAAACATTCTAGTCTCCTGGTCTCCAGCATCACAAAGAGGTGTAAGAATAAATGCTCAGTTTGTTCAGAATGGAACGGACAGTGGTACCTTGGCTCACAAACAAAAATTTCATGAAAATTTTGACTTGGGTCACAGACTCCGCTTTGGGTGGTGACCAAGATTGCAGCCATCTCCCCACCCCCACTGTGCTGTGCTGCGCCCATCTTTCCTGCAGAAGTGCACCCGTGATCACGCACGTCTTCCCTGCACGAATACAACTGCGATCCTGGCCATCTCCCCACTCAGGGGTGGGGTGGGGAGATGGCCACGATCATGCTGGTTGGGGTGAGGGGGGAGATGGCCAAGATTGTGCCCGTCTTTCCTGCAGGAGCGTGCCCATGCCAGGGTTTCTTTGAGAAGCACCACCCCAACATAAATGTAACAGAGTGTTGAATCAAATGAACAATAATGTGGTCTCTCATTTCAGGAGGGTTATGCAGCGCAGGAAAAAACAAGTGACTACAGAAAGATTTTTCACCAAAATTGACCCTGCAGCTAAGAGACAAAGAAGAGAGGAAACCCCTGAAAGAGATCTCCCCAATGTCCTTATGGAGGGGGACTCTCCCTCAAAACAGTAATCTCCCCTACCACCTAGTTTAGTGTTCTCCACTGTATTGTACAGTACTTTGTTGTTTTGTCATTTTGTTTCATTTTTTTCTGATTAAAAAAATAGGTACAGAATGGATTAACCTTATTTACATTGAACATTATGGGGAAATCTGACTTGGGTCACAACCAAAATCATGGAACAGATTAAGTTCATGAGCCAAGGTACTACTGTATACATTGTTCAACATGCTGCTTTCCCTGACAAACCCATGTCTTTCTAGCCCTCTCCCAATTGGTTTCTTAAATTAACCCACCATCCTGGACCATACTTGTATACCTTACACCTTCCTGAACTAGAAAAGCAGCAGCTGGCCTGATGAGGAACAGGGAAAAATGATGAAGCCATTGAGATGGTCTTGTATTTCTGCTATTCTCACAAAAGATGACATAATACATATGTTAATTCTATTACACAAGCAATTGACCCCCCAAAAAAAGTTTCAAAGGCACTCCCAGTTTTAAGAACATATTGCCACTAAGTTTTGGGAACTTAGTGCCACAGAGAAAAGTCATGTAGTTACCCATCTTCAGATAACTAAATTATCATTCCTGCTTCTATGGAAATTGTCATTAATTAAGCTGCTCATTCTCAATTCTTTTCATTCACTTGAACAGCACTTTCTGAGTTTAGTTAATACCTCAGTGGCTTCAGTTGCTTAATCATTCTGTACCATAATGTTATTTTAAGCCACTTACCATATGAAAAGGTATCTGGAAGAGGCACACCATGGCCAGCCAATTCTTGAAAAGTCCAAAACTTATTGACACAATTGAGTATGGCTTGAGGACGATTCATCAGTCGGCAACCCATCTTCTCCAGATGACGAAGAACTGTAATGTCACTGTCACTTTGAACCCATGGTGTTGGCACACGAACCACCACAACCTGTGGGTAAGCAGTGATGAGCTCCCCATTGACTCGAAGACCTGGAGCAGGGGGAAGAAGGGATGATATTCTGATTAAAATGCAACAATTAAGTAAAGAAATTAGGCAGTTTTTAAAGCAATCAAGCCATCTTACCACATGTACATTTAAATTGAAATAACCCAAGCTGTCAATTAATCATTTTGCCAGGATTTCTCAATCATGAAATTCTTAAAGACAAGAGAAAAGAGATTCTTCAACCTTTTCTGGCAGTGTTCTAAGATAAGCTTATTTTCCTACTTCTTTTATAGCAGACAAGGGACGGAATGGAGTCTTACGTTTAAGCGACCAGCAAAGTGTGTGCAATGTTTGTGTTCCTGACAGCGATTAACATGGTATGCACCTGCAAAAAATGCAAGCTGGTCACACTAGTGGAAGAAAAAGTGAAAGTACTTATACAACAGGTGTCTTAGTCATAATGGTGGGACTGCAGGAATAACAAGAACCACCAAAGATGGAGCAGCAGCAGCAGCAGCAGCTGGAAGCAGATATGGACAATGCTGAGGCGATGAAAGCCCATGAAAAGAAAGCTTCCTGGAGAAAGGTAACAGCCAACAGCTGCCACTGTCAAATTAGATCCACAGTCTACCATGTGTCAGGCAGGATTTATTTGCTGACTTGTCAGGTTGTGAGCTTCTGCTTAGAAATTTGTGAGGTTTCTGGTGTCATTAGGTAGCTGGTCAAAGGAAGGAACCACTTTATCCCTTAAGAACTTTACCCAGCATGCAGACTTGGTAACTGACAATCCACAAGGACAAGATACCTTAGGAATATTTTGTGACCAGTGGTGTCAAGTATCCATCCCTCTGTGTTTGTCAGGAAGGAATGTGTTACTTGGATTATGAAGCTTCCATGAAAATTGAATTAGGTATCATGGGCTTGAATAGGAAAAAGGAATTGTATAAAAAAACCCCCTGACTTTTCTGAGAACTCGGTGGTATAGAGGACTGTTTAATTGTGCAGATTAGAGTGAAAAGCATTAGAACTGGGACTGGTGGTGCCATGTCAGCTTGATGAGGGGTGGACTGTAGTTTGATCTCTAGAATTTGGTCATCTTCAAGATCTGTTCCATGTAAGGTCTGATATTGTCTGAAGGGAATACAGGGCAATATCTGTGGAGGGTATTGATAGTGGAAGAGAAGGACAAGCCAAAGCAGTATCCATCTTGCATTGATGATGGATTATTGATCAGCGTTTGGTTGTTAGAAAGTTGGGAATGTTAAGCTGAATGATTGGTTGAGGCTGCACAGGAAGGGTTAACTAGGGAAGTTCTATAGGGTCAACATTAAGCAAAAAGTTGTCCAGAAGCTGTGTAAATGCATGATAGGCACATTTACTGGACTGAGTACTACATAAGGTGTGGTCTTGGGAAGTCTGGAAACCGTGAGTGGCAGAGTTCTTGAGTTTGTCAAGTATGGAGGGCAAATTGTTGGTGCCAACAGTAAATATAGCAGTCAGTACTCTTGTAATTCTAGTGCCTTCTAGGAGGGAAGCAGTAATACCAACGTGGTGGTGGTATGCACGGTATGTGTAATCTCTTGGAAAATCTCATCAGTGTTTTAAGAGAATTCCTGAGGTAGTGGATCATGTTAGAGAGATGCATTAATATTTCAATGCCAGTACTTGTCAAGAGAGGTATGGTGCCAGACAGATGTTTTGAAGAGAACCATCACTAGAGCCAAGGCATTGAAGATCATGATCTAAGTCATATTCCTCCGGGAATTCTAAATTTCTCTAGCAGTAGTCAGTGGACAAGGAAACAGTTCTGGTGTTGGAAGTCTAGCCAATTCACCCAACCTAATATATATTCCATCTTGGTGTCAGAATCAAAACTACAGGTTGACTTTTTTCAGTCCTGAGGCTCCAATAGTTGCAGGGTGTTCTGAATGGGATTTAGTTCATTTGACTTGCATCAAATCAACCATGGGTGCTGAAGGGCCAGTCCTGAGCTGTGCATCTAAGGCAATAAATGGAAGTGTCAGTATTGGACATGTGGGTGTCACTGAAAGGAAATGAGATGCAGGCAGGCTCCATCCCTGGAGAGTACACAGAGAAAGGGAGTGGGACTATGGCCAAAAAGCCAAAAAGCCAAAAAGCCAAGTCTAGCCATTGAATGTTCAAAATACTGTTCTGGACAGACACATGAACCAATATATGTACATCACAGAGACCACACAGCACTCTGCTTGCTTCTAAAATACTCATTATCCAACACATACTAAGAGAGGCAGTCATCACTTCTAAGACAGCACCTACTCTTGGTAACATCCACTTGTTAAGGGGAAGAGTTACCAAACTTTACAGATAAAGTCCAACAAATAAAATTTGTAAAACCTATTAAGCATATTCATTACATTTATGAATACTGCATACAAGAGAAAATATGAAGGAATACAGGCTAGAAGGGCATCTCTTGGGAGTCTCTAACTTCCCAGATCTGAGAACTCAACTGTGTGCTACCTGGTTCAGAAAGTAGGAAAGGATAACTGCTCCTTCCTGCTACCTGAGAAGCCAGAAGTATAAAGGCAGTCATTAATCTGATGTGTACAAAAACAGTGTCGACCAGAGGAATGGATCTGTTATCCAAAATGTGGACAACATGGGCACCACATACTGCTACACATTACTGCCAAATTTATTTATTTATTTATTTTTATGCTTTCAACCAGAGGAAAAATGTGCTTTAAAGAGCCTTCTATGAGTAGTACTATATAGATGTACTACATGTGTCCTCAAAAGGAAATAATTTGCCCCCTTTCAACTTCAAAAGAATACTAAAATCTCTATGTCTGTGTATATATATTAAAAAGAACCCCCCCCAAAAAAACCCCTAACCACATTTAGCACACCCCTCCACTGGGACCATGGCTCTATAATATTTTTCTCTCATTTTTTTCTTCTTTGCCTTTCTGTTTTTCAGGGATACCCCCTTCCATCCAAAATTGCCCTGAAGCGTTACTACCCTTTGTTTCAATAAACAAATCCCATATTTCATTAAAATTATTCTTACTTGTTCCTTTTTTACTCTAACCCCACATGTCAATTAATCATCAAAAGCTATATTCCAAATCTCTTTATACCATTTAATTTCAATTTACCATTTCACCTAGGTATTTCTTGACCATTTGTCTGTCAATCTTGGGCTACCATCTCTCACTTTCAGCTTGAACTTCCTCTTGATTTCCTTGTGGGAGAAAACTGAGGCGAAGTAGGAATCCTCTGCCTTTTCTTTGTCATCTGTTATCACTCTGCCATCCACTTTAAGTATCTAGACACCCTTCTCTTATGTTTTTTGTTGTGGAAGTAACTGAAGAAGGCTTTCTTGATGTGCTTAGCATGCTGTGCTTCACAGTTGTGCTTTGAGAATCTTCTTTTTCAAGATTCCCCACCCCTCTTGGACACCTTTCCCCTTAAGGGTATGTTGCCATGGCACTTCAGAATGTTGTGTGGCTTATCATTTTTCTGAGTTCGTTAAAGTTGGTTTTCTCGTAGTCCAGGATCCTTGTTTGGCTCAAGTATCGCATGGTCACTTTCCCCCAGAGTTCCCCTGACTGCTATTTTGTCCACCAGGCCATCCCTGTTAGTTAGTAGTATTAAATCGAGAATAGCCGATCCTCTTGCACCTTCCTCTACTTTCTGCTGGAGAAAGCTGAAGGCAACATGTGTCAGGAATCTCCTGAAGGGGAATGCTTGTGCAGAATTTGTCTCCCAGCACATATCAGAGAAATTGAAGTCCCTCATGATGACTACATCGTTCTTCTTGGAAATGCCAGCAAGCTGCTTTGAACTTGTCCTCTTTTTGACTGAGTGGATGGTAATATATGCCGATAACTATGTTTTTCTTAATTTTTTGCTCCCTTTAAATTTAGCCAGATGCTGTCAATGGAGCTACGAAGTTCCTCTTGTATTTCTGTGCAGATATATTTGTCTATTACATATAGTGCAACTCCACCTCCCTTTTGGTCCTTTCTGTTTTCTAGAACAGGCTGTATCCATCAATTGTAGAGGTCCAGTCATGTGAGTCATCCTGTCAAGTTTCCGTTATTCCTGTAAGATCATAACTGTTCTCATGTACTATCAGCTCTAGTTTGTGTTGCTTGTTTCCCATACTCTGGACTTTTTTGTAGAAATATCAAAGTTCATTCTTGCTATTCCCTGGTTTTCGTTTTTTTTTTTGGGAGACTGGTGCTGGGCCCTGCTTGAAGTTTTTTCTCTGTTGGAATGTAAAGGTTTTTGCCACATTATGGTATGCCATGCTGCACAGTTCCCTCCCCTATAGGTTTAGTTTAAAGCTCTCCTGATGAAGTTTTTCATGCAGTGACCAAACATATTCCCATTCTTTGGGAGGTGCAGCCGATCATTTCCAGTAGTCCAAGGAAGCTTAGCTTACGGTTCCAGAATCCAAATCATTCTTTATGGCACAACCATCGTAGCCAGTCATTCCTTGAAGGATTTTTCTTTCCATAACAGTTCCTCTTCACATACAGGCAGGATTGAGGAGAAGACTATCTGGGCCTCAGTGTTTTTTATTTTCCTCCCTAGGGCTTTGAAGTCTGATGTGATATCAGCAAAACTTAGTTCCCATGTGGAAGAGAAGGAAGGGTTATTTGTCAGCGCGTGGTATGAGCTGTGTCATATCTTTAACCTTGGCACCGGGGAGACAGCATACTTGGTGATTCTCTGGGTCATCACAACATACACATTTTTCCATTCCGTGCAAAAGGGAATCTCCCACAACTAGCACTCTTCTCCGTTTGTTGCAAATTTTGCTATCCTTATCCAGTGCTCTTACTTTTTCCTGTAATAAGGGGTACTAGTGTGCAGCAGTTGCAGTTGTTGCAGGGTGCCCTTCTTGGTGCATTACTCATGCCACCGTGTGCAGTGGAGGAATTAAGGAAATAAGGGAGAGAAACAGGAAAAGGGGGGGGGATGTTAGGGATCTCCCCCGCCGAACTCCTCCTCCAAACTCCTCTGCCAAACTCCTGTTTGCTCACCCTGTTTGCTCGTTCCCTGGGAGCTTGGCTTATGTCCCAGAGGTCCTAGACCAGCTGGGGCAGCTTGCTCTGATGTGCTCTGTTCTGAGTCAGGAACCAGAACTTGTTTTTCATCCACATCTCCAACATGCCTAATCTATCTCCAGCATAGATTAGAATATTTATTATCCATATAATTTTACCAGCATCATTTACTATTTCCATACTAATTCATAAACGTTTTCCTTAATTCTAATTGACATACTTTAATATTCTCTTATCCCATATTTTCCCCCATTCTTCCTCATCTATATCCTTCCCTAAACCCATTTTCCATTTTTTTAAAATATGTCCTCCTGATCTAATAAAATCTTATCTCTCACACTTATAATCCCTCTTGTTTGCATACTAACTGGCATCTCCCAATTCATCACAATCTCCTCAAATTTGATACGGTCTCCTCCCTCTTTTTATGATTTATACCATCTTTTCTTACTAATCTTTGCTTTCTCATCTCCATTACAAATTTTATTAATCCTATTTTGCCCATTTTCTAACTCTTTCCCTAATATCCTAATTGGCAACATCCCAAATAAAAATCTTTTTCATTTTATAAACAGCTATCCTCCCAAACCAAGATAATCTTATTTTCCTAAACTGCTGAAATTTATTTCAGATTTTAACATATCAAAATTATTCTTTCAGACATTATTTTTGAGATTTTTATACCTAAGTATTTAATACTACATATCTTACATTAAAACATATTCTTTATTTCCTCCTTTTCGCCTTTATTTCAATTAAATAGCTTCATCTCAGAATTATCCCAATTAACCTGTAAACCTGTTATTTCACTAAATTTCACCAAATGAGTTTTGATTTGATACATAATTTTAGTGGGTCCTCAACTATTAACAATGTATCATCAGCAAATAGATATCTTAATTTTATTTTTAATTCCAACACCTACTATAATATCATTTCTTACACTATTTGCTTAATAATTCTATAATTAATGCAAACAATATTGGTGAAGACATCCTTGTCTAGTGCCTTGGCCTACGGATATTCTTGATGTTAAACCAGCAGTTCCCAGTGCTTTTGGCACCAGGGACTGGTTTCATGGAAGCCAATTTTTCCATGGACCGGGGGGCGGAGGGGCAGAATGGTTTCGGGATGATTCAAATTATTATGACATTTCAATATATAATGAAATAATTATGCAACTCACCATAATGCAGAATCAATGGGAGCCTCCCCCCAACCTGCAGCCCAGCCCTTACCTACTTCTCAGTTTCCTTGCCGTTCGCACGCACTCTCCCCGGCTTCTCCACATCACTCGCTGCAAAGGTCTGATGTTGCTGCTGCTGTCACCGCTCCCTCCTCATTCTGAGGCCCAAGACCCAAAAGGGCCCTAATGATAATCTGTATTTGCAGCCACTACCCAGCGATGCTGCTAGCACTGGGAAGCGGCTGCAAATACAGATGACGCGCCGTTTGCTCGTCTAACACTCACATCCTGCTGCGCGGCCTGGTTCCTAACAGGCCATGGACTGGTGCTGGTCAGTGGGAGCCCTGTGTTAAACCATCATTGTCACTGTTGAAAAACTTTCTGAGGATAATTGATTTATTACACTTTTGAATTGTGCACCAAATCCTAATGTTTCTATCAATGTCCTTATTGCTGGCCATTCCACACAATCAAAAGCCTTAAAAATATTTAATGAGATTAGACTGCCCCCTCCTTTTTTTTGCTATAAATTCTATTACAGCTAACCCTCTTCTAGTCAGGGTCAATATACTTCTTCCTACTATAAAACCAGCTTGATTCATCTTAATGTATTTATCAATAAAATTATTCAATCTTTGTATTTTGACTTATCAGAGATACAGGTATATACTCCAGGATCTGTCAAATCCTTATTGGGTTTTAGTGTCAAGGCCATTGAAGAATCTAAACAGATATTAATTTTAATTTTGGCATCAACAACTTTCTAAACGCCTTATGAAACTCTGGTCATAGTCCACCTATACCTGGAGTTTTCCCTGCTTTTAAATTGTTAATAACCTCTTCTATTTCCTTTCCCCTGACCACCTGTTCCATTAGTTCTCTATTTTCCTTCTCCACATTATTCCCAACATTCCTTTCTATATATGATCAAATTTTATCTGTTGGCACCATCCCACCTACTGTATTTCCCCGAAAATAAGACCTAACCAGAAAATAAGCCCTAGCATGATTTTTCAGGATGCTCGTAATATAAGCCCTACCCACCCCCCCACCCCGCCCAAATAAGCCCCAGTTAAGATCATCAGCCAGACAGACGGGGAAACATGGTAGTATATCCATTGCAACGCACAATAGATATATTGAATTATAAAATAATGTTAATATATAATTAAATATAAATAAATAATATTTGACATTAATACTTAAAATAAATGATAATATACATTATAATTAAGTATTTGTAAATACCGAAATGGGCGCCTTTGGAGGAGAGGTAAACGCCTATGTAAACAGATGGATGCTAGACTTCTTGCCGAACGACCAAGCAGAGTACAATGTGAGGTTCTGCGGTAGTACCAGGGCTCCCTCTTCTGGCCAGAGACCCGAATTGCAGGACCAGAATATACCAAGCCCGAGAACCTCACATACAGTTACACAGTTACAATGCACAAATAACATAGAAACATAGAAACAGAGCGAGTCAGAAGGGGCCTCCCGGGCCATCTAGTCTGACCTCCGTCAATAAGTCATGTGTTGTAACGGATATACTTAATGCATGGATGCAAAATGCAAGATGGCTGCAAAAAGAAAGAGTTATTCTGTTGAGTACAAGAAAGGCACTGTGGAGGGCTCTTGGAGCAAGAATCTTATGGCTTTCGTAAGAAAAAAGACATCACCTGAAAATAAGCCCTAGTGTGTCTTTTGGGGCAAAAATTAATACAAGACCTGGTCTTATTTTCAGGGAAACACGGTACATATAGCTCCAAGTAAAAACTATGAAATATTCCTAACTCTTTTTTGTCAAATTATAATTTTTACCCTTTCCATCTTTAACTATTCCTATTAACTTTTACTTCTCTTTTGTTGCATAGGCTCTAGCCAACATTCTTGAACTCTTGTTGCTAAATTGAAAAAATTCCCTTTTCAAATATATTACATTTCTCTATTTCCCTATTCTGCCACTCATTCCTTTAAGCCTCTACCTCCACCATTTAAAAATCTCTCTTTTATATACTTCTCCAAATTCCTTATTTCACCCTTGAAGGAAGTAACTCAGTGACTGAAAAATAGAGAGGCATACCACTGAGTCCTGAAACCTGCCTAAAGGAATGTGGAGAGGAGAAAGGATTATGATGACTTGAAAGTCTGCTTCTTATCTCATCCTCCCAGTAATGTCATGATACAGGGGGTAGTAGGGCAAAGTTGAGTTAGAGAAGGTGAACTAGTGACCCTGTAGTTTTAAGTGCGCAGGTGTAACAGGCTGATGAATATTAACTCACACATGCAGGACAGACAATAAGCTTATTGTAATGAACATGAGGCAGGGAATATGAACTAGGTGAGTGGAAAGATTGTAACTTTCTAGTACCTCAGCCAATGAGGGAAAGGGGTGGGGGTTGTGAGTGGATCGGTTGAGAAGTAAAAGGAACTGCTTTGTTTGTTTGTGCTTTGGAGAGATTCTGAGAGAGTGGGCTGCCTTTAAATTGAGGGGAAGTACTTTCACAGCTTTTGCATAACAGCCTCTATATTTTTCATGTATTTAACCTTTAGTCTTTTAAAACTATAAGCTTCCCTAATACTTACTCCCCTTGCAACAGGCTTCATTGTGTCTCATACTAAGCTTCATTCGCTCCCCTCTTTATCATTAATCTCCCACATTTCAGTTCTTTCTCTTTTACCTATTATATGCTTATGCTGGAGAATGGATTTAAATATTCTACATCTTTTAGCTTCTTCATTTTAAATTTAAAATCCATATTGATTAATGCATGATCCATAATTTTTATCAAACCTTTATCTGAGTCATGAACACTAGAAAAAAAACTTTTGATACAAAAATATCAATCCTAGAATAAGATCTATAAACCACTAAATAAAAAGTAAATATTTTCATCTCTCTTCAACTCTTTCCACACATCTTTTAAGTCAGTATTATTAGTAAAAGGTAATTTTAGAAGAGTTTGGAAAGGAAATGATTTGTAATAATACAGAAGATTTCAATATGGTAATAGATGAAAGGAAGGATAGATTAAATACTAAAAAAAGAAACAAGGTGTAGTAATACATTATTAAACAGAATGATAAATGATAATTCACCCCCTTAGCCACAAAATTATCCACTCTCCTAATAAATGAGCTCTACTGCCCTAAGGAAACACAGGCCCTAATGAAGTTCATACTGTATACCTTCTCTTATTAAGACATCTGGAATCAGAAGATTCTGACACATACCTTTACTGAGAAGTAGACATAAAGAAAATTCAAAACTTGCAAGCCTACCCAGAAAGGATCATGGCTTCATTGGATTTTATACATATCTGATATGCATAATTCTCCCTAGCTCTCTATAAGAATAATTATTAAAAAAAACTAGAAACATCAGGAAGACTAATCTGCCTGATCTCAGTTTATGATCGAGTAGCCTCTCTTGTGAACTGTGGGAATGCTGCAGACATAATATATCTTGACTTTAGCAACGGTTTGATGAAGTGCCCCATGATACCCAGTTTAGCAAACTACCTAAAAGTGGGCTAGATGGAACAACCATCAGGTGGATCCATGGCTGGTTACACAATGTTCTTATCAATGGTCTCTTCTCAAGCTGTAGCAAGATAACAAGTAGGGTGCTGCAGGATTCAGTTCTGAGCCCGGGGCTCCTCAACATTTTAATTAATCACTTGAATGAGTAGATAGAAGGAATGCTTATCAATTTGGAGATGAAACAAAATTGGTGGGAAGGAATAGCTAACATGCAGGAAGGCAGAAACAAAATGTAAAGCAATCTTGGTAGGCTGGAGCACTGGGTTGAAAACAGAATGAAATTCAACAAAGATAAATGCCATCTTCTGCACCTAGGAGAAAGAAATCAACTGCTTTATTACAAGATGGGGTTCCTTGGTTGCACCATACTACAAGTGAGAAGGATCTTGGAATTGTTATAGATTACAAGCTGAATATGAGTCAATATTGTGATGTGACTGCAAAAAGGGAAAATGCTATTTGGGGATGCATTAATAGAAGCATCACTTCCAAGTCATGTGAAGTACTAGCTCCCCTGTACTCAGCATTGGTTAGGCCTCATCTGAAATACTGCACTCCATTCTGGACACCACAGTTAAAGATACAGACAAATTGGAAAAGATTCCAAGTTGGGCAACAAAGATGATCAGAGGACTGGCAACAAAGCTCTATGGGGAGAGACTGCAAGAACTGCCTATGTTTAGTCCTGCGAAAAGAGGACTGAGGTGACATAAAATAGCACTCTTCAAACACTTGAAAGAGAATGACCCATTCTAGCTAAATTTCAGGAAAAACCTCCTGACTATTCCAGCAATAACAGACTGGAATCTATCAATGGGGTCTCATCTGCTAATGACTTATTATTTATTTATTTATTTATTTAAAACATTTCTATGCCGCCCCCATTGCAACAAAGCCTTGGGGCAGCTCACAACAAAAACAAAAACATAAAAAATTATACGAAAACTAAGTTATACAATAAAAATATTAACTTGAGCAAGAAAGCGATCTTGGGGTTATGTGACTAGCTTGATGACAATATCAGCATAGCATGCAGCAAAGGTAAAGCTTCCCCTGAACATGCGTGCTAGTCCTGTCCAACTTTGGGGCCGGTGCTCATCTCTGTAAGCTGAAGAGCCAGCATTTTCCGAAGATGCTTCCACAGTCATATGACTGGCATGACTGAACACCGAGGAACACAGAATGCTGTTAGCTTTCCCACCACAGTGGTACCCATTTATCTGCTCACGTTTGCATGCTTTCAAATTGCTAGGTAGGCAAGAGCTGGGACAAAGCAGTGGGTACTCACCCCATTGCAAGGTTTCAAACTGCCAACCTTCCATTCAATAGCTCAGTGGCTCAATGGTTTAACCCACTGTGCCACCTGTGTCCCATAGCATGCAGTTACTATGAAAACAACCCATTCCATGTTAAAAATCATTAAGAAAAGAACTGAAATAAAAAACTGTACTGCTACTAAAATAATAAAAATGGGGAAAAAACTTTTTGAACCAGTTTATTAACTGGCCATAAAAAAAGTGAAGTGTCTCCTCCCACAGCTCACCTGACTGGGCGGGCTCTTGGCACAGTTGGAGCATTACTCCCTTCTCTAGTGTTTGCACAAAACATAAGGAAGGGCCAATAAGTCTCTCTTTCCTGCCTTCCTGTCTTACTGCAAATTCTTCCTGCCCTTGTTGTTTTAAGCCAAAGTCACACTGCACATCCATATCAAAAACCCTCACCCCTTAATTTTCTTCCTTCTCTTCCTGAAAACTCTTCAACTGATATTTTGTTATCTCTTATATTTGTATAATGAAGTTAGAAAAAAAAAACTTTGATCCTATCTCTATTACTCCCTTGAGTCCTGAAACTTTCATGAGCACTATTATACCTGATTGAACAATCTAAAATCTTTTATGTGGTACATTTGTATTTTAGTTATTGTGCTAGATTTAGAGCCAAATCCAAACGACAGACACTTGGCTGTCTTTCAGCAAAACAGAGCCAGAACACCAATGGCTCTTTATGTGTATTGTTATGCTGAATTTGGGGAACAATGATCCAGTGATGCCTAAAATCCTCCATGACCTTACTTTGCAGGCATATTTATTCCACAACCACAAAACAGAAGACAGAGGACACTTCCAAAAACAGTCATGTGAAATCTAGACTGGTCACAAACATGTAGAAAGTTCTGCATCTGGGAGTATGCTCTACTCTAGAAGACACATCTGAGGAAAGCAGGCAGAAGGGTTACCCAGTAAACTAACTATGGAAAATCTCTCAGGTATACCCACTGGGGTTCTCCATAAAGGTATAGGGCAAGCCCTGAAAAGCATGAAGGTGGAGTTGCAGTGTGCAACAATCAGTCACCCCCAGTCCCCACCTCCCAGTGGCTGCCAGGGTTCACCTTCCCATCCTGCTTCCCTGAACCCCAAAATCCCAGGGGGTGAGACAATGGAATTAGCACAAAACAATCCAAGCATGGGGAGAAAATAATTTATTAAAAGAAAATAAATACATTATAGAAGTGGAGGATTTTAAAACACTACAACGCACACTACAATGAGGGTAGGGAAAAGAATAAGGAAATTGGAGAGCAGCAATTTCACTGGACTCACATCGATTCACTCCTCACAAGGCCCCCAGATCAGCTGGCCTCCTCGTACTGAAAATAACAAAGCTAGCTGTTCCTACTGCTAATACAATATACAATACACAATTTAGCTTTCTTCCAGGTAGAAAAGAGCAGCATTTCTCGACAGAGCCTCCAGCAGCAACAGGGAACCTCTCCATAAAGAGGGACCCCAATCTCCCTCAGCTTGCTTATTTATTTATAAGCTTTTATATCCTGACCTTCACTTGAAAGTCTCACGACAGTAATACAGTAAAGAAATAAAAGCAAAGTTAGATCCAGTTATACCAAGCAAATGACTCATGGGGTTAAATCTCTGGACAATACCCAGGTGAAAGCAGGCCTACAACCTCCAGCCTTGGCAGTGGCTGGGGGGAGGGTGTTAATGTCTCTGTCCTTGGAATTGATTTAGGGTTATCAAGCCTCCCCTGGTTTTCCTTGAATGGCCACCTGGCTGAGACAGATGGGCCTTCATGCCCAGGGTTAACCCTTCCTTTCCCAAGAAGGCCTGAGTCAGTTCTCAGTTACACAGTGGTCTATTGTGATTCCATCCCCTTGAGCAGGTATCCTATCCCATAGACCTTCAGTATCAACAGTCTCCCTCCCTAAGCTAATCAGGTAGTCTTGAAACTAGACTACTTTGGTATGTATTATGCACTCTGTCTCAGAATTTTCCTAATGAGGAAGTATGAAGAGATCTGGGGATGAGAGCTTAATGGCTTAATTAGGTCGGCTGGTCTGTTAAATTCTCCCAAGGAGTCCTGATAGTACTGACTGGGAGCTGGAGTACTTTATTCTCAGGAGGGACAACTGGCCAAGTCTTATAGTATTAAAATTTTAATGGCCTGATTTGCAACACCTGGGATGAAGACCAGGTAAGAAATGACAGTTGAGATGGCAGGCCATCCCAGGATTGGCTGATACAAGTCATCCTACACCCAGGAGGGGGAAAAAATATAGGTCTTTAGAGTGGGCCTTTTGTCTTCCCTCCAGACTTTCTGCCTAACTAACCTTACTGGACACTTATTTGTAGAAGACCCTTTACTGAGGTGATGTAGAATAGGAATATTTTTGTTTTGTTTTGCTGGATGATGCACTGAAGATTTATTTATTTCACTTCTGTACTACCCAATAGATGAAACTTATACATATACAGTGCAAGATTCCAGTAGGCAAATTAGACCAACTAAGCATTCCAATATACAGGAATATCAGACAGTTTAACATCTAAAATATTTTCATTAAAAACTTGACCTAATTAAAACTCCAGACATAACCCATTAATATGCCATTAAATGCATCCCTGGGAATAGAAGGCTATTTTAGCCTTGCACCAAACCGACGGCAATGTTGATGCCAGGCATGGCTCAGCAGAAAGACCATTCCACAATTGCAGGTGGGGGCACCAATGAAAAGGCCCTCCTCTTTGTTGCCTCTTTCTAGGCCTCCCTCGGAGGTAGGCTCCAAGTGAAGAAGGTAGATTCCTGATACACTGAGATTGGGAGAGGCATTCAATCGGGTATCAAGGTTCCAAGCCATGTAAGACTTTATAGATTAAAGCCAGCATCTAGAATAATGCTGTTTGCAGGCAGGTAATGCAAACAGGCCAGAACTTTATGCATTTGGAGCATATGGTCCCAGTTATTAATCTGACTGCTACATTTTGAACAAGAAGCAGCTTCCAAACAGTCTTCAAGAGCAGCCCCACGTAGAGTGCATTACAGCAATCTAATCTGAAGATGATCAAAGTAGGCTTGTCAGGAGCCGAGCTGGCTAGAGCCAGGGGTCAGACTAGATAGCCCACTTCTGACTTACTATGTTCCTATGTTTCTAAAGAGTAGATTACTGAAACAAAGTTGTCCCTGTCCAGATGGGGCATAGTTGGACCACCAGCCAAAGCTGACAGAACAACTCTGTGCTAGTGAGGACATCTGAGCCTCAAGTGATAAAGATGAAGCAAAGAGCACTCCCAAGCCAGGAATGTCATCCAGAACAGGTTGAACACCTACCACCCTATCAGTGGAACCACCCACCAACAGTAGCTCAATCTTGTCAGGACTCAGTTTGTTAGGTCTCCCCCCATCTATTATTGCAGCCAGACGCCAGTTTAGCATGTGATGATTTAAAAAAAGAACAAAGATCCAGGGCGATCCTGATAAACTTGAACACTGGGCTCAAAGCAACAGAATGAGATTCAGTAAGGGTAAGTGCCAAGTTCTCTACCTAGGAAAAAGAAACCAAATGCATTGATACAGGATGGGAAATAAGTGGGTCAAAAGAACTGAAAAAGAAAAAGATCACGGAGTAATTGCGGACAATAGACTAAACATTAGCCAATAATGTGATACAGCTGCCAAAAGGACAAATGCTATTTTGGGATGCATTAACAGAAGTATTAATTCCAAAACACAAGTAGTAGTAGTTCCTCTATACTCCTCACTAGTCAGACCTCATCTGGAATACTGTGTCCAATTGTGATACCAAGTTTTAAGAAAGATGCAGAAAAATTAGAAAGGGTCCAGAGGAGGGCAACAAAAATGATCCAGGGTTTGGAAACACTGCCCTATGAGGAAAGACAGAGAGAACTGGGCATGTTCAGCCTTGAGAGAAGACTGAGGAGGGGCATGATATCTCTCGATAAGTATCTCAAAGGCTGTCACAAAGAGGAAAGTCAAGATCTCGTCTTGCTGATGCCAGAGTATAGGACAAGGAATAATCAAGTCAAGATGCGACAACCGAGATTGAGACTAGGTATCAGGAAAAGCTTCCTCACTGTCAGAGCAATACAACAGTGGAACCAGCTGTCCAGAGAGGTGGTGGGCTCTCCCACACTAGGGACATTCAGAAAGAAGCTGGGCAGCCATCTGAGAGGGATGGTGTAACTTGGTGTCCTGCACAAGCAGGGGGTTGGACCCGATAGCCTTCACAGCTCCTTCCAACTCTACTATTCCATTGGGCTGAGCAATTTTTCCCAAAATAGCTGCATAACTACTACAATGTAGTACTGCCCACTCCCAACTCAGTTGCCCCAGAAGGATACCATGGAAAATAGTATCAAAAGCTGTTGAGAGATCCAGGAGTATCAACAGGGTCACATTCTCCCTCTCTCTCAACACAGGTCATCATACAGGATGACATAAGCTGTTTCCATGCCAAAACCAGACCTGCACTGTGACTGAAATGCATTCAGATAATCAGTCCCAACCAAGAGAGCCTGGAGCTGACTGAAGAACCTTGCCTGGGGACGGAGCATTTACCACAACTCTGAAGTTGCTAGGATCTTCTGGATCCAGAAAGGTCATCTTAAGGAGTGGTCTCACTACTGCCCCTTTCTCTGGGACCACATCTTCTCTCAAGGAGCCATTAATCACTTTCCTGGCCCAGCTGGTTTGTTCTCAGTTCATTTTATGAACCAACAGGGGCAAGGATCCAGAACAGAGATAGTTATACAAATCTGACCAAGCATCTTGTCAAAATCTACAAGTTGCACTGAATGAAATTCTTCCAATAAAACTAGAGCAGACTACGCTCTGGGAACCTCACCAGATTCAACCACTGTAACACTGCAGTGTATAATGTTGGGTACATAACACCAGTCTACCAATTTCAGGAAATTATTGACCTCCAAGATAAAATGTGCTAATTCTTACATATTTTGATTAGATGAATTAGAAAACAAGTGATAAAGGTGCTGGTTGGCTTAAGTTTTCAAGACATTTCACAATAAAGATTTATACACAGGCCTACAAGGGAGGGAGGTGTCTGATGATCATGATGCCTCATAACTTACCAACAGTAGAACAATGAAAATGGTTCCACATTGAAGTGTGTAAATTTATCTTCACTTTGAAACTAAAGATTATTACCTAACTGTAATTTATTGTTCTTTTATTGCAAGGTACATTTGTCTTGGTCAGATCTACACATCATACAGTTACATCTGGTGGCTTGTGAAAGTGTCATTTGCCTAACATTTCCAAGGAACAGATGCGCGGTATTTTCCCTCAGAAGCCAAGATGCCTCAAAACTGTGTAAACAACGCAGATAACTTCTGCTACATTTGTGGCAAGGTTACATTTGCATCTCAAAAGTGCAGTATGACGGCAGTGGTAAAAAAGGCATACCACCTATATTTTGGATGCAAAATAGGGGATAAGGACAAGAGTTGGGCCCCTCATTATCGTTGCATTACATGTGCAACTTATCTGCGTCATTGGCTAAACAAGACGACAACATCCATGCCTTTCACAGTCCCAATAGTGTGGAGGGAAGCCACCCATCATAGTAGCGACTGCTATTTTTGCATGGTTCCCCAAATTGCAAAAGGGATCTCAAGAAATAAGTGGACCGTGGAATATCCAAACATTCCATCTGCACTGTGTCTTCTATTCCATGGTGAGGGCTTGCCAATTCCAGCTCCACCAGAATCCTACTCTCTAGAATCAGATGATGATAAAGACAATGAGCAGGATGCAGCTGATCCTGGACCACTGATGTCAGAGGACCCAAACTTTAGCACACCATATACTCCTCCTGAACCACATCTAATTTCAGAATGAACTAAATGACCTGGTCAGAGATTTGGAATTGCCTACGAGTAAGGCAGAGCTGCTGGGCTCCAGAATCACACATCTCCCTCATAATTTTGAATTATGTTGATGCAATTTTGACCTGAAGCTGTATCTTGGAAACTGGAGCCAATTAATACTCAAGACTTATTTTCCCTTTATTAGTGACCCAATTGTGGCAAAATTTAGCTACTTTCATTTCCGAGGCTTTCTCCTTGTAGACCAGTGTAATAGGTCCCAAATCACTAAGAAGCTCTGTTGGGGGTAAATAGAAGTTTGAATAGAGGCAATGAGTTGTTGCTTCTTTGCTGTTTTTACTGTCCCTAAGTATACCTGATTGTACAAAAGCACATACCAGGGTTCAACTGCCTGTGTACTCTTGGGAATTGGGGTCTTCATCTGAGTTACTCTAGAGCCTTTTGTATTTTACCCTTTCTCTTCCCCTTTTAAATTCTAGCCCTTTGTCTATGTCCCTTTTACGAGTAAACTATCAGCTTGATGTGGTTGTTTTCCGGGCATCAATACTAAATCCAGGGCCCAGGACAAGGCAGATATCAATGGATAGCTGAGTCCCTTGTTGTGGCTGGGCCGGGGGTGGGGGCTCAGTGGGAGCAGACGTGTGCGTGAAACATTGTAACACACTGGGATGGGAGAATGAAGCTGCCTTGGCACTCTAGTTATGCCATAACAACTGTTTTCTCAATCTTAAAAGAAAGGATAAAGTGTATCACGCAAGGCCTTGTGTTTTTTCTTTCTTGTGGAACATTCTTTTCTTTGGAACCAGGTAAAAAGAAATATAATTTCTGAAAGCCTCTCTCTTTTGTGAGCTACATTATGGAACCCCAAAAAATCTGTTATCTGCTGCCAGGAATACCAACTTGGAGAAGCTGCTTTCCATGGTATCCTAGCAACTCAAATATGCCTGCAGCCAAAGGAAACTGTTACCCCAGATTCAACAACTGTCTTCCCAGAGATCTTGGAAGAATAATTTCTTCCCATTCACTTGTTTCCCAAGATACTTCAGCCTTTCACCTTGTACTAAAAATAAAAGGCGTCAGGAACCTACTACATACAGTTGATAATGCATTTTGTTCAGCCCACCTAGACAACTTTCTACCTCCACATTTAGAAAATGTAGAAAGTCAAGTCAAGTTTATAGGCCATCCCTTCCCCAATACTGGCTTCTCATAATTTTACAGAAAGAGCAACAAAAGGCAGACCCTGCTGCAGAGCACTTCATTAGCTTCAAGCAAGCACTACTGCATTGCAGCTGATTTGTGCTCTTAAGCAAGTGTTCCTACAGGAAGAGATGGATGCCATTTCAAAGCAAGTTTCTAAGCAATGCCAAAAAAGAAAGAAAAAAAAAAAACAAATAGGCTATTTAGACATTAGTAAGGAGGCTAGCTTTTCCTATATGCACAAATTATTCTAATTTGGCAGAACAGTTAGTCAATCACATGGTCTCATGAACCACCAGTTATACCCACTATATTTCCAAGAAAATTCTCAATTTTACATATAGAACAGTGATGAAAAGGCCCAGAAAATCCCAACATGGGATGAGGGGAACCATTCTCTCTATCCATATTCATTTTAACATATACAGTTAAACAGTGGGAAATCTGTGAAAAATTGAAGCATTTTCATGACCAATTCTCACTTTTAGAATAGTACGTACAAGCATTTTAAAGACAGGGCTTAATAGCTAAATTTTTTACCCTTAAAACGGTTGGAAACCATTGTTTTATATAGTTATTGGAAACAAGCATGGAAGAAGACAGATGAATTGTCGATGGGGCCCTGGATCGATGAGATGGCAGATGAGTATACTTTAATGGATGATGGTGTAAGCCTGTAAGTGTGGAGGCTATAGAGGAAGGCTAGAATTTTGTGAATTGGCACTTCGAATGGATTGAAGGCATGTTCTTGAGAGTAGGCTTCAAATGCGTTCTGTTTTGAAGAGTTATGAGTGCCTTGTGCTTGAAGAGAGAACTGCTTTGGAGCACAAGTTGTATTTGAGGATCCAAGTCAGGAAAGTCCATTACCAGATGATTCTCCAGGCTGTGAGATGGAGCATTTTCATATCTGGGTGTAGGACCTTGTCCTGGTCCTGAGATATAACGTCCAGTTGGTAGAGTAGGTGAAGAAAAGTTTGGTTTGACAGCTAGAGGAGGCTTGCAAACCCAGCTTGGGGTTATCAGAATGTATTCCATGTTTTCCCATCTGATTTTTGTAGTTATTTTGGTTATCAAAGGGAATTGGGGAAACATGAAGAACAGCATTCCTGCCCACAGGATAAGAAAGGCATCAATGAGAATCCTGGCCAGTCATGGCCCTGGAGCAGAAGATCCTGCATGGACTGTTCTTCTGTTGTGAAAAGACAGAAACACAGAAAAACAGAATCAGAAGGGGCCATCTAGTATGACCCCTGATCTAGCCGGATTCACTCACGGCATGCCTACCATGTGCATGACCAGCCTATCCTCAAATACGCTCACTGATGGGGCTTCAACCACCTCCCATGGAAGCCCATTCCAAGTACTTCCTGCCATCCAAACTGAACCTTGGTTCCCTGAGCTTTGCTCCATTGGAACGTGTCTTGCCCTCTTCTGCAGTGGAAAACAGATTTCTATCCACCTTCATGTGACACCACCTCACGTACCTATGTTGCCAGCAGATCCCCTCGGAGTCTCCTCTTCTCCAGGCTGAAAAGACCCAGCTCCCTCAGTCTTGCCTCATAAGTCTTTCCCTGAAATCCAGCCACCATCCTTGTGGCCCTATATGGTCTGCCCCATGTTGTGAAGATGTTCTCTAGTGTTTCTCGACTGAGCTCCCACTCGTGTCTAGAATGGTGTTCTGCTGAGGGCATCTGCTGTTTTTTGAGTACCAGCTAAGTGGACAGCCACTGGTGTTATATTCCTCTAGATGCATGAATCCTTATATCCAGATCATGAGTTAGGCAAATGAGGTAGATTTGGTGCCACCATGTTTGACAGAACACTGCTGTGGTGATGTCTGAGGTAACTTGTATATGCCTGCCCTTGAGGAGCCTCTGGAAGGATATTAGAGCTTTGAGAACATTCATAAGGTCAAGGTATTTGATGTGTCTCCTTTGCTCCTGCCAAGTCCACAGATCCTGTGCTCTGTATTGTCTGCGATGGGCTCCCCCTCCATGATGCGTAGTAAGCTTACCTGTAACCAACGTTCTTCAAGTGGTCATCTGCGCATTCACATATATGGACTTTGCGCCTGCATGGGGCCTGTTGTCAGATAGATAGTTAGGCATTTTTGGCAGGAGCCCTGTTGCCTTCTCCCAAGGCTATACAGGGCTCCCAAGATTTTCTCCAGTTCTTGTGAGACTGTCAACTGGGCCTCGAAAATAGAGCACGAGAGTTAATGTAAGTGGTCTTTCCATAAGACACCAATCAGTCAGTGAATGGGTTGTGTGAATGAACATGACCACTCATAGAAAGTTGGTTACAGGTAAGCAACTTTACTTTCTTCTTCATGATCTCTGTGCATCACACATATAGATGATTAGCAAGCTTACCTTGGAATGGAGGTGGGCAGTGTCATCATTGAAGGACTGCTGCCAAGTTGTCCATCCAAAGGAGCAGTCTTTCCTTACTTGAACATTGAGTCAGTAGTGCCAGATAATTGGATTACGTCAGTAGATGAATTGGATCACAGCACTGCTTTGCATAGGTCCTTCACCAGGAGAAATCAGCATGTATCGCTGTTGATGTTGCCACTGCTCTGGCAGAGTGTGCTTTAGACTGTTACGGAAGTTCCAGTCCAGCTAGTTGGTATGCTAATTTGATGGTCTCCACTATCCACTGGGCCAGCTTTTGAGGTGTTATTGGGTTTCCTTTAGAGTGTTCTGTGTATGAAATAGCCTTTTAATTTTGTAGAGCACTTCTGTGTGAGCTCTGTGGCTAGGGCTAGGGCTCTGTGAACATCCAGTGAGTGAAGCATTGTTTCTATTGGTCCAAATGGTGTCTGAAAGAAAGCTGGCAGGGTGATATCTTGATTTAAGTGGAAGGAGGATACTACTTTGGGAAGAAAAGAGTGGTCCAGTCAGAGCACTGCCTTGTCCTTGTGGAAGGAAAGGAAGACATAGCAGCCAAGCATATTTTGGTAGATTATGGCTTTAAGTTTCTAGCATGAAGGCTGTATAAGAAGGTACGAATCTGGGGGATGGAAGATGTGCTAGGGCTGAATCTTTGCTGCTTTGCAAACTGTTCAAATTTTTCCCACTTAGCCTTGTAAGAAAACCTGGTATTTGCTTTAAGTACCACATCAAGAATTTGTTGAATTTCAAGCTGTATAGGTGCTTCTTGTACTACCCGGCAATCCTTCAGGCTGTCAGTCGTAATGTCACTACATCTGGGTGGAGGACTTGTCCGCCATCCTGAAATATTACATCCAGCCAGTGAGGGACTTTCCTGAAGTTCTGGTTGGACAGGAGCAAGAGTCCTGTGAACCAGGGCTGCCATGGTCACCATGGTATCACCAGGGTACAGTCCAAGTGGTCTCTGCAGTTCTTGGCCACTTCTTTTGTTATGAGTGGGAATAGTGGAAACATGAAAAACAGAGTTCCATTCCAATGTTGCAGGAATATATCACCACAGGATTCTCTGCCTGCCCCTGCACTGGAGCAGTATTGGTTGCGCACTGTGTTGTGTGATATTTTGAACAGATCTATAAACAGACTTCCCCATGTTGTGAGTAGCTGTTTCAGGATCATTGGCTGAAGTTCTCATTCACATGTCAGGTCCATCTTTCTGCTCAATGTGTCGGCTACCTTGTAAATGAACTGCCATGAGGATTACATTGTGGTATTTGCACCAGTCCCAAATCTGCATTGTTAGTCATATTAACAGGATGGAACGAGTTCTACCCTACTTTTTAAAATAACACACCCATGGAATTGTTGGAAGTGATCTGGTTGTGGAGGTTGTAGAGCAATAGTTGGAAGGATAGCAGCATCTTCCAAACTACTTCAGGAGGTTGATATGCCTGGCATCCTCTCAACTGTCCCATAGTTCAAGCACTTCCTTGTTAGCCAGTGAGCTCCTCACCCGCTTGGGGACATTCAGATGCTGTGTCTTTGGACTGAAGGGGACCCCAGTCAAATGTTTTTGCACTGTAGTCCACCAGGTGAGGCTCAACCAGATGGAATATGGGAGTATAAGGCACTTCCATTTTGGTTTCTGTTGGGATGGAATGCTTACAAAAACCATAGATGCAGTGGCCTAATGTGGAGGCAGGCATGTTACATGACCGAAATGGTAGCTGCCATCAGTCCCAAGAGGTGTTGCACTTGCTGGGCAATACAGCTGGTCTTGGTTTGGAGGCATGCAGCCAGTCCACATAGAGTTTTGTCTCTGTCCAGTAGGAGGTAAGCCCAGGCAGTTGTCAAATCCAGTCTCACACTGATATACTGGATGGACTGGGTAGGAGAGAGTACAGTTTTGTTGTGAAAGCCGTAGAACCTTCCAACTCTGATTTGGATGCTGCTGTTACCCGTAAGTCCCAATATGGGTAAACTTTCACCCTTCCAACTCAAAGGTGAGCACAGACTATGGCCATATATTTTATAAATATTCTCAGGTGGGAGCCAGTTCAAATGGAAGAGCACAGAACTCATAACCCTTCATCCTGAAATGGAGAAAATGTCTATAGTCTGGTGAAATGAAAATATGCATCCTTTAAGTCTATCAAGGAGAAACAGCCCCTTTTACTTGACAGTGATAGTACTCTAGAATAAGACCATTAGAAATTTCTGGTGTAGGATATAGAAGTTCATGCCTCTGAGGTCTAGAATGGGGCAAAGGCCACTGGCCTTTTTGGGGATGGTGAAATATCTTGCATAGAATCCCCTCTGATCAATCAGTGGAACTGCTCAAATTGCTCCCTTTGCTCAAAGCACAGCTACCTCCTCTTCTAAGGTGACTGATGTCTGTCAGTACAGGTAGTCTGTACTGTTCCCAGCAGTGAAAGGGTCTCGAATTCAATGCAGTACCTGCATTCAATAATGGAGAATACTCATCTGTCCAATGTTCTTACCATTTGGAAAGGAAATCTGTTAAGCAGCCTTTGAACCATCTTGGTCCTGACAGTGGGGAACAGGCTCAGGATGGTTGTCAACAGCACTTTTGCTCAGCCTTGTTTTGGAGATTTGCTGGGTGCACAGAGGGCCATCCCGAACCTGCTGGGTTGGAGGTTACCTTGGTCAAGGCAGGTTTGTAAGGCTGGCTCCTCCCAGGATAATGAGATAGGCCCCATGGGCACCAGGAGTCCATCTTACTTGCCATTGCTCTTGCCTTTTGGACATTGTCCAACTCCCTGTCCATCTGAGAGTTGAAAAGGCCTTCACCATCAAAGGGCATATCTTCGATTTGAGCTCTTTGTCTCCTGTGGGAATGTAGATGCCCTGAGCCAAGCATGGCAATGAATTACCACAGCACGGACAAGCACCTTTGAATCACAGTCCAAATGGTGCCATGCTGTGTTTAGCTGCTGCTTGGAAAGTCTCAGGGCTTCCAATTGGAAAACTCTAGAAAGTTCCCATTCTTGATCTGGAAAATGTTGTGCTACAGCCCCCACTTACTCCCACAAGAAGACTTGGTAATGTGCCATTGTTGTGATGTGCAAACTGAGCCCCATTGCCACATATACCCTTTTCACCGTGGAGTCTAATTGGTGCCCTTCTCTATCCACAGGCACTGAGTGTTCCTGGTGAAAATGTCCTGCAGCCGACTCCACAATCAAGAGTTTGGATTGGGTGATATAGGAGGATGTCCCCTTCCTGGATCTGATGTAGACTCGAGTGTTTGGACGTGGGCCACTGTTGAGCTGGTATCTTCCAAGACTCCTTCATTGTGTTAAGAAGGATCAGCAGGAAAAGGATAGCCACTAGGATAGAGTCTTCTGTCTGGATGATGTCATAAATTAGATTGTTTAGTTGTTCCGCTAGTTTTTGGGTCTCCAGCCCAAGGGACCTCGCCATCTGGAGGACCTGTTCAGAGAATCTACCCAAGTTTTTGGAGATGGATTCTCAAACTTGGGTGGTCACAATGGCCTCTGGTGATGTGGAAGCCAGTTCATCATACTATGCCTCATCCAAATTAGAGGCATAGTCTGCCAGCATGGAAGATGTGGAGCAGTGCGTGGACAGCGATGACAATGCTCATGACTGTGGAGCTGGCCTCATTGATGATAGCCGGATGGCAGATGTTGGCCCTGGATGTGGTGGTGCCATGACATATGAGAAAGCGGGCCAAGGGTCCCCTCAGTAGAACAGGTTCCATTACTGGCACTGGAAGTCTGTTAGTCTTTGTTTCCAGGAGCTCTATACAAACAGAGCCATTGATGGCATCTAGTGGCCCTCTCTCCCTGAAGTATGCATGGGAGTAGCACTGGATTTTCAGCTTGAGCCCTTGGAGACAGCCAGAGAGACCCGTTTGAAGATTGGCTCAAGCTGTTGTTCTTACACCATTTGGAGAGAGCATCACAGAGCCGATAGGGGTGAATCCCTTATCTTGCCTCACAGAAGGAGTGAGTGGCATGGTCCAGATGGTGCGTGAAACTGGACTGTGAAGCATGACAAGAGTATCGAACTGGACAATGATGTGGTTGAAGTTTGTGGTGGGACTGGTGATGCAGCCTGTGTCCCAGGACCACTGCAAGTGCCCTGGAGTGGACTTGTGATTTGTCCAGTGTAGAGAAATGGTGCCAAGCCTTTTTAGGCTTTTCTGGAAGCATTTCCCCCATCATTTTTACCCTCTGTCGGTCACCATTTTTGTGCCATTTTTAGGCCTCTTTTTGGCCATTATTCTGTGGCCTTAAAAGCAGATTCTGCCTGTTCAGCTGGTGAAGACCCAGCAGCTGCTGATGGAGAAAGAGCAACCTGCAAAGTGGATGGAGCAGATCTGTCACCTGCAGGGCTCTGCTCCACTTTTTGTAGTGCAGCCTTCCTGCTTGGGCTTCCATGGGAAGTGGTTGAGGTCCCATCAATGACGTTGTTCAAGTATAGACTAGACATGCACATGGTAGGCATGTCATGAGTGGAACTGGCTCGAGCAGGGAGTCAGACTAGATGGCCCGGAAGGCCCCTTCTGACTCATTCTGTTTGTATGTTTTTATGCTTTATTATTCCTCACCTGCTCTGTCATAGCCTGACAGTGAGGACAGGTACCTACCCTATGATCTTTGCCCAGACACAGTAGACAGAGCAAATGTCTGTCCATCAGTGTTATAGTGCTGCAGCAAAAACATTTTCTGAACATTGCCATGAATGCCATCAGTGTATGAAAAAGGGCTAAAGATGGGAGAGGTAGGCATGCAGAATGACAATGAAAGATAACTAACAACAGGAAAGTTCTGAAGTAAACAGATGGTTTAAAAAAATATATGATGGGATTTAGAACAAGAGCAGAAATATTCTGAGATAAAGGTTTTAAGTAGAGTCGAGGGGGGAAAGGAGGTTTAAACTTGTGAAGGGGAGCTAGGGAATGAATGAATCCAAGGTACCCAGAACAGCAATTGAAAACCAACTGGAGAAAATGGTGGTAGCCTCGCTTTTATATAACCTTGAGGAAGAAAAGGTTTCTGTCAAAGACATCTACGAGTAACTAGGGGATCTCTCTGTATCTGTCTGACAGCAGGCCCTGCGCAGAGCCCATACGTGTGACGCACAGAGACCACGAAGAAGAAGTGCAGTTATAGTTAAAGATGGATCTGACAGCGTGAGGGGGAGTCCTTGAATTAGGTTGCATTTGTTGGTCTACCAAGACAAGGTCTGACAGAACAGGGTAACTTTTATGGTTTGTGAACTGGATCACACTGTGAGTGGTATGCCAGAATAAACCACAGTTGAAGTCAACTCATAAAATGTCTGGCAAATTGTGCTACTCTCACTATGGATGCCTTATGTCTGAGTGCTCACAGATGGTCATTGATTTGAACTGGAGGCATCAGATCAACTTGCAGAGTTTCTGTACACGGTCCAGTGGCAGGTACTCCCATGTCTGGGAAGAGTCCAGTCATGTTCCAATGCTTAGGAGTATCTGTGAGGGGACAATAACAGTTTTGTCCTCATTAATACAGAAGATTGGAAAGTCCTTTGGATAGAACAGAGGAAGTCTTCACTAGATGGAGCGACTAATAGCCAATCGTCTAAGTAAGAAAAAATCTGGATGTCTCAGTCTTAGATGGGCACAAACTGCTGCCATACATTTCGTGAATTCTCTTGGGGCGGCAGAGAGTCCGAACAGTAGGACTTGGAATTCATAAGGAGTACTGCCAACTTGGAACCTTCGGAGGTGGCAGTAGTCCTGGTGTATGGAAATATGAAAGCATGCATCTCTCAAATCTACTGTTGCAAACCAGTTCCCCTGATGTAGTAGTGGGAGGATATTGCAAAGAAAACATTCAGAACTTTTTGGTTGAGATAAAGTAGTTGATGGTCCATAAGTTCAATACTGGGTGGAGGCTGCCATCTTTCTTTGGGATGGTGAAATATTTGGAATAGAAGCCATAGTGCACATCAGACTGATGGACAGGAAGGATCTCTCTTTTCACTAATTAGGCACTGACTTGCTCTGTTAGAGAGATAGGATTGGTGCAGACAGTTCCAGGCAGTAGTAATGTGTCAAAATTGATGCGATATCCATGTTGTATTATAGATAGCACTCACCAATTCGATGTGATGGTTTCCTACTTGGGAAGATAGTCTTTAAGGTGGTCCTCAAACTTGAATGCTGCCAAGGGTGGTAGACTGGTTTGTGCAACCCATCAATGGCACTTTTTCTCCACTTCCAGCCTCTGTTTATTGGGTTGCTGGAAGTCTCAGCAATGCTGTCAAGCCGACTCTGGCTGCTGTTGACATTGGATGGTGAACAGGGTCCTGCCCTGGTTGTGGTGGTATGGAACCAAGGGCCCTCACAGTGACTTATGTGCTCTGGGAAACTGAGGTGGTTTAAAGCCATCTCACCATTGCGCTAGCCTTTTGAATAGCATCAAGTTTCTCACTGGTCCTTGCACTGAAGAGCCCTTCCCCATTAAAAGGCATGTCTTCAATGTGGAACCATGTTTCCTATGGCAGATTGGCTGCCAGCAGCCAAGCATGCCACCAGATCATCACCAAACCAGCAAGTGCTCTGGAGGGCCAGTCGACGTGATGACAAGTGGTGTTGGTCTGCTGCTTGAACAGCCTCCACTTGGAATACACCATCAAGCTCTTGAAGTTGTTTGGGGAGAAACTCCACTAGCATACCCATTTTTTGCCAAAGGAAGACTTGATACCTCCCCATGGTCACCTCGTAGTTGGATATGTGGAGGCCCAGTCCCATCGCCACATAAATTCTCCTTGCCATTGCATGCAAACAACACCCTTCATGATCCATCAGGGTGGAGTGCTCCCTTTGAGACTGTTCCTGCGCCAATTCCACAATAACCAAGTTCCATCTCGGGTGGAGAAGAAAAAAGGGTATGTTTCCCTCCTGGACTTGGTAAATGCTCTCCAGGCATGTTGAAGAAAGCCAAAAAAAGCTCTAATTTGCAGATAGGCTTCCCCTCTCCTCCTGCATAATTACAAAGCAGAGAAGGTGCTGAAAAAGAAAATACTGGGATAGAGCTTTGAGGAATGTATATCAAAGTTAATTAATATCCCAGGATTAGTTCCTCTGTGTTATACTGCTACTACGGAGATAAAAGATAAGATAAAGAGAAGAGGAAGTGATGTATTGAAACATATGCGCTGAAAAATAGGACAAATAGGACTGCAGTTTGCAAATAGCTATCTTTAAGCTCCCTCTACCGGCTAGAAGTTAAATTGCAGCTGTTGAAAAACAAGATCTACATGCTACATGCTACATGCTAAATAACAATTGTGGTCTGTATACAACTTACTACTAAATTTAAGAGTTCTTTCCTCCCAGTTGGAATTGAATTTAAGATGTTCTGTGGTAGCTGGATGTCAAAACGTAGCAAGAGTGTAGAAAGTGTCTCGCAAAGATCTAAAGTGAAACTTCACCCATCAGATTTGCGTTTGAAAATAGTAGAGAAAAGTTGTGAAATGAATAGGAAAAAGAGATCACCACCAGAAAAATCAGTATCAACATCTCAACCATCAACACAACCAGACAAGCATGATATACTTTCACAGGAATTCAGAGAAATTAAAACTGATATCAAGGAATTAAATGTCAAAATAGATAATATGGGTGTAGAAATAAAATAATTAATTAAACAAACTCAAGAAAATAAAACAATGACAGAAGTGAAAACTCAGATGGAAGAACAAGATAAAGGGTTAAAAAAAACAGATGACCAAGATAGACCAGATCTCTAAAAGAGTGATAGAGATTCAGGATAGACAATGAAGAACGATTTTACACCTTAAAGGATATCCAGAGAACGGGAAAGAGAATGAAGATAAACTGATTCAATTAATACTGAACTGGACTAAATCTATTCTCCCAGATGTCTCCTTTACAAGATACGATACTGATGCAATACACAGAGCTGACCCAAGAAGAGGTGGAAGAAAAACATCGAAAGACATTGTGGCCCGATTTTGGTCATATGCAAAAAATGAACAACTGATGCGGAAATTACACAACCTGACTTCAATTATGCTGGAAGGTCATCAGATTCAAGACTTTCCTGATTTATGTAATGAGATTTTGCAATGGAGGAGAGATACGTTCCAAGTCTGCCAAATATTAAAGAAGAATTCTATAAAATACAGTTTGGAGGTTTCTGATTTTTTTGAGGTTTTCATACAATGGAAAATAATACAGAGTTGATACAAAGGAGGAAGCACTGGAATTATTAACAGCGCTTGGAATTACCCTTGATGAATATGCAGCACAAATGCAAAAAGTATTGGCGATGTCTACATTCTCAAGAAAAAAGATAGAGAAGGAGAGAAAAGATCGGGAGAAGGTGAAGCTGGGTTTATCAGCAGATTTACCTCTATACAGACAGAAAGGAGATTCAGAAGAAGAGGAGATTCAGAAAAAGGAAGCATGAAGTATAAAAAGATAAGAAGATCTATATGTAATAAATATAGAATATATTGTATTTGGTAGTGTTGGAGTTATCATTTCAAATAACAGATACAAGAGAAATTTGAGTAAAGCATAAAAGGCAGTAGTTGGTTGGGGAGGGTGGAGTGGGTGTCTGGGGTCTGTACAGGGGAGGCTCCTCTCCCCCACCCCCCTGGAAGCCCAAAGCGGCGGGGAGAAGAAAATCTCCAGAAGATGGGTAAGGGAATTTTTATAAATGTAGTGGGGAATACGGTGGGGGTAGGGGTAGTTTAATTGGGTTTTTGTTGGAGTGTTTATTCAATAACATATGGAGACCAAAAAGAACATTTGATGTATTGAAAGAATGGGAAAAACATTGAAGATAATGTCTTGGAATATAAACAGAGAAAGACATAAATGAACTAGAATTGAAAAATCTATTTATAAGGAAAGCGCAAATATTATATTTTTACAAAAAATACATCAAAAGAAAGATGGAGTGAATGAATTAAAATTATATTGGGCAGATATATATGAAAAATCATACAGCACACCAAAATCAAGAGGCGTTGCAATTATTGTTGCCAAAAGATGTGAATTTAAAACAAAAGCTATACAAAGATATCATTTGGGGAGATTTCTTATAATGTAAGATCTGATTTATGGACAAGAGCAGTCTTTAGCTAATATATATGCATCTAATATAAACCAAAGAGAGTTTTATAATAAGGTGTACAAAGAAATAGAAGAAATAAAAAGAATATGTGATAATGGCAAGTATTAAAATATGGTTATGGATAAAGATAAATCTAACCCATCAAAGTTAGATATAAAATATAACAACACAGATTTAAGGAGTTATTAATAAAAACAGATTTAAAGATGTTTGGAGAGATTTAAATGGTAATCAGAAAAGTTATACATTTTATTCAAATAGACATACAAATTTTACAAGAATAGACTATATATTTGCAACACCAGAAATATTGTCTAAGATAGTCAATGCAAATAGATGGAGAATAGGTTTAAGGATTTTTAAAAATGAGAAGATTTTAGAAAAAATGAAATATGGGAAATGAATGAAAAAGGAGGTAGTAATACAAGTGTAATATGGGATACAATGAAAGCAGTGGTAAGAGGTCTAGGAATAAAATATTCATATAATTTAAAAAAACAAAAAGATCAACATATAACAAGATTAGAAGAGAAAATTAAAGAATTAGAGAAAAAATATAAAAAGAGAAAACAAAATTATGCTAGAATTAACAGCTAAAAGAAAAGAATTAGAGAGCCAGTGTGGTGTAGTGGTTAAGAGCATGGGACTGGGACTCATGATCTGGGTTCTAGTCCCCGCTCAGCCATGGAGCCAACTGGGTGACTTTGGGCCAGTCACAGACTCTCAGCCCAACCTACCTCACAGGGTTGTTGTTGTGCGGATAAGATGGAGGAGGAGATGTAAGCTGCCTTGAGCCCTTTGTAGGAGAAAGGCAGGATATAAATCGAATAAATAAATAAATTACAAAATATTGAATTAGAACAAGTTCAAAGAAATCTAATTTATTTGAAAAGAGAATTTTATGAAAGTAGTAATACAAATTCCAAAATGCTGGCCAGAGCCACACAAGTCAAAAAAGCAAAAAGTTTAATTGGAGTAATAAAGAATGAAAAAGGGGAAAGGTGTAAGAAGAAGAAAGGAAAACTTTAATTTTTCAAAAGTTTTTTGAAAAGCTATATAAGGGAAATAAAATAGATGTGAAAGAAAGTCAGATAGAAGATAAAGAAATCATGGAAACTTGAATAGAAGAAGAAGAGATATTGGAAATTATAAATAAATTGAAAATAGGTAAAGCACCAGGATCTGATGGATTGGGTGAATATTAGAAAAAAAATAGTTCCTAAGATGAAAATGATGTTCAATAAAATGATGGAAGGGGAAAGAATTCCAAATTCTTGGAAACAATCCATGATACTATTGATAGCAAAACCTAATAAAGGTCTTACAAACCCTGGATCTTATAGACCAATATCCCTTACTAATCAAGATGCTAAGATTTTTACAGTGATATTGGTAAATAGGTTGAATAGATTTATAGATAACTAAAGAATGATCAATGTGGGTTTATAAAATGTCAACAAATGTCAGATGTTGTAAGGAAAGTATTAAATATCAACCATTATATAAAGAAGCTAAATTTAAAGGCAAGTATATTAGCATTAGATATATTTAAAGACTCTGATTGTGTGGAATGGCCAACAATGAAAATTCTAATAGAAAAGATGAGATTTGGAATAAAGTTTAAGAAAGTAATAAATTATATTCAGAAAATATAGCAAAAATAATGGTAAATGATGGTATTACAGAAACAATAACCTTAAGCTGAGGAACGAGACAGGGTTGCCCTTTATTCCCAATATTATTTGCTTTAATGATGGAAGTACTGGCAAATGCAATTAGGAATGATATACAGATAGAAGGATGAGTATGTCAGAAAATTAAAATTAATTTATTTGCAGATGATACATTGTTAACATTTCAGGATCCAATAAATACTATAGAGAATATGTACACATTTAAAGGAATTTGGGAAGTACAGTGGGTTACAAGTAAATTGGGAAAATCAGAAATGATTTTATATAATCACATAGTGAAGAATTAGATACATTAAAAGAAAAATATAAATTAAAAATAGTAAACAATATTAGATACTTAGGAATTGATATTCCAAAAGATAGTCAAGAATTAAAAACAAAAAAATTATGAACAGTTAAATCGGGATATAAAAGATGAAATAGGAAGATATGAAAAGCTAAAATTGTCATGGTTCAGAAGAACAGCAGTAATAAAAATGAAAATCTTGCCAAAGATTAATATTTTTGTTTTGGATTATTCCAATTAAGTTTTATGTTCAAGAATTAAAGGAATTACAGAATTATTGGAGGTATATTGTAATGGAGTGAAGAGAGCAAGAATATGTAAAGCACTATGGTATGAATCACCAAAAAAAAAAAAAAGTCTGGGTATTCCAGATGTTCAAAAGTATTGGGTTGCAAACCAATTAAAGATAGTTCCAGATATTATAGCCCAAAGAAAAGAACTAGTATGGAGTTATATTGAATTAAAAGAATTAAGGGAAATAGGTGATCATTTAGATACATAGTGGTTTTAAAAGGATACAAAAAAGATTATTAAGAGAATTCAAAATCCCTTTTGAAAAAATACGATGGAAGTATGGGAAAAATGGAGATAGCAATTAATGCCAGGAATTTCTCCGTTAACACCAGTAGTTGAAATGGAGAAATTCCCAAAAACAGAATCAAAGGATTGGATTAATAAATTTAAAAATAATCAAATATGTAAATAGGAAAATTGGAAAAATAAGATAAAATATAACACAATTAAGGAGTGTATTGGCAGAAGTTAAATTAAATTGGTTAAATTTAAGACACTTAGAAAAATGGATAAAGATGGAGGGAAAATTGAAAGAAGAAGAAAGACAATTAACAAAATTTGAAGCGATTGTGAAGAATGAGATTAAGGAAGAATATACAGGTAAAGGAAGAATTGCCAAAATTTATAAAATATTAATAGAATTAGGGGTACAGACAAAAAGTTTGAAATCAATTTGGGAAATGGATGGTGAAATAAAAGATGAGGATTGGAAAACTATTTGGAATAGAAGGGTATATAAGTTGGTTAGAATTCAAGAACATGGATATAGAGTGATATGGAGATGGTATTTAACTCCAGTTAAGTTAAACTAAATTGATGGTAAATATTCTAATATTTGTTGGAAATGTGGAAAAGAGATTGGAACTTATAAACATATGTGGTGGGATTGTGATAATAAACAAATGACATGAGTTATGGTGTTTAATGAAATTAGAAAAATTCTAGATAAAAATCTAGAAATGTCACCAAGAATTGTGTTATTGCTGCTGATTGAAAAACAAGATATAAATGAAGTTAAGAAAGAATTGATCCTAAATCTGATAATGGCAGCTAGATTAGTAATAGTTAAATATTGGAAACAGCATTGGGTTATACAAAGGAATGGTTATAATGAAATATGAAATATGATTGCTAAAGATAAATTGACAACAGAAATAAAAATTAAAAAGTAGATAATAAGAATAAATAAATATAATGAAATATGGGAAGATTATGTAAAAGCAGTACTGATGGAAGGGAAAGGCTGTAAGCCTAATAAATAATCTATGAATTTTTCAAGGAATATGGGTATAACTAAAGTATATTATATATTGTTAATTGCTATATTATATGAAGTAAAATGGAGATATAAACTGGTCTCCTGAGGAGCAAGTACACCATGTTTTGTTTTTTTTGGTGTTGTCTTCCTTTTAGTTATCAGTTGTAGAGGTTAATATTATTGATATATTTTGCTATGCACTGTATTTTAACTATTTGTATTCTGGTCTGGTATAAAAAAATAAAAAGGGGTAAAAAAAAAAAGCATTGCCCTAGAAACTGTAAAATTTGCCGCCTTAGGCAAATTTGTGTTTCAGAAATCGGGACCATGTCATCAACATATAACATAATTGAAATTTTCTGTTGATCCAATGCTGGAGATGTAAATTGTGATCCTGATGAACTCTCCACAATATTGTTTATATATAAATTAAATAATAAAGGGGCAGCATGCACTCCTGCTTCACACCTTTTCTGATGGAAATTTTATTGGTTAGGAAGTCAGAGGTTCCTACCCTAATTTGTGCAACGGTGTCTCTGCAGATCTTTCGGAGTAGAAAGAGAAGTCTCTTGTTGATGTTCAGTGCAGCAACCTTTGACCATAAGTACATCCTATTAATGGAATTGAATGCAGATCCAAAATCACAATATAGAGTGTCTTTGCATGCCCATTAATTCCAGAATATACCAACTGATATATTGTTTGGCAATGATCAATGGTACTGAGACCTTTTCAGAAACCTGCTTGTACTACTACGAGCTTCTGGGCAGGATCAGGCCTGTTTCATTAATCAGTGAGAACAATCTAGCCAGGAAGGCTTTATATAGGTCAGGAGACAGCATGTCCTGTCCCAGAGATTTACTGAATTTCAGAGAGGCAATTAGTCCTCTGATTTCAGAAACAAACTGGCAACCATTCCAGTAACCTCCGAAGCACCAGGTGTTCACCATGTTGCTGCTGACTAATCCCATCCAATGGAGAGTATTGAGACCCAAAACCATAGCTGAAGTGTGAAAATCGGTATGTCCTGATTTATGAGCGTCAACCTGGTAGCAAGGGCTGTTTCTGTTATTTGTGACCAGTTCCAAAAGCAGGAGTGATTTTTTTCAGAGACTGCTTGATCTATCTCCCCACAGAGCAGCTTGCCATGTTCCAATTGCTTTTAAGTTTTTTACTGAAACCTAAGTGTTAAAGGGTTAGGCAAACTACCCTCCCTACTGGGCCTACTTGTCTCATGGTGTAAAGTAGTTCTTTTTTAAACATTTTACATTCATAGTCAAACTAGCCATTTTGGGCATGGATTAACAATTTTATAGGCCTGTTATTTGTAAGTAAAGGCTGAAGTATGGGCTATTATTGAGTGCATTTTGTCAGGCCATCTGAGTCTCCTAAGATTAGGGTAACATCCTCTTTGAAATCTCTAACAGGTTTCATCACTAATTTAGTGTTAATTTTAAAGAGATAAATGCTGTGGGCAACAATAGCTCAAAATAAGGTCAAGAACCTCAAACTTCCAACACCAAATTCATTAGAACAGGTGAAATTGCTATATAATCTACAGTGCTAGCCCTGCCAGTTACTATGTAAGTAAATGTCCCTCCAGTTAGGTCAAAGGAAGTGCCATGCAATATATGAAGGTTAGACAGTGAAAGTAATTCCAAGAATTTAAGTCCAAACTTGTTTACAACCGGGTCCTTTGAAGAATGATCTAAAAAATGGGTGTGCCTAGCAATCTGGGCATTTGAGCCATTTCCCTCCTCCAAATAACCCAGCCCTATTCTCACATTAAAGTCGCCAAATAATTTAACATGTGCCTTTGGGAAACAAGAAATTAATGAGTCCAACATGTCAATTAATATACCCCAGATACACCTCTTTTCCTGGGGAGGCAAGCCCCTGGGTGGAATATACACGTTGACACATAGGAGGCTTCTAAAGTGGTCACCTTCAAGGAATAAGGTCTGGAAATTATTAGGACAATTGCTCTCTATTACCTGGATATCTATATTTAACTCAACAGATACCAGTGTAACCAGACCCCACTACTTCATCCCTTTGAATTCATTTTAATTGTAGGAACAGAATAAGCCCTAAACCCCTGGATATCCAGAAAATCAGAGTTCATAAGCCAGGTTTCTTGTAGACAAAGTATATCAAAACGATGTAAGAATGTTAAAAAGTCAGTCTCATAAAGCTTATTGCACCAACTCTCCAGGTTCCAAGATAGGAACTCTAGTTATCAGTTGACAGTCATTATCTTAACTTATTGTCAGTGTCCAGAAAAATGCAGCCATTATTAGAGGGGTCCTCCCTCCAGATCACACCATTCACCAGCCATTCCTTTCTGATTTCTCTTGCCTAGAAATAAAGGCAGTAACTCCTGGATGCCTTGGATCGGCCACCAATGGAGTAAGAGGGCCAGGAAGGGCAGTTGTTTCAGAGGGACTCTCATATATGATAGCTGGACCAGATGGGCTTTGCACCTGAATTATGAGATTTTCCTTTGAATTCACGAGCTTGTCTTTTATCATATATAATCTAGTAGTAATTGAAAGTTGTTCTGTAGAGGAAAAGGCCAAGGAGGACTTAAGTAGATTCTCTTCAACTGAGTTCTCAAAAGAAAGGAGTGGCCAAGCTTGGGTTTATAGTAAGTCAAGCCTGGGTTCAAAATTGTGCTGGACCACGTCTGTTGGTAGTCCTGCAATAAAGTTGCCTGCCTGCACCGAAGAGTCCTCTTTTTGCCATTGTGGTAACAGAGAATTTATAGAAAAATTATCAAAGACCCTAGCCAGAAAGTTCCCTTGGAGTACAGGAATTCTTTTCAGAGTAATAGTAAACTAGGAAGTCTGGGACTGCCAAACATAAACAGGACTCTGCCTGATTTAGATTATTGAGAGATTCAACAGAAATCAAATCGATTGGTGACAAGGTCTCATGTTAAAGAGTCTTAAATGGTAAGTAGCCTATTGCATTGAGTTCCATGGCATCAACCGACCTTTCAATTTGTGAACAGTCATGCACACATTATAGGTCTGTAGCTTTAACTGAAAGTGTTCCACCCCCGTTTATGGCTATGTCTGGTTTTTTTAAAACCCACTTTCCAAGCTAAAAAAGGTAATTCCTTGGAAAGAGGCCTATTATATACTGTATTGGCTTCAATAGGTGACAAAGGCTTCTGGATAAGCTGGTCAAGTTGGATTTCTATTTGCTTTGGTCTTTCAAAAATAGATTCCACCATGTTGGCAGTTAATTGTATGAAGTCATCAAGCGGGTTATCAACTATGCTGTGATGAACCGATTCTAACTCTCTTAGCTGGGATAAATTGACTTCCCTCTCAGATGCCCAATTAATGTTGTCAACAAGATTTACGGGGGAGTAAAATGGAAAAAAGAGGGGATAGCAGAAGCCAGAAGAGAAGAGCTCAAAGAAAAAAAAATCAAGAATTTTGGTCCGTTTACATGCCAGGAGGGGAGACACTTCCTTGACATCATGGGCTCTTTTACAAGCTCCCATTACTAGGGGCTAATATGTAAATTGACCAGGAGTCAGAGGGAAGTGAACAAAAAAGTGAACAAAAGAAAAATGGGATTTGAGCAAGGGCAGTAGGTCTCCTAGATCAAATTCTATGTAACATTAGAACCCTTGTAATGTTCCTCTACAATGTGTTCTTTTTTTCTTTCTTTCTTAAACTTTACTGATATTAACATTTTAATAAACTTTTAAAAACCAAATATAAGTCAACAATGTGATGCGGCTATAAAAAGGGCAAATGCTACTTTAGGCTGCATTAACAGAAGCATCACTTCCAAATCATGTGAAATACTAATTCCCCTTTACTTAGAACTGGTTATGCCTCATCTGGAGTTCCGTGTCCAGGTCTGAGTTCCACAGTTTGCCAAGAAGCTGAAAAGGATTCACGCGAGGCCAACAAAAATGATCAGGGAATGGAAACAAAGCCCTATGAGAAGAGATTGAAAGAGCTGAGCATGTTTAGCCTTGAGAAGAGAAGACTGAAGGGAGATGTAATAGTACCTTTCAAGTACTTAAATGGTTGCCACAAAGAGGAAGGCCAGAATCTCAGAGTACAGGACACAAAATACTGGACTCAACTTACAGGAGCCAGTTTTAGCAGAAAATCAGGAAGAACTTCTTGACTGCTAAAGCAGTACAGAAATTGAATCAATTACCTAGAGATGCAATGGGACATCATCTGAGGGACAAGTTTAACTTGGGAGTTCTGCACTAAGCAGAGGGCTGACCCACTGGTCCTCTTGGCCTTTTCCAGCCCTAATATTCTAATAACCTATGATTAAATTTTATGAATGTTTACACAAATATTAAACTAAAAATAAGTGAAAACTAGCATCTTCCTTAGCTTTTTGAAAAGTCCAACTTGTCAGTTCATTGTCAGGTCAAATCTACACTGTGAATCAAGAGATGACAAAACCTAAAACATATTCCAAAGATACTCCTCGTGTCAGTTAAAAATATAATCCAGGAAAAGGAAATTACAAACATCAGCAATTGAGGTATGCCACAGTGAGTAGCTATTTCTGGCAACAGATATTTAAAACGAAGGAAGCAATAAAGGAAAAGTATGCCATTTTGAATAAAAAGTTTTTTTTTCTGTTTCTTTGGAGGAGGTGCCATGGGAGCATAACACTAATTGCCAGAAAAGTATCAACTAATGAAGTGAGATCCACCATTTAGACCAGGCAAATGTCTTTCAATTTACTTTGTTCAAAACTATTAATTGCACAGATTTTAGCTCAAAAAAGGAGCATAATGGAATGTTTAAACCCTGCAACTGGTGGCAGCATTATGAGGTGGAAGTAAAGCTATCTCCACAGTCACTAGTGCCATGGTCAAAAGTCAGGTTTGTTGATTTTCAAGTAAAATGATATACAAAGAATAGGGAATTACTGGGGATCATGGGGCCATATTCTTCTCTGGCCGCAGCAGAACCCATAACCCTGCCTCTTATCAATGAATTTAGCACTACAGTGCTGTCAAATTTGCTGGGGGGCAGAGCAGTTGGGGCTGTTCAAAAGGCTGCCATATTAAGTGATACTGCAAAGGTTTTGGTCCTCCGTCTGCCTCCAGTTGTGACAGAGGAGGGCTTATAAACCAGAAAACATGTTTAACAGTGTTTTTATGCCAACTTAGGAAGACTAGCAGCTACATTTTAAAAAATTATTCTCGCAATGCGAAAATTCTGCATCTCGTATCATTTTTATGAATATACAGCATTCCACTACACTGGCAACAACCAGCACTTCGAATTCCACCCAAAATAAAACAAAACACCAGACCAGCAGTGAATGTACTTATACATTTGAGAATACAATAGAACCGAAAAGCAACAGTAAAACAGAAAACAATAAAACAACCTTAGTAAATAAAAGCTGCAGTCTTCTGAAAAAGGTGAATGGCTGTCAGCATATCATGTACATTTCTTCAAGTTGCTAAAATTAAAAAGTCAACAGTTTTCAGAACCTGCCCCCACTTAAATATAAACCAAATAAGGGAAATACAAATATTCCGGTGCTGGGAAGGGGGTTAACAAGGGTTAAAACTAAACAAGTATTAAAAACACACACAAACATTAATTTAAAAGAATAAAACCACAATAGCATTTTAATTGCTATGATTCAATATAGAACCAAATAAACAATTTTTTTCCCATAATTAAGAACATAATGACATAGGAAAACCTCAACTGTTTTCTCCACATGTGAGCACTCTTAGCAAAAAATGCCCCACTTCTAAACACATTGAATGCCTAAGCATGAAATAACTGATATAAAGGCATAGTTAAAAGAAAATGTACCAGACCAGTCTGAATGGGAGGGTATAATTTTATTAGGTTTTGCATGGTACCGATACATGATTGAGGACGTTTTGCTAGAAAAATCTGATAAGGCAATAAGGAACTACATGAAGGTGAATAATTATATGGCTTGAAAAGACAATGTCTCTAAACTTCATTTAAGCTTGATAATTAAGTATGAAATATGTTAGGTTAAGGTCATTTCATTGCCCAGGAATTAGTATCATGGGTTCATTTCTATTGAATTCTGTGCCAAAATTCTTCATTAACTTTAATGAATCAACTCAGCATCCACTTTTATTTTCTTGGCCCAGCATTAGCACCAATATACTGTCCTAAGAATCAGTTCTACAGAGTTCCTCAGTTTCATTTGACAGATGCAGATAAAAATGGAGCCCATAATTTTTTTAAAAATGTACCGAAATCCATATATACTAATAGAAATCTCAATTATTTGTGTACCATTGTTTATTTAACGAAACCAGCAGCTTCTATACACAAATGAGGGATATTAGCAAAGATCAAGGGAACTCCAAAATTTACAGAAGAACAAACAAATCTTCAGAAAAACCCGAGTGGGATACCCCAAGAGCAGCTTGATATAGGCTGAGCATTGGCAGGGGTCATGGAATACTGACTCTTTGGAGTGGGAGAGTAACAAAGTACTCCACACTCCAACTTCTTGCTGCAGTACCCACTTGAGATTAGCTGATTTTTCATTTGAAAAAGTGTGGAGTTTTTGAATAATGTTCCTACCTAAAGAAATAAAACTTGATTGCCTAGATCAGAACTACTTCTAAAGCTTTGAATGTCAGCAATATCACTGTCAAAATGTAAGTATGATGGGGGATTTTTAAGGTTTCTTATATACATTCCTAATTGTGCAGCTCTGGGAATTTAGAGGATAATCCAGCTTTGCTAAAGAATTTTTAGGTCCCAATAATTTAATTGGATGAGTTAGAGTCAGGCTTCAAATAAAAAAAAAAAAATCATGGTTTTTCATGTTAACTATTGTTGGGCTGTTGTCTTGTCTGATTTCTCCACAGTATTTCTTCATGGTGAGTGTCATAACAGAAACCATGATAAGAAACAATGGTTTGTTCTATGGTTGCTCCATACCATCATTGCTAGTCCTGTTGTCTGAACCCAGGATCATACTTTCCATAGTTCTGGTATGAAAGTACCATAGAGTCCCCTGGAAAGAGCAGCAACTGCAAGAGCTGCTCCAACCATCCAGCCTCCATGTGTAGACCAAGGAAGAAGAACAGGTGATGAAGAATGCATCCTGTCATTAAATTTCAGGGAGAGTGGCTGATGGGATACATGCAAACAGCAAGAGGACAGAGCAGGGAGGATGGAAACCGCAATAACACAGAAACTACTTCAACACGTAGATCACGGTAATAAGCCATGAACCATGGTAACCACACAGGCTTGCTTGTCACATTGTATGAACACAGCCAGATGGCAATTAGATTTTTAAAAGAAAAAAAGAGCAGCAATAATGCCAGGAAGGGGTGTGGAAAACCTATCAAATTTTGAGGGTACATTCTTTTCCTCATACTTTTCTCCTTGATTAAAGTTCTATCTTGAGGAAAGCATCTTAGAGACATAACACAGATAGGATACTTGCAGAATAGTACATGAACAGCTAAGGCTAGTTTGTAAATAAGCTAAATATATGCATCCATTACATCAATGACACAGAGAAAGGTCTCTCTCTCACACAGAGAAGTTTTGCTGGCCTGGACTAAATGCTCAACATCCTGTTTCACATAGTAACACATTCCATGGAAGTAGGCTTCAGTCAGGTCTCTTCTTGTGCTTTATCACTAACCCTGCTTCCTGTCCTAAGAGTCAGTTTGGTATAGTGAATAGAATGCTGTAGTTAGACCAGAGAGACCTGGGAAGAAGTTCCCGATCATCCATAAAATTTACTGAAGAACCATGAACCAGTTACACAGTCTCAACTCAGAATATTGCATTGCAGAGATAGGACCGAGCCTCAAGTTTTGAATTCAGTGACCTACCCTTCTCCACATTCTGGCCATGTCACAGAAAATGGAGGAGACTCCTCAGGAGGAAAGGATGGTAGCAACAGGAATATCCCAGAACAGTTCCCAGAAAAAGAAGCTCCTGACAACCAGCTGTAGCCAGAAACACAACAAAACAAACACCCTGATTTCAGGAAAGAGAAATCTATCCCTTCCCTAGCAGGTTCCAAGGAAGTGAAAAAACAACCAGTTCAGCAAAGAAAGGCAATGTAAAAGAAACAGTATGTGTCCCCACTTTGGGAAGATATTCATCAGATGATCCCTCAATGCCCACCAGAAAGTTCACACAGGTGAGTTGCCATATTAAGTGAGCAGAGTATGGGAGGAACTACAGCAAGAATTCACACCTAGTCTCCATTGCTAATTGCATAATTCTATATTATAAGCAACTTCTGAACAGAATTCTGTTCCTTTTATTCTTTTATAATGCAATATATAAGAGTATATAAAGCTGACTTGTGCACTGTTTTTGACAGAAAGGTAGTATATTAATTAAGATGGCCAGACCCATACAGTTTGCGTATTACCATATTCCAAGAAAACTTGAGATGGTGAATGGACCTTACCTAAAATGGCAGTATTAAAACTGCAAGCAAAGTAGGACAGAACAGACTAAACAGTAATGCTGCCCCCACACACTCAGCCATGCTACAGCAGTGACTGTTCCTGGCACACAAAATATACTTTCTCAGATAGAGATAATCAGAGAGCAATTTCTTGTCATTGCAACCCACAAACTTGGGTCCTAGGTACAAAGAGACAAGTACAAAAAAATCCCCTGCCATTATCTGTCTCATACCAATTTGGATGCTGTGCTCCACTCTGTTTTATTGTAAGACCATCCAGAGACGTTGGTAGTGGATGGTATATAAAAGTTTCAAATAAATAAATTTTAAATACATAAATACCTAGCAGCTACTGGAATTAGTAGTCACCAATGGGCTCTGGTCATGGGGTACTATGTTGTAGTCATAAACCTAGAAAAAATAAACTGCTGACATTTAAAAATCTCAACTGAAGTTCATTAAGGATATAGATCACTCTATTGCCTTCTCTCCATACATACCAGAATAATCTCTCAACTTGCCCTTTTCTCAATTGTCCTATTGGTTTGTCCAAGCAGTCAATTAAGTAGTGGTTTTCAACCTTTCCATAGCTGGGGACCAGTAAAAACAGGAAAACCACCTTGGGGACCACTGAGGCAGAAACAAAAAGCACCATACATATAAAACAGTATTCTGCGAATTAGTTTTCACAGGAAAGAAAGAAAGAAAGAAAGAAAGAAAGAAAGACAGACAGACAGACAGACAGACAGACAGACAGAATCTCCAAAGCAACCAGAAACCAAGCACGAAAAAATGCCAACAAAAGAACAAAATCAGAGCAGCGTGGCTCCCAGCTGGCTCCCACTGAGCTGTCTCTCCCCTCCCTGCCCACCCCCACCCCATGGTGGCACCAGCGCACCCCCTGTGAATGCAATGCCAACTGAGGAAGAGGTGGTTGAGCACAGCCAGCCCCTGCACCAGTCTGTGGTGAGCAGAATGCAGCTGCCCTGCAGACCAGCAGGAAATCTCCCGCAGACCAGCACCGGTCCACAGACTGGTGGTTGAAAACCAGTGAGTTAAGCAACCAAACTTTTCAAGTATAAATTTCATTGAGCTCTAATAGTTAAAATATAGATAGTATATAGGTCTTCAGAAGACAAATGACAATTTAATTTTACAAATGAAAGCTAGGATTTTTTGGTATTTCAATATAATTTAAGAGTAAAGTAACACAATAGCTCAGGTGGTGTTGGAAAAGTTATAGAGCGAACGATTATTCAACATGAACTCCCAAATGTCTCCAATTCCCTTCCTTCCAGAACTCCCATGATCAGTTCATTAACCACACATCCCTCGTCATCTGACAAGCCTGTCACATAAAATTCCTCTATTTCTCCAGCTGTCCTTCCCCCGTCCAAGTAACCTTGCCATAAGCATTTGTTGTTGGCTTTCATCTATGTGGTAACAATTTGCCATACAACTCTTAACAGTTATAAAGGGGCAGCTGTTCAGCTCCAGGCAAGCATTACACTACCTTTTACTTATCGGCCCATAAAATGCCTCCTGTTTACAACTGCCCTCCCGACATCAACTTTACAAAGCGACTCCCTAATGAGACCATCTTGAGCACGAAACCTTTCCCAGAGTTCAATAAGCTATGTGTATGTCTAAGGTCCTGTAATAAGTGTCCCTTCCAATAGTACTTTTTAGATTATGTAGATAACCACTCCCATTGCCTATGATGCACAAAACCAGGATTCACAAAGTAGCTTATCACAGCCAGCCAGGCCACGTGCCCCCCACCGCTGCCCCATACCCCTTTAAACAGTGTGACAAGCACTCCACAATTTCCATAGTTTGGAGCAGGGATAATCTCTCATTTGGACTCCAGTTCTCAGAGTGACATCACAGAATCAAAGAATATTAGAGAAGAAATGTGCCAAGATAGCCATTGAGTCCAATTCCCTACTCAGTGCAGGACTGCGAGTTAAAGCATCCCTGAAAGACAGCTATCCAACTGCCTCCTGAATACCTCCAGTGCAGGAAAGCCCACAATCTCTGTAGGTAATTGGTTCCATTGCTGTACTGCTCTAACGGTCAGGAAGTTTTTCCTGATATCCAACCAGAATCTGGCTTCCCGCAACTTGAGCTTATTGCTCCATGTCCAGCACTCTGGGATGATCCAAGAAGAAACTCTGGTCCTGTTCTGTTTTTCAAGTATTTGAAAAGGTCATCAAATTTCCCCTAGTCTTCTCTTTTCAAGGCTAAACACGCCCGGCTCTTTTGATCTCTTATACGGCTTTGTTTTCATAGGACTTTGCTTCCAGTCCATGGATCATTGTTGTTGCCTTCCTCTGACACCATTCCAGTTTGTCTGCATCTGTCTTGAAGTGTGGTGCCTGTAACAGAACTTGAGATGGAACCTAACTACTGCCAAAAAGAGGGAAACCAGAACCTCATGTGAATTGGAAGCTATACTTATATTACTGCAGCCCAATATAGCATTAACTTTTTGTAGCCACATCGTATTGTTGACTCATACTCAACTTGTGCTCTATGACAATTCCAAAATTCTTCTTGCTTGCAGTATAGTAGAGCCAAGTATCCTCCATCTTGTAATACTGTATTTGTTTCCTGTTTCCTAGCTGGAGAACTGGGCATTTGTCCCTGCTAAATCTCATTCTGTTGCTTCCAACCCAGTGCTCCAACCTATCATGGTCACTTTGAACTTTGTTTGTCTTCCATTGTATTAGCTACCCCACCCATTTCTGTGCCAGCTGCATTCCCTGCAGCTCTTTAGTTTTCCAGTTAGCATTGGAATTTACCTCAGCTATTGTTTCAGACTGAGCTAGTTTTAAATCTGAAATGTAAAACTGTATCCTTAACATGCATATCAATTTTTATTCTGTTATCCTTACAGTGCTCCCTTTCTTTTGGGCTTCTTTTGACTAGCCACAGCTCACATGCATAAACAGAAGTAACATAATACTGATCCTTTCATATTTTGTCTGCATAATTTCCTTTGAATGCATTCATTTTTATCTAGGTTACTAATATAATTCACTAGTCTCTCTCTACACACCACCAAGACACGGGTTTTACATTAGCAGTACCTCCAATTTGCTTTGTGTATTTAGCTCACCCACATTATAAAACACTGACTCCTTCATGAGTACAGGAAACTGGGGGCTTGCTTATAAAGTGTTTTCCAAAGTCTCACATGTGGGTTGTACAGATACTAGCTTCAGGAATATTCTACAGCTCTTCTCAGGAAAGTGGTGCCCATATTCCTCTCCTCTCAAACATTTTTTCCACTGAAAGCAAGCCTTGAGAGGTGGGGAAGCGAGGTAAGTAAGTAATGGCTTGCTGTAAGGTTTCCATGGTTCACCATGGCTCCTTTCCCTATCTGAACTCAGAAACAGTGTTCTGCAGTCATACTTGCAGAGATCTAACCAGGTAAAAAGCCTGGTTACTTTCTTAATGGTGTATTAGATTAAAACTGTGGATTTATGGATTTGGGTTACTTGAATGCCATCTCAAGAGGAGCTGATGTCTTGAAACATGCTCCAAAATATGTTTAAAGACTGGGAACACTTGTCTGAATTTGTTCAATGCACACCCTCAAATCTCCTCTTGATGACCCTGGCCTGAAACACTCAGATACACTCAGAAACACTCAGATACACTGAGATACACTCAGATCCTAAGCGGGGTGAGGAAGTCCCATTCTCAACTTTCTGCTCAAGTGAAACCAGGTGGAGCAGGAATGCAAAGTGGCACTGCTCAAAGGTTTTTTTGTGCTCCTTTCAAAAGCATCACCATGAGCAGTGTGCACTTATCTCCACCCAGCCTTCCTTTCAAAAAGGATGCCCAACAACAAGAAGTGGTGCAGCACAGCACGTATTTTCCCCCCTTAACAGTTCCCTTGGGAAAGGAAACTGTGAGCTGGAGGGTGATTACAGAGGCTTGTCGATTCACCCTACAAATACAGAGCCAGAGAATGCAGATATGCTTCCACCATACCTTGCTGGCTCGGGTACTGCCTTTCATCTTTGACCTTGGACAGCTTTTAAATTATAAAGCATAACTTCAGAGACAATACCTTCTTCCCTGAAGTGAAGGCAAGGCTATGACCTTCCTAGTGACAAAGAAGAGAGAAATAATGAGGTGGCACAAATAAGGACTTGTCCACTGCCAGCAACAGTCCCTGGCTGACTTTTCCCATGGGCCAACAGCTGTTCATAGGAGGAAACTCTATCCATCCCTGCTTACTGGATATAGGGAAAACAAGTGGTGGAGTCCAAGGCAATGAAAGTAAATTCCTCAAAGAACTACTGGGCTGCAGTGGAGTAATATGCATTGTTCTGGGAATTGTTGGCATAAAGATCACTAGACTCTGAACAGACCTTGAATACCAACAGTCCTTTGCACTCTGAGAGTCTTTTTAGCCTTTAAGACGGTGGGCCTAGCTTAAATAGATGGAGTAATAGACGGCCGATACTAGCTGACTTACCAGTTGCTGTTATTGAGGTGGTAGAAAATAACTGAGAAACTTCTCCCGCCCATCAACAGTTTTGCAGAGGGAGGAATATTTCTCCACATGCAGTGAAGAATATGAGTACAAGATCCCTGTCTACAGGTCGAAAACAGTGCTGAAGCTTGAATTGTACAAGCACAGAACCCACATATAAACCTACACAAAGAACATAAAGGATTGCTAGCTGCACACTGACAGAAGAAATTAGTATAACACCAAGAGGAGTGTTTATGAGATGCAATGGAGTATACCCTCAGGAGCCACATGGGCAAAATTACAGCCAATCATGTGCTAATCCCCTTCAGCTTGATTCCTAAGAGGATGCAGCAGGGCTATTTACCAAAACTAGCACATAAATAAAATTCAGAATCAATAAATAGCCACATGTTCCCTTTAAATTTGTATTCCAGTTTAGACCTTATAATGCTTCTTATGACATCACTGATAGCATGATTAGATCCCTTTTCCTTTAGCCACCTCTTGTTGAGTACCAAGAACAGACATGCATGCCCAGAAGCAGCAACCTAAACCAAAGCAGCCGTTTTGAAAACATGACTTCCCAAGCCAGGAACAAATCAGTTACACCACAAGTATTTGATAAATGTGAAAGCCTTTAGATATACAGTAGGGATGGATAACACCAGACACTTCCAGGGCCAATTCCAAACCTCCCTGCAAAACCACTGCAGGCTGTAAACCCACTTTTGATAGTTCAGATGTGCACATATGAGAAGTATTTTTTCAATGGGCTAATTGAAAAAAAATCTAATGTGCGCATTTAAAAGGAGGCAATAACAACATGCGCAGATGAAAGAATTTACATATGACATCCACTTAATTCTGGTATAGCAACTCAGGAAAGAATTTACTATCTTCAGAGACTGAAAGTTTTGTCCATGAAGTAGATTCAAAGCAATAATCCAACTAACACTTTTAACTGAAGTCCAAACTACAGTATTGTTGGCAGTGCAGCATGATACAATTGTGTGATGCAACATGGAGCAAGAGTTTGGTGTCAAAAATGGGTGATGGCATGTCATGTGCCACTACGGATGGATTCACAGTTTGGGACTGCTAGGATGTACCCTTCAGGATGTAGCCTGTAATTTTTCGCCAAGATCTTCTTCCTCACATAATTTTTGCAGCAGGTCAGAAGTTTCTCAAAAAGACCACTGGGTTGTTGTAATGCCAGGCTAAGGGCTTTTAAACAATTATCAAAGTTGAAGATTCCCACATCATCCTAATTGTCACCCCTCCATAACATTTTTATTCTTACCCAGGTTTCCTTGTTCAATGGTTAAGACCACTTCATCCATCACCAAGGCCCGGAAGTCCAGGTCTTCTTCACAACACTTGGCTTTGAGTGCCCTCAAGATTTCTTGCTGAGGGTAGTCTTCCCTGATACGACGATCTGTTAAAAACCAGAGCTTGGGAGCAACGGAGCTACACATCTTTAATCCCACGGACTTTGAAAGGAATGTCTAGAAAATTAAAGAAAGAAACTTAGTTGATGTGTGTGTGTGCATGCACAGAGTCTCAAAATAGAACTAGCATACCTCCTTCACTGAATATTTGTATACATGTGATGTTTCAATTCTCTTATTTTAATCAATTTGAAGTGATTCAAAGTCAGGTTATGTGCTAAGTTCAATGGTTAGACTGAAGATGGGAGAAACTTGTTTTTTACAAGAAAGTAATTCAGCACTAGTTAGCAGACTGAAGCAAGAACATCAATACTTTCAAGAAGGGCAATATACCTTAGATGAGAGAGGAGAAAGAGGAGAGATGGCATTACAGTGTGGGCCAGTTTGCACAATCAAAATAAGCCAGAGAGGCTAATTTAAATTGATTCATGAGTAGGAAATGATGTCCATAATTATTACGTTTGTGTCATGTGAACGTGAGCGGAATAGCTTATTGGAGGAGGAAAAAGCATTCCAGTAACCCATAGGCTATTGTAGGGTTATTTCCTCCTCCAACATGCCACGCTGTGTGAATTTATATGACATGGCAAACCATGCAGATTCTTTTGGTTGTGTGTTCCAGGTCTGTATATGCGCAGGTATGTCACATGCACAGGAGGAGGAGGAAGGGGAGCTTGCTGCCTGAATGTGTGCACATGTCTGAAAATTCCTGCATAACTATCTTGTAACATCAAGGACAAAGAAAGTTATGGTCAAGGCTTCCAGATTCTTTTCGGCTCACACATGCACAAAGCATTCCCTCACCTGATCTGCCACTGTTCCACCAAACTCAATGTGAATGTCAACTATCAGCATTTTCCCTGTAGATGATCCAACAGTAGGCCTCTCTTTCAGTTCATCCATTTACATTGTTAAATATGCCTATTTAACTATATAGAATGACTTCACTTAAACTCTATTTCGGCTTAGTCCCTGCATGCTTTCCTCTGAATCTGCCTGGATTGCTGTTTGTCTGTAACAGCAAAACTGGACTATTCCAGGAATATTTTAAACCACAATCTCAGCTTTAGTCCATCCTCTGAGGCCAAAGCAAGTATCTGAAGGGTCAGAACCCCCACCTGACCTTGCCAGCATAGACAATGGAGAGGACCGAGAAGAGCTGTACACCAAAATACAAACTGTCCATCTCTTCAGTGTAGTACTAAAGAACTGGACTGGTTCTCATGATCAACAATAATCTTCTACAATGTGTGCAGGGAGTAATTTCTATCAATGTCCACGCATCACATGTGGTATCATCCAAATTCAGGTGGCATGGTGTGTTTCAGGGGGAAACAACACTCCAATAAGCCATGCTGCCTAGTTTCAGATGGCACAAACTGCACCCAGGCAGTGACTGGACCCACATGCACTATCATTACATAAGCCATGGTGTCTTGTTTGGATCACGAGAATCAAGTCATTATATCCAATAAACCTGCTACATGAATAGACAAACCAACACAATAGAAACAGGATTAATATAGAGTGAATCATGAAATTTCCTTCTCTTACAAAGATGACTGAAGGAAGATAATACAGATATAATTTACTTTCAAATCCTTAAAGTGCAGCAGAAGTGCAAACTATGCATATTTTTGGCATACCACCAAACCTACTAGAAGAATTTTTTAAAAAAGACAAAAACCAATGGCAGTCTACCTCTCTCAAGCCTAGCTACTAAAGGAGGATAAAATCACTCACAAAGTCTCTTACAGTTTGTTTCTGGCTAGAAACGAGTATCAATGTAGCTGTTCACATGTAAAACTAGCAAATCATGGGCTATTTCATGAATTGTCAGCCATGTATGCAAGCTGCTTTCAGGCTGCAGAACAACTTAAAAACACCACTGTTCATAGATTGTCAGTATTCAAATTCCCATGTTTTGGGTTATTTGTGAATTAAACTGTTACACAGAAGAGGACCAGGACCTCTTCCGAATCACCCCAGAGTGCAGGACATGGACTAACTGGCTCATGTTATAGGAAGTCTGATTCTGGCTGGGTATCAGGAAAAATTACCTGACTGTTAGAGCAGTATGGCAATAGAACCAATTACCTAGGGAGATGGTGGGCTTGCCCACATCAGAGGCATTCAAGCCAGTTGGACAGCCATCTATCAAGGATGCTTTAACCTGGAGTCCTACACTGAGCAGCAGGTTGGACTCAATGGCCTTCCTGGTCCCTTCCAACTGTATTCTTCTATAATTCTCTGATACTATGAAGCTACTTTCAAATGCAGGTAAGACCTGTATCTTATTGTATATGTGTACAATAAGAGTGCCTAAGAGTGCAATCCTATGCATGACCACTCAAAATTAAGTTCTATTGAGCGGAATGAAACTTACAGGTAAACAAGTATAGAATAGTAGCCCTAAAAGTTAATACACATATAGACTTAATCTAATGCGAATCACATTGCTAAGGCAATCTACTCAAGAACACACAAAAATTACTATTGTACAGTAATCCAGTTGTCTAAACAGCAATTCCCTCTCCACTTTTCAGCACATCTTAAAGGTAAAGCAGAAATTCAAATTTACATTAGCTGTTGATAGTTCTGAATTTAAAAGTTCTAGTTACTCTGGATTAAGAAGATGAGGGTGTGTATAGGTGTGCATATTTTTATTCAGTGTATAGAGTTGAAATATGTGCAGAAAAAGTCGAATGTAATTAAAATATAAAAGTCATTCCTTACTGCAAACACACACTTCAAGAGAGCAACGATGGGCACAATCCTATGCATGTTTAGAAAGAAAAGTCTTACAATTCCCAGCATTCTCCAGCCTGGCTTCTTCCAATGTGCACCCTAAGTTTCTAGAGTAAGAGAGCCAGCATGGTACAGTGGTTAAGAATATGAGACTGAGACTCAAAATTTGGTTCTTGATCCCCACTCAGCCATGGAGCTCACTGGGTGACTTTGGGTCAGTCACATACTCTCAGCCCAACCTACCTCACAGGGTTGTTGAGAGAATAACATTGAGAATTATGGAAACTGATCTGAGTCCTTTGAAAGGAAAAAAAAATCAGACTATGAATTTAATGCAATGCAATGCAATGCAAATGCATAAATAAATAAATAAATAAATAGGTTTCAAGTCCGATCCTAGAGGTTGCACCCTGGTTGATGGGAGGTCTCTGCACTTTGAGGCTTCTTACCAGCCAAAGCTTTCCAGAGCTGATGTCAGCTGGTGAGATGAGTAGTGGAGGCAATTTCACTTCCACATCCTCCATCAAGGCAACTGGAGAGGCCTCAGGGCATCTCCAGTTTCCTCTCTTCCACTCTCTTCATCCACTGGAACAGTCCCTTTCCCCCCTCCTCCAAGATTGGTTTTCTGACCTCTGAGGGCAGCCAGCATAGTTTCTGCATCAACTGCAAGTGGGCTAGTAAGGCAGCTCAGATCTCTGACTCCTCCTTCCATGGTCAGATTGCTGTTTTCAACCTCAGAAAGGGAATTCTGAGCTATCCTATGGTTGCACCTAAATGCCTGAACAGCAGGTCTTATTGCTACCACAGGCCAAGGGAACCCTTCTGGGATTTTATTGTATTGTTCTATGAAGGTTTCTTGCATCCAGTCCATGTAAGAACAAACTGGCCATTTTAAGAGAAGCTAGAAGCCTGGCTTTTGTTTGTTTGTTAGGTTTTTTGGTAATTTCAAACCTATGTAAACTGTCTGCTTTAATGAAACACAGTAAAGTACAGTGATCAGGCCTCTGTGGCTCATTATTTTCCTGTTTGTTTGTTTTTTTTAACAAGAGCAGGAACTATTTCTTCAATCACCTAAACTGATTTGTTTGTTGTGTGGGGTTTTTCAGGAAGCAACATAAATGAACAGATTTCACATTGAACTCTCTTGCTTTAATTTATCAGTCGTTTAGTGATTTAACTGCCCGAGCATGTAACAGCAAGCTGTATTTTTTTATCTGAAACACAAAATACCACTGTATTTGCAGACAACTTAAAAGCCCTTCTACCACCTGGTATGAGATCTACAGCATGTGATTTGTAGTTGTAGTTCCTTCACTGTGTTTTAAAAAAAATCTGCAAAGAGAGTAACATTAGAAGAAATTCCTCCATTATTTCTTTGCCTAATACTTAGGATAGCTCTCAGTCTAGAATTCACAACTGTCCACCTAACCATTATACTGAGGGGAAAAAATTTTAAAGGAAATGTCCATTATATATTGATTCATTTCCTTTATACTGTGAGGAAAGGGGGAACAAAGAAATGGGCTGAGTTATCTGTTAGGAAACCATCATTCAGAGTAAAAAAGGGAAGAGACATTTTAATCTAACCATCTAACATTACACTACTCCGCAACTTAATGTGGTTGCTGTACCACTGCATTTTATAAGGTAAGAAAAAGTATTTTATCACCAAATGGCAGCCTGAATTACTTGATACTGTTAACTGTAGGCCACTAGCAAAAGAGTAATCATTTTAACAACCAGGGTGGGAATAATTCAAAGGATCTCTGTGTATAGACACTCAGTGTACTCACAATGGGGTCTCTGTGGGTGGAAACCCAACCAAATGTCAGGATCTGTACTCTCAAGGGCAGGGTTTTTTTTTTTTTTTAAATTTCGCCCACTGGAATGAATAAGGAACATACAAGGCTGCCTTATACCAGTTCATCCTCCCCTATAAGGTTAATTCTGACTGGCAGCAGTTTTCCACAGTCCCCAGACAGCATTCCTATTACCTGCTACCTTATCTATATTATGACTGGAGATGCTGGAGAATGAATTTGGCAACAATCTGTATGAAAAACATGTGTTCTTTCACAGAATTATAGTCCTTCTACATGTAAAGAAAGGTGCTCATGGAGTAACCTGCCCTGGTTGACCCCTTAGTATTTACTTGACTGGAACCCAAACTGCAATTTAACACAAAGCATTTATTCCATAAAATTCAATATGAGAATTGAGCAAATCCTTATACACATAGCCCCACCCTTTAAATCTGCATCTTGCAACTCCCTGATCAAGGATTGTGTTTCTAGGTATGAAGCCAGAGCATAACACAACCCTGTAGGCATAGCTTTAATAAAAAACAAAAACTGCTAATTTTGCAAGAAAAATTGCCTATACTAGGATGCTTGCTTTCTTCTAGTGAGAGGTATTCTTCAAGACAGAGGATTCAGGAGTTTTAAAATCAAACAGCTTCCAAGCATTTCATTTAGAATCCCATGAGAAACAGCCTTATCCAAAAACTATCAGCCATGGAAAAAGGTAAATTAGTCAGGTGCAATCATTCATATAAGATTTAGAATAGAAGTCATTGTCTGATTCAGACAACCACCATACAGATCAGGGAGAGAAGAGGAAACAAAAAGGTCAGTATTGGAATCATGACTTTCAAATGTACTCTATTTTAGACAAAATGGCTCAGTTATGAACATAAAAGTAATTTAGCTAAAAGGTAACTTCAAATTGGTATAGAACTAGAATGGACTTGAATAAGAATTTACAAACAATGAGTTGGTTCAGATGTAATAGAAAAACATGGCTTTGCATTATATGTATCAGCCTAGCTGAATGCTCAGGCTACATTCCCATTCCCTTCGCAGCGATTGCTTGCCTGCATTCCTAGTTTGACGCAAAGCATGGTTTACCTTTTCATTCCAACCAGCAAACAATGGTTTGTTTGCCCTGCAAATCAGGAGAATAATCAAGAAATCATGTGCCTAAGGGTCCAGCCTAGCTTGTCCACATAATGTCAAACACTACGTATCAACCACCCCAGTAAGATTAATGCAATATCCGCAACTCAAATGTTCCTACAGTCTATAAATCACGCTTTGGTTGAACATTTGTTCCCTTGCTCTATGTAAGCTGTTTTTATTCTAACATGAAATTAATTTTAAAATGAGCATTAATGCAGTGAAGGTAGCCAAAATCAAAAGTGATCAGACTTCAGGCTTGTGGATTCTATTTTGGCTTTTTATTAGAACTCCAAGATCCACCAACCTGTTTAAGACATACATTTTGAATTACAGAATTCTAGACCCCATAATTTATTTTGTGAACTAAAATTCAACAGAGCTTTGAGTTCTTCAACACCAAACTCCACTACTAGTTATTCCAAGCTTTGCGTTTCAGCAGTATAATTTTGGGGAGGGGATGCATCTAGATATTTTGTTGTAGTTTGTGGTAGACAGTTGGAAGTTGCACATCAGCAAATCCAGATCTATTTTCTGCTCATCCTTGTCTAAACCAACATCTGTTCATCCTCTCTCTACACCCCATTATAGAAATAACCACTGCAGCCAGGTGATCACCCTTCTTTGAAAATATCACTACTGTCAACACACCCCCTCCATTTCCCCTAGATATGCAAAGGATGCCACAGTCTGGAAAGAAAGGAGTATTTCAGCTGCTGTGTTTGGCCAACCTTTAATCATCATATAACTTCTTTCCTGTTGTGTTTTCTTATTCATATACAAAAATGCAACTGTTTTTAGAGCTGCTTGTGCAACCCTTTAAAAACATTAGCACAATTCCTCTAAGTCAAGTAAAGCATCTCTTTCCTTATTTCCTTATGTGACTATTAAAAAAAAATCCCCTGCACCCAGTAAGTCTACATTCTTTCTACTGAAATACCTAACTTACAGGTGGTAGTTATTTGAGCATCTACAATACGTACCAAATACATACAACACATCGCAAATGAAGCATGCATGGGATAAAAACCTGCTTATCAATGCCTTTTGCACACACAGTCATCCTACTTGCTTTTCCACACAATCAATAGGCATGCCCAGACTTTGGGTGGAGGGGAGGTGGAACAAAAGAGAATGAAGTGAACAATTAAGGGAATAACCATAGTACAACTTACCAGATGTGGAGAGTAGAAAAAGCAGCAAACCCAGTGTCTGTTACTTGAATATCTCTCCGTGTAAACTGGTATTTTGGGAACCTTCTCTCCCCCCCCCACCCTTTACCACCCCCTTTGAAGTAATCAAGTCCTCTCAGTGCCTTTGGCTCTTCAAGAGTTGTTTGGTCACAGAGCCTTCAAAAGAATTAAGTTTTCATGTGAATTGTATTCTTCTGCTCAGAAGTCTCAAGTAATTTGGTGAGGGGGTCTAATATTCTTGCTCCCTCCAAGAAAGAGGACAGAAAAAAAAGGGGGGGAAAGAATCTTAAGTTCTAAGCATTCAAACTATTAAGAAAAACTTCTTGGGTGTTTCTTCTGCCTCAGAACTGGACCTTAAGGCTGAAGTTGGCATCACCAATATCTAGGAAAAGACAGATAAGAATCCAGGTGAGTTTACTATATTCATGGCCCAACTGAGAAAATGCACACAGTAAGACATAGTAGAAACCAATCTAAGGCTGCAATTCTATGCCCACTTACCTGGGACTAAGCCCCACTAAAGTGGGAGTTACTTCTGAGTAGACATGTATGGGACTGCTCTGTATTTAAATTTCTGCGGGTGTAAGAGGCCTTCAAATGGGAAAAGCAATTGTCCTAAATACAATCCTACACTTCTTACACCATGGCTAATTAAACAAAATAAGTGCTTCAGTTTTTGTAAAAATATACATTCTATACTGCAATTTTAATGGAACTAGTATCACAAACTGAATCAGAGGGCAAAAAGAGAAATCAAATTAACAACACGCAAGCCTTAGCCAAGAAAAAGCATTGTTTCAAACATGCAGATTGCTTACGTTGCGGATTTAATTACAATAAAATTATGTTAAGACAATACCCTGCAAAGCTGTATTTTTCTATGTAACTGATAATTTAAAAATACCAAAAAGGCACATAACGTCCATTATCAAACGCGTTTACTGAACACACACGCAAAATTACTTAGAAATACTTCTCCCCCGGGAAGCACGTCACCACAACCGCTTGTGCATCTCTACTCGGACAAAGAATTCTAAAATAAAATATGCACGTGCATTCCGCGTCTTGAACACAGATGAGGAACAGACAAGACGATTTCAAGTCAGCATGACTGTTAAACGACTCACTAACCTGGGTGATCTTTCCGTCTGCTTCTCCTGAGCAGGACTTCAGATTTAGAAAGATGTGGAGGAGAATCCAACCCTCCCTCTCGATTAGAGAAGCGTGTTAATCAGAGATGCAGAAATATAACCGGGAGGGAGGGAGGCAGAAGTTACAACGAGGACCTCTTTGAAAGGTCTTCAGATTGTTCTTCGATTCCCAGATTTGGGACTATTTAACACACACACACACACACCCGTATCCTGTCCAGTTATTTCCCTGTGATCATTACAGAGAATTTGAAAGCCTCAGGGTAAGGCTTATACAGACACACACACAACCAGGCGATATCCGCCCCGCCCTCCTCGCGCGCTTCGACTCCGCCACAAGACCACGAGCAAAAGCCTGATGGGGGGAGGAGGGAAAGGCGATTTGCCCTTCTAGGAGGTACGAGTAAGTCAACGGGACGGCTAATGCATGCCTCCCTCCGACTGAGGAGAGTGAGGCAATGTCGAGGCTGTTCCTGAGACGGAGAGCCAGCCTCCGTCCCCCTCAGCACGCGTAGCACTAACAACACAGAAACTGCCACAGCCGATCTTGCCTGTCTCCCCGAATGGCCTGATAGGACAGACGAAAGGGAGGTAATAATCGGAAGACGCGGACGCCGCGCACACAGCGAAGGGAGGGGTGCGACTGGCTCGGCAGATGCCCCGCCGGCCCTATTTTGCGCGCACTCGTTGTCTAGCAACCCCCTCCGCTTCTTCCAACCAATCCAGCTCAAGAAGAAAGGCGCGCAGATCGTTCCCCTTCTCCCTCCGCGTGTGCACGCAGAGGCGGCTCCAATCGTTAAAGGGGGAGGGGGTGCGCGTATGTGAGGGGGAAAGCGAGGCGAGCTAACCAACCAGGCCTTCAACCTTCATTTTCTCTCTGCCTCGTCTTTTTGCTCACCCTGCTGGTCTTACCTCGACGCCAGATTCAGCTCCCTCTTCCCCGCAAGAATTACTGGCCACTCCCCTCCACTCAATTGGCTGCCCGCACGACACGTTTTGAAATCCCCCTATATGAATATTAGCACACTTTCTTAAATAAAAGTCTACACCCATTGGTGTGAACGTCCTTTTCACGTCAGAAAAGAAATGCTCGTCTTTTGTCTGGTCAGCAGCACAAGAGGGCTACTTATCCTGACTTCTGTGCGGAGATAGATGGGGCAAGGATTAGGGTTAGGGTTTTAGGAAGCCCGTTCTCGCAGCTTGTAAATTTCTTACCAGCCAGTCAAGCAGAGTTGTATACCGTTCCCCCAGATACTTCCAGACAAGATTTTTGCACCATCGCTCTGCTTCGTGCCATAAGGAATACTTTCAAATAAGGATTTTTATCTCACTGTTGCCATTCACAGAACTGGGGTGCGTCAGTCCAAACTTGTCTTCCGCTCGTAACCTCCTTGTATTTTGTAACATTGCGTCTAACTTTTCTTGGAAATAAGCAGCTAAAGAGGAAAAGCCTCACATAACTGCACAGTGCCTTCTAATCGGTAACACTAGGAGTTATTTACCCAGAAGCACCCCACCCCGAAGATAAAATCCCAGATGCTAAAATCAGCAATAAAAAACTAGGTTGCTTCATTCAATAAAAACAAAAATTAACGTTAAGGAATTGGCTGGTGGGATAGCCATCAAGTACAAATGTGTCATTGAATACTGATTCTTCTTGATCTCTAAGTAGCTTTTGTTACTGTGGACCATGGTGTTCTCCTGGATTGGCTCTGCAATGTGTGTATCACAGGAATGGGGACATTGGGATGTGATGTCGCTCCTACCTGTAGGGTTGGTATCAAGACAGCATGAAGAGGTGGGGTTCTGCTTGATCTATGGCACTTCTGTTGCTGGTGTCCAGTTCATCTCCATGCTTTTAAACATCAATATGAAACTGCAGAGTGAAGTCATGAGAGCATTTGCAACAAAATGTCATCAGTGATTAAAAATGCCCCTTACTGATTAACCAACTGTAAAGCTTTAGTTGGATTGATCTATCTCATCAAACTACCTTGTATTTATTTTGAAATGGGGCTGGGGGAATTAAAGCCTTCAATCCACAATAAATCTTCCCTCATCCATGACTTGATTGTGGATGAGGGGGCCGACCTGGCTTGCATAACAGAGAACTGGGCAGGAGAGGGGGGGGATGTCGCCCTCTCTCAAATGTGCCCGCCCGGGTATCTGGTTCAGCACCGTCCACGCCTTGAGGGGATGGGAGTGGGGGGTGGCTTTGGTTTACCGAGCCTCCATCTCCCTCACAGGACTTCCAGTCCCTTCGAGACCAGGGCTGGAGTGCCTCTACTTGGTGTTGGGCAATCGAGACAGATTGGGGATTCTGTACTGTGCACCCTTCTGCCCAACAGTCTCCCTGCCTGAGTTGACGGAGATCGTCTTGGACCTGGTGTTGAGGACCCCCAGGATGTTGGTCCTGGGGGACTTCAATCTCCATGCCGAGACTGGTCTGACTGGGGCGGCTCAGGACTTCATGGCCTCCATGATGGCCATGGGGCTGTCTCAACATGTCACAGGCCCAACCCATGGATGTGGACACACTCTGGACCTGGTTTTCTCAACGGGGCAGGAAGAGGGTGGTCTGAGGGTGAGGAATTTATGTCTGACACCCCTGTCATGGTCAGATCACTTCCTCGTGAGGTTTGTGCTCAAGAGTGGCCTCTCCCTCTGTAAGGGTGTGGACCCGATTATGTGGGTCCACCCCCGGAGCCGGATGGATCCGGACGGATTCCTGAAGGCCCTGGGGGAGTTTCCGGCTGACAAGACTGGTGCTCCTGTTGAGGCTCTGGTCAAACTATGGAATGGGGAGATGACTAGGGCTGTTGACACGATCGCTCCTAAGCGTCCTCTCCCGCCAGGCAGAGCCCACTCTTCCCCTTGGTATACATCTGAATTGAGGGCGATGAAGCAGGCTGGGAGACAGCTAGAGCGTAGGTGGAGGAGATCACGGGATTAATCTGACCGAACACACTTAAGAGCCCATTATCGGGCCTATGCTGTGGCGGTGAGGGCAGCGAATAAGAAATTCTTCTCAGTTTCCATTGCCTCCTCAAAATGCCATCCAGCGGAGCTTTTTGGGGTGGTACAAGGGCTGGTCCACCCTGGCCCTAAGAAAGATCTGGTTCCACCCTCGAAGGCCAGCTGTGACGACTTTGCCAAGCATTTCAGGGAGAAAATCGCTCAGTTTTGTCACGAGCTAGACTCTACTAGTGACTCAGAGACTTCTGGGGAGATACCAATGTCGCCGTCTGGTTCAAAATTAATGGATGAATTTCAGTTATTGCGGCCTGATGATGTGGACAAGGTGCTTGGACGAGTACGTCCCACCACTTGCCTATTGGACCCTTGCCTATCTTGGTTAATAAATAACGCCAGGCACGGGACTGGGATCTGGATCTTGGAAGTGGTTAACGCTTCTCTGAGGGAGGGTCGGGTACCTGCCCCTTTAAAGGAGGCGGTAGTCCGACAGGTCCTGAAGAAGGCGTCACCGGATCCAGAGATGGCTGCCAATTATAGACCAGTGGCCAACATTCCGTTTCTGGGCAAGGTGTTGGAGCGGGTGGTGGCGGGACAACTCCAAGCACTCTTGGATGAAACTGATTATCTGGACCCATTTCAGTACGGCTTCAGACCCGGGTATGGTACTGAATCTGCCTTGGTCGCCCTGTATGATGACCTGTGCAGGGAGAGGGATGGGGGAGTGCATCCCTGTTGGTTCTTCTGGACCTCTCAGTGGCTTTCGATACCATCGACCATGGTATCCTTCTGGATAGGCTAGCAGAATTGGGGGTCAGAGGCACTGCTTTGCAGTGGTTCCGCTCCTATCTCAATGGCCTATTCCAGAAGGTGGTGCTGGGGGACTATGGCTCTGCACCATGGCAGCTATGCCATGGAGTACCACAGGGATCCATTTTGTCCCCTTTGCTGTTTAACATCTACATGAAACCGCTGGGAGAGGTCATCAGGAGGTGTGGACTGCGGAATCATCAGTACACTGATGATACGCAGCTCTACCTCTCGTTCTCCACCAATCCAGGTGAGGCAGTGGCTGTGCTGAACCGGTGCCTCGCCGAGGTAATGGGCTGGATGAGGGCCAATAAACTGAAGCTCAATCCAGAGAAGACGGAGGTCCTGTTGGTTCGCGGATCGGGCTTCGGGGAGGATGAATTGAACCTAGTCCTGAATGGGGTTGCACTCCCTCTTAGGGACAAGGTCCGCAGTTTGGGAGTGCTCCTTGACCCAGAGCTTTCACTGGAAGCTCAGGTGACAGTGGTGGCGAGGAGCGCTTTCTTTCAGCTTCAGCTGATCCATCAGCTGCGCCCCTACCTGGAGAACGACTGCCTGACAACAGTGACACACCCATTGGTGACTTCCCGACTTGACTTCTGTAACGCGCTCTACTTGGGGCTGCCCTTGAAGACGGTCCGGATACTTCAATTGGTTCAAAACAGAGCTGCCAGGCTGCTGATGGGGACTGGGCGTTATGTTCAATGACTCCAGTCCTCCATCAGCTTCACTGGCTTCCCATTGAAGTCCGGGCCCAATTCAAGGTGTTGGTGATGACCTATAAAGCCCTTAACGGCTTGGGTCCTGATTACCTGAAGGAGCGCTTACGTCCATATATGCCCGCCTGCCCCCTGAGATCTGCGGGAGAGGCCCTCCTCCGGGAACCCTCCGTGAAGGAAATTAGGAGGGTAAGTACTCGGAGGAGGGCTTTCTCTGCGGTGGTGCCCAATCTATGGAATGCACTCCCCAGAGAGGTCCGCCTGGCGCCGTCATTATTTGTTTTTCGGCGCCAGGTGAAGACCTTTTCATTCAAATGTTATTTTAATTGTTATTATTTATTCATTTTATTCTTTGGCCAGGGCGACTTAATTTATATTGTTAATTTATTTTGTTTTATTGAATTCTATTTATTTATGGTTGTGAGTCGCCCCGAGGCTTCAGCGAATGGGGCGGCATAGAAGCCCCCTAAATAAATAAATAAATAAATAAATAACCCATTAAAACACACTTTTCCTCAAAGTCTTATACTTGGGAGAGCACTGATCTACCCCACATAGTATTACACTTGTTGGGATGTAGTCATGTTGCAGTTATACTTCTTTTTGATTGTTTAATGAAAAATCAGATATGAGAAGACTGCTCTACTTTCAAAGAATTTTGTTACACTGTAGTTTTAAAAATTTACATTTTATACTGTATTTTATGTTTTTGCTCTTTTGAATTGTGAACTAGCCAGAAAGCTTTGGCCAATAATTCATATAAAATGTAATAAATAAAAATGTGAGTGACATATTGCTTTATTGCTTTCAGTCATCAGTGTAAGGTGAAGTCGTGAAGGTTCTGAGCTAGGGTCTTGCCACAGTAATGAATGAGGGCCAATAAACAGAAATTGAATCCTGACAAGATGGAGGCTCTGTGAGTAGCCGTTTTCATGTCTGAAAATCAGGGGTGCAAACTTGTGCTAGATGGGATTGCATTCATCATCAAAGAGCAATTTTGCAGCTTGGGAAATGCACCTTGATTTGGCTTTGTTGCTGTATTTATTTTATGCTAGCCTATATAATTCCATTGTATTTAATAATATACTGTATTAGGTATCAAGTACCAATAAATACATACAAATTAGAAACATAGAAAAGTCATGTCACATCTGAGCAAGCGTCTATCTAGTCCAGGATTCTGTACACACAATGGCAAACAGCTGCTCAGAGGATCCCTCGAGGATGGGTGCAAGACCTTTGCCTGCCCAAAGTCCTCCTCATGGTGTATGCTGGCATACAACCTCAGTTGCAGGAGGTAACGCTTAATCAGTAATGCTAGTAGTAATAGATAGTCTCTACTTCCTTGAACCCATCCATGCTGCTTTTAAAGCCTTCTAGATTTCTGACCAACATCACTTCCCATGGCAGGCATTCCATTATTGAACTATACATTATGTGAAGAAATATTTTCTCTTGTCTGTCATTCAGCCTTCCCTCAATCAGCTTCATAGGATGACCCTGTTTTTGAGTGTTCTGGGAGAGAAAGAGAAATGTCTCCCTCTCAATTTTTCCCAAACCTGGTATAATTTTAAACACTTATATCCTTATTCAGGTGAGGCAACCAGAACTGAACACAATACTTAAAGTGCAGTGGCACCAATGATGACAAGGGGAGTAAGGTCTTGGCAGTTCTATTTCCTATCGTGTTCTTAATTACGCCTAGCATGAAGTTTGCTTTTTTACAGTAGCTGTGCACTGGGCTGACATTTATATCAAACTTATACTATCACCCCATGATCCCTTTCTTGTTCTGTTGCTGCTAGTTCCAATACCATCAGGATGTACTTTCTTACTTACTAGATTTTTATCCCACCCCATTAGCCATAAAGCTGCTTTGTAATGTGGGGGAGGGTGTTCCAACATGCATTACTTTACACTTACTTATACTGAAGTGCATTATCATTTTGATGTCCATTTGCCCAGCTTGGTGAGATCTATTTGGAATTCCTACTATTCCTTATGGTTTTGACCATTTGGTGTCATCAGCAAACTTGGCCGCTTCACTACATCTCCTAAATCCAGATAATTTATGAACAGCTTGAAAAGAATTGGTTCCAATACAGAACACTGCAGGAATCTACTGGTGACATCTCTGCATTGGGAGAAATTACCATCATCTGTCTTCTGTCCTTTAATCAATTAGTGATCAATAAGAGGACTTTTGTTCATGTTTACTTTGCTCAAGAGCTTTTGGTGAGAGACTTTGTCAAAAGCCTTTTGGAAGTCCAAGTAAACAATGTCTACTGGATCTTCCCTACCTACATGCTTATTAACACTCTCCAGAAACACCAGTATGTTAATGGGAAAAGACTTCCCCTTGTGGAAGCCATGCTGACTTTGCTTCATCAGGGATTGTCCCTCTATGCATTTACTGATTCTATCTTTAATTACACTTTCAAGTAATTTACCCAGAACAGATGTTAAACTAAATGGCCGGTAATTTTCTGGGTCCCCCCCTTGATCCCTTTAGATGTTACACTGACCATCTTCCAATTCTATGTTTTTAGGGACATACTAAATATCAAATCATATTCTTCATTACTTAAATAAATTAATCAGCAATTTCATGTTTTTAGTTTTAGGATTGATACTGTCTTGGACCAGGTGATCTGCTAACATTCAGATAATCAATAAAGTTGATAATTTCATCCTTGGTCACTACTATCTCCCTTAATTTCTCAGACATGATTTCGCAATACGTAAACTCAGGAACAGGTAGATGATCTTCATCCTACACTGTGAAAACTAATGAAAAAACATCAATTTAGCTTCTCTACAATCTCCTACCTCCTCACTCCCAGTGCTCCTTAAAATTTAAACAAATAAATCAAATGTGCATTCAGTTCAAAACACAGAAAAAACAGTAGAAGTCAGGAATTATTCCTACAACATTCAACAAAGACATTTCAGTTTATTATACATTTCAGTCTGTCTTTTTCTTTTGTTCTCGCATAACATACAATAGGCAAATACCTATTTTACGACTATTACTTACTCATGGTAAGTAATCTCCATTTTTTAGCAAATATGATCCATGTTAATGTATCATTATAGGTTAATTCTGCTCCTGATAAACTGAAACATACAATTTAACAATATACTGGATCACGTAAGATTTCATATCCAGGTTGTTAAATTAATCAACTTTTCCAGTACTACTTCTTTATATAACTGAAATCTTTTTTCCTGACATTTCCAACAAGTGTGTGAAAAATAATACTAATAAGCATGGTAATGTGGCATTCTGCAATTGTTTTATAACATCTGAAGAACACATCCTGCCAGACTAATTTGATCTCTCTAGTGACTGGGGTTCCACAGGGCTCAGTCTGGGGACCAGTGCTCTTCAATATTTAGTAACAACTTGAATAAGTATAAGGAATATTTAACAAATTTGTAGATGACAAAAATTGGGGGAATAGTTAATACTCTGGAAGACAGAAACAAACATGTTTTTGAAAGGTTGAAGCACTAAGCTGAAAAACACAATGAAATTTAGCAGGATCAAATGCTGTGTTCTGCACCTTTGAGAAACTAAATGCAATGTTACAAGATGGGGGAAACTGGACTCAGCAAGATTACAAGTAAGAACGATCTAAGAATTGTTGGAAACTAAACATGAGTAAAGATGTGATGTGACTGTAAAAACGGCAAATGCTATTACTTCCAAATCAAACAAAGCACTAGTTCCCCTCTACTCAGCACTGGTTAGGCCTCATCTTGAGTACTGCCCCCTGTTCTGGACACCACTGTTTAAAAAAGATTCAGACAAACTGAAATGGGTTCACAGAAGGGCAACAGGGATGGTCAGGGGACTGAAAAGGAGATACTGAAAGAAACAGGCATGTCCAAGCTTGGGAGAAGAAGGGGAGATACAATAGCATTCCTCAGCACAAAGGAGGGACAGGATTTCTTCTCAATCATCACAGAGTGCAGGGCATGGAATAACGGGCTTAAGTTACAGGAAGGCAGATCACACCTGGACATCAGGAAAAAATTTCCTGACTGTTAGATAATATGACAACAGAACCACTTATCTTTTATTGCTATTGTACTTTGTATTTGCGTGACTATTTATATTCATGGTTTTTGTACACTGTCCCAATATCTTTTGGTACACTTGCTTTTGTACACTGTCCCAATTATCTATAAGTATGAAAAACAATCGATACATAGTTTTAATAAATAAATAAAATATAAATAATAGATGCTTCAGATCAGTATACTCTTTGTGTGAGTGAACCTAAATGAGCCCACAGCAATCTTCTGACCCCTATATAGCATCTAGAACACTATAGATGTTTTTGGAGTTCCAGCTATGATGCTCTTGCTAGGACTCTACACTTAGAAACCCCTCTCCCAGGTGGTACAGAAAAAATTACATCAGTTGCTTCTCCAAGGTCATAGAAATGATGTCAGAGAAGGGATTTGGAGACATTCCAAGTGAATAGAAGGAGGCCATCACTGCCATCTACTAGGTATCCTGGTGTTGCTCAGCCAATTTTTCTCTTACTCCAAAAGGTGGCACATAGACAGCCAAAATCAGCTACATAAAACATAATTTCAAAACAAAGAGTGAATATTTTGTTGTTGTTGTTAGTTGTGAAGTCATGTTCGACCCATTGTGACCCCATGAACAATATTCCTCCAGGCCTTCCTATCCTCCATCATCCCCTGGAGTCCACTTAAGCTCATGCCGACTGCTTCAGTGACCTCATTCTCTGCCATCCCCTTCTTCTTTTGCTGTCAATTGTTCCCAACATTAGGCTCTTCTCCAGTGACTCTTTCCTTCTCATTAGTTGGCCAAAGTGTTAGAGTTTCATCTTCAGTATCTGGCCTTCTAAAGAGCAGTCAGGGTTGATCTCCTCTAGGACTGACTGGTTTGATCGCCTTGTAGTTCAAGGAACTCGCAGGAGTCTTCTCCAGCACCACAATTCAAAGGCCTCAATTCATTGGCGCTCAGCCTTCTTTATGGTCCAACTTTCACAACCATACATTGCAACTGGGAAAACCATAGCCTTGACTATATGCACTTTTGTTAGCAGGGTGATCTAGTACGCTCTCTAGATTTGCCATAGCTTTCCTCCCCAGGAGCAAGCTGTCACTACCTCCATTTCTTCCCCATCTATTTGCCAGGAAATGATAGGACCGGATGCCATGATCTTAGTTTTCTTAATGTTGAGTTTCAAGCCAACTTGTGCACTCTCCTCCTTCACCCGCATCAAGAGGATCTTCAGTTCCTCTTCACTTTCTGCCACTAGAGTGGTATCATCTGCATATCTGAGGTTGTTGATATTTCTCCCCACAATCTTAATTCCAACTTGTGATTCATCTAGCCCTGCCTTTTGCATGATGTGCTCTGCATGTAAGTTGAACAGGCAGGGTGACAATATACAGCCTTGCAGAATAAGAGGTTCTGTGTCCAGTTCTCACTTTTGCTTCTTGACCTGCATATATATGTCTTATGAAACTAACATAAGAACTTAAAATGCACAATAAAAACTTATAAACTCATTGTGCTATAGTTAAGAGTGTGGGACTGGGAGTAAGAAATACTGAGCTCTCATTCCCACACAGCCATGGAGCTCATACAGCGACTTAGGCCCTCTTTTCAGACCAGACTACTTCACAGGGTTGTTGTTGTGAGGATAAAATTGAGTAATGTGAGCCACCTTGAGATCCTTAAAAGGGAACATGACAGGATATAAATATCCTGAAATAAATTATAAGCAAATTGGCAAAAAGTGGACTAGATAGAAAAACTAGTCAGTGCATCCAAAATCGGCTGCTAAAGAGAACACAGAGAGTGCTCATCAATGGCATCTGCTCAGACTGGAGGGAGGGAACTAGTGGGGTCCCACAGAGTTCAGTCCTGGGTCCAGCGCTCTTCAACATCTTTATTCATTATTTAGATGAGGAAGTACAAGGAAAGATAATCAGATTTGCAGACAATACAGAATTGGGTGTAATAGCAAACACCCTGGAAGACAGAATGAAGAGTCAGGGACATCCAGAAAACTTGACAACACTAGGCTTAACGCAACAGAATGAGATTCAATAAAGACAAGTGCCAAGTCCTCCACTTAGGAAAAAGGAACCAAATTCATCAATACAAGATGGGGAATACATGGCTCAACAGAACTGAAAAAGAAAAGGGTTAAACAGGAGCCAACAATGCAAAGCAGCTGCCAAAAGGGCAAGTGCTATTTTGGGATGCATTAACAGAAGTATTACTTCCAAACCACGAGAAGTAGTAGTTCCTCTATATCCTCACTAGTCAGACATCATCTGGAAAACTGTGTCCAGTTCTGGGCACCAAGATTTAAGAAAGATGCAGGTAAATTAGAAAGGGTGCAGAGGAGGGCAACAACAATGATCCAGGGTTTGGAAACACTGCCCTATGAGGAGAGACTGAGAGAACTGGGCATGTTCAGCCTTGAGAAGAGAAGACTGAAGGGAGACATGGTATCATTCTATAAGTACCTCAAAGGCTGTCACAAAGAGGAAGGTCAAGACCTCTTCTTGAGGATACCAGATGGTATGGGACAGAATGATCAATTCAAGCTGCGACCATCCATATTCAGGCTAGATATCAGGAAGTTTCCTCACTGTCAGTGCAATATAACAGCGGAATCAGTTGCCCAGAGAAGAAAAAGTCCCCTGAAAGAAAAAAACTATGCCAAAATAAACAATCCAAAGTCCTTTGAATCAAAAAACTATATTGATCTTTTTTTTCTTATCTTCTTTTGCTAAATATCACTCCTTTGGTTTTCATACTATTGATAACTAAATTGTTTCCTGACAATAATCACTGAAAATTTGCTGTCATCTCTACAGGCCTACCTGCATTATAGATAACAAAAACATGTCATCTGCATATGAAAGAATGTTTTCCCCTCTGGCCAAGACATTTGGCATATGAAAGTCTGAACTATGTAATGTTGAAGCTATGTCATTAATATAAAAAGAAACAAGAAAGGATCCAACAATATAACCTTATTGAACCTCTTTCTGTGTAAATATTGGGTTTGTTAAAGCACAATTTACACCAATTTTGACCTTTAAATGCATGCCTGTATCAAGGTTCTTTAGAAGAAAAAGAAATTTTCAATTGATACTTTTCAAACATCTTTCTCTGTGTATCAAATCAAAAAGCTGCTTTGCAGGGTGGGAAGAGTGCAAAGGCGATCTTCACTTCTACTTTCCTCCTCCTCTGCAGAGGATGCCCATAGTCCTTATTTTACAGACTGATGGGCCTCTTTCACTCACTGCTATTCCACCATACCTGCTATTACTTGCCTAACACAATCTTTCTTAACGCTAATGAGAAGCTCCCAAGAATTTGGGGTCACACATCCCCACATTACCCCATAAGCAATCTTCATAATCTTTAGTTATCTAGTGCTTTCTTGACAAATTATATCACAAATGGCTGATACTTGAAAGTACAAAGTTCTCAAAGGGGTGAAGGATATTCTTGATTGGGTTAGGTTGCACATCTAAAACAAAGACTCAAAGGGCTGGAAATAAGGATATAGAAGTACTCTTCATACTCCAGGATGACTATGCAATGACTCAAAGAAAAAGGATCTGCAGCAAAAAGAGAGGCAACAAGGTAAACAACTGCCATAAAACAATAAGAAACAAAGCTAAAAGGTTATACAATTGAATAGCAACAACAATACAAATCTGCCTCACCCATTTTGCTTCAGATAAAATGGTAAAATAGGTTAAGAAAAGAAGATTGCAACAACATGACCATTTATCTTCACAATAGGACCAGTACTGTCCCTTGTTCAAACATTAGAGAAAATTACTAAGGTATTATACCAATGGTATTTAACACCAGTGAAATTAAATATAATTTATTTTATTAAATGGGACAAGGTTGGCAATGTAAATAGAAACAAGCAAATTCTTGGAATATTTGTTGATTACCTGCTAGAATGTTGGAGTAAATTAAGATTGCCAGGAGATACATCAACCTCAGATATATAGATGATACCACTTTAATGGCAGAAAGTGAACTAAAGAGCCTCTTGATGTGGGTGAAAGAGGAGCGCACAAAAGTTGGCTTGAAACTCAACTTCAAGAAAACTAAGATCACAGCATCTGGTTCTATCACTTCCTGGAAAATAGAAGGGAAAGAAATGGAAGTAGTGACAGATTTTATTTTCTTGGGCTCCAAGATCACCACAGATGGTAACTGCAGCCAAGAAATTAAAAGACGCTTGCTCTTTGGGAGGAAAGCTATGGCAAATCTAGACAGCATACTAAAAAGCAGAGACATCACTTTGCCAATCGAAGCTATGGTTTTCCCAGTTGTAATGTATGGCTATGAGAGTTGGACCATAAGGAAGGCTGAGTGCCAAAAGAGAATTGAGGCCTTTGAATTGTGGTGCTGGCGGAGACTCCTGCGAGTCCCTTGAACTGCAAGGAGATCAAACCAGTCAGTCTTAGAGGAGATCAACCCTGACTGCTCTTTAGAAGGCCAGATACTGAAGATGAAACTCTAACACTTTGGCCAACTAATGAGAAGGACACAATGGAAAAGACCCTGATGTTGGGAACAATTGAAGGCAAAAGGAGAAGGGGACAGCAGAGGATGAGGTGGCTGGATGGAGTCACTGGTATGGTGGGCATGGGGTTGGGTGGGCTCTGGGAAACAGTGGAGGACAGGTGTGCTGTGGTTCATGGGGTCGCTGAGAGTCGGGCACAACTGTGCAACTGAATAAGAATAAGGTTATACATGCAATTAATGCAATGGCTGGTTATAAGATCCCAGTTGAACCACTGGTCATGTTATTAGAATAGGACAATGAACTGCAAAAGGACCTGTCAAAAAAAGACACAGATGAATTTTCTAAAACATAAATTGAATCTTTTAGAAACAAATGAATTAACTAAGCAAATCAAAATGGCCAAACAATTTTTTTTTGAAAATGCTATTAAACCTGGAAGATAGTTAGCCTATAAGCTAAAGAAAGAAAGAGAAAAGAGACTAATTCTTAAGTAAAAAGACAGAGAAGGACAATCACATGTACAAAGTGCAATAGCTGAAATTTGTTTTACAAAACTATATCAAGCTGAAGCGGTATCAGTTGAGAACATTCAAGAATATATACGAAAGGAAAGTATACCAAAGCTTCCAGAGAACTTTTAAAAATATATTAAATGATGAAATAACAATGATAGAGATAACTGAAGCAATTAAAAGGCAAAAAGAGGATAAAACTCCTGGCTTACCAGCAGAATATTATAAACAGGGCTTTTTTTGTCATAGAACATGCCGGAACAGTGTTCCAGCACCTTTTTTCGACAGATTTTTCCAGGTGATTGTGAATCGCCCTGTTGGGCATAGCATATCCGCGGCAAAAATCATTAACATAGTGCCTGAGGGCTGCTTATGTGTCAGCGCTGATTGTCGGTGTTGATTGTGAGGGCGCTGCTCGACTTGGGATGCTGCTCAGCTTGGGATCAGTCGTGTGGTCGTGCGCTGAGTGCTTACTGCCAGTGGCGACCATTGTGTAAAAGTGTGACCCCAAGATGTGAGTTCCAGCACTTTTTTTTTTTTTTTTTACAAAAAAAGCACTGATTATAAATGTTTTGAAGAAATCTTAAACACACCATTGAAGGACAGAGGCAATGCAGTTTTAAGCCAAAATACCAAACACCTGGATGGAGGCAGACATTACCTTAATATCGAAAGAAGACATGGACTTGACGCAGATTCAAAACTAGATCAATATCACTTCTAAATGTGGATTACAAAATTTTGCCTCGGTAATGGCAGAAAGGTTGAAAATAAAATAGACTTTATACACACAGATCAGAATGGTTTCTTGCCTATGAGACAAATTAGAGACAATGTGAGGACTATACTGGATATTTTAAAGTACTATGAAGTCCACTCTGAAAAACAAATGGCACTCTTGTTTCTAGATGTGCAAAAGGCATTTGATAACGTAAATTGGCAGTTTATGAAAGAGCAATTAAAACAAATGGACTTTGGTGAAAAATTTATCAATGTAATAACAACCATTTATCAAAAACACACTGCCAGAATAATAATTAATGGAGAATTTACAGAGACTATAAATATTCAAAAAGGTACAAGACAAGGCTGTCCTTTATCGCCACTGTTATTCATACTAATCTTAGAGGTTCTCAACAGAAATGTCAGAAAAGATATGGATATTAAAGAAACTAGAATTAAAGATGAAAGCTACAAACTTCAAGCATTTGCAGATGATTTAGTTTTCATCTTTGAAGATCCTGTGGTAACAGTGCCTAAATTTCTAAAAAAAATAGAAGACTATGGAGAAGTTATGGGGATGAAAATAGAGAAAAGACCAAATTATTAGTGAAAAACTGTACACTGGACCAAAGAACAGCTCTGATGGGGAAGTAGATCTCCAAATAGTTAAAATGGTTAAATATTTGGGAATTTCCCTAACAGCTAGATGTGCTACAGTGGAGGAAGATAATTATAAACTGTTTAAAAAGATCAAGACTGACTTAGAAAAGTGGTCTAATCTACAAGTATCATTGTTGAAAAGAATTATAGTTAAAATGAATATATTACCTAAGGTTTGTTTTTATTTCAAACAATTCCTATAAAAATTGAGAAAAAGTTTTTTGATGATTTAAATACACAAATTTTGAGGTTTATATGGAAAAATAAAAAACCAAAAATTAAGGTAAAAACGCTTCAGGAGCTACAAGGAATGGGGGTTTTGGTCTTCCTGATTGGTTGTTGTACTACCAAGCATGTGTTTTACTGGATAATGGATAATATTATCCAAAGAATGGATAATATTAAACAAATTCTATATATTTAAGGTCATGATTTACAAATGGGGTGGCATGCTTTTATGTGGTATGGGAAATGTAAAACCCATGGGTATTTTCAAAATCATTATATTAGGAACTCATTGATTTCAATTTGGGAAAAACTAAAGATAAAATTCTATAATATAAATATAATATATAATACAAATATAAAAATTGGTATAATAAGATACCAAAATGGCTTTCTCCCATGGAAGCCTTTGTATATCCAAACGCTCTGAATTTTAATAAGATTGTGACTTATAATGATATCCTTGATAATGATAGAAGATTGAAATCAAATCAAGAACTTCAAGAACAGGGTATTGATCTTTCTTGGTGGCATTAAATGCAAATACAATTGAGATATGCTAAAGACTTTAAAATGTATGGTTTTTATAAGAAGCAAACTATGTTTGATCAAGTAATTTTAAAATCACATGATTAAAAGATTATATAACTTTCTCTTAGATATGAAAATGGAAGATGAAAAAGTTAAGGAAACTTTGATATCATGGGTACAAAACTTTGGATATAATATTGAATTGCAGAAATGGCAAAAGCTGTGGGAAAGAAATATTAAGTAACTTTGACAACTTCATATAAAGAAAATTTGTATAAAATATTTTACAGATGGTATTTGTCACTGAATAGATTAGCAAAAATGTTTTCAAATATGTCAAGTAGGTGTTGGAAATGCAAACAAAAGCCTTGTACCTTAAACCATATGTGGTGGACTTCTGATAAAGCAAAAAAATGCTGGGTTAAAATACATAGATGTCTTGGGGAAATGTTGCAGAGACCCGTAGTATTTAATCCAGAAGTATTTTTATTAGGCATTCTCCCTGACAATTTCAATAAAGAAAGTATATATTTGACTTTGCATGTCATCACTGCAGCGAGGATTCTATTTGCACAATATTGGAGGAATGAAGAGTTACTGAGTGAAGATTTGATTCTCAAGAAGATATTGGACTGTGCAGAAATGGACAGACTGACCTTATCTCTTAAGGAAAAAGAACATACATCCTACCACAAAGCATGGGACTTTGTCTATTACTGGTTAGCAAAATGGAATCTCACTTAGGGCTGAAATATATAGTAATTGTAGAGAGAATAATATTTTGAACTCAGTATGTCTGAAGTCTTTGGAATAATCATTTGTTTAGATCATGGGTCCTCAAACTACGGCCTGCAGGCCAAATCCAGCCCACCATGCCCATTTATCAAGCCCATCTCAGAGGTTTTGGACTCCCTGCACCCATGTCCGCCACCACCGCTGCCACCTGCACGGCGAGGCAGCGGCTTGCTTGCTCGGAGATAGTTTTGGACTTGCTGGGAGATCTCTGAGTGAGTGAGCAAGACGCCACTGCATGCACCCGCCGCTGCCTTGTGTGTGCCCACTGCCCTCACCAGCCCGCACCCCAGGGCACCCCCGCCTCGCTGGCCTGCGCCCATCACCACTGCCTTTCAACTGGCCAAAGTTTGAGGACCCCTGGTTTAGACTGTAGAAAACAATAAAAAATGTTGAAACCGAAAAAGAATAGGATAATGGTAATGGAAATGTTGCTATTTGCTGTCAAGACATCTCCAACTTACTGATGACCCTATGAATGAATGCCCTCCTGAGTTTATACTCAGGTTTTGTAAACACAAGGCGGTGGCTTCCTTTTTTGGAACAGATCCATTTTATATTTGGTCTTCTGCCTTTGACTTCCCCTAGCATTATTCTCTTGTCTAGTGAGGGAATGGAAATACACTATGTATGTTTATAATAATTTACAATAATCTCTTCACTAGTAGAAGTAATTTGTTGAGTACAGTCAAAATTGAGTACAGATAATATATATTATCTGGATACTGTATTTATTTATTTATTTATTGTATTACTACCCTGAGACTATGTGACGGGCAGTATACAAAAGCTTTAAACAAACAAACAAAGAATTGCAATAAGTACTTGCTCCCAAGATATGACTACCAAATGTTTGGCATACTGCAGAGATGGCAAAATGACAGCATATATCTGTTTAAGACATAGGAAAAAAGTTATAGAATCTTTCCAGGAAAATTGATTATCATTCATTAATTTAACGCAAAGCAGGTACAAATTTAAATATACATTATGTATATTTAAATATACATTATGTATTTGGTACATTATGAGTGAATATGGAAATCTGTATTTTGAGAATTCTTAGAGCATGGAATATAAAAAACTGGGGTGGACAACTTGTAGATGTCTGGGGTTATTTTTGCTGCTCAGATCCTTGCAGCAGCAGCAACAACAACAACAAAATGAATTTGGCAGCACACCACTTCATACCACTACAAAGTGCTATAAGAATTAAATTTAGCTTACTTTTCAAGATAAATTTAAACGTTTGGCACTTCATAGCAGCTGTGGAGCCCCAAAACACCCAAATTTAGCATACAAACAATAGGGCTGATTTTTTTACAAAAATCTTTTCCTTATTAAAAATTCTGGGGTTGGCAGCAAGGGCTCTAACAGGGAAGCATGGGCTTCATGCAGCTTTCAAGCCACATGTTACCTACTGCTGCATCCCTAATGAATCATTAATTGCATCCTTAATGACTGTTTAAGTATGACTTTGTATATTGCTTTGTTAAATATTTATGTCCATTTAGTGTTTGCCTTTTTGATGTAATTGTATCAATGTATTTTACTATTATATTTAGGCTTATGATATTTAGCTATTTTGTCATACTAGGAATAAAGGTAATATTGTAAATGAAACTAAGAGCATGCTAGGAATTATATTATTATTAGATTTATACCTCATCTTTCTTAGTCTTGCAAGGTGATTTACAAGGTTCTCCTCCTCTCCCTTTTACCCTCACAACAATAACAACCACAATAACTATAATTAATTATTTTTTCTATACCATCATTCATTAAAAATCTCATGACGGTTTACAGAAACACTTTTGAAAACCAATTTAATCAACAATACAACAATTAAAAACCAGTCCTTTATATAAAAATTAAAATCCCAATTAACAATTTGAAAACTGGGTAATTTAAAAGGTTTTGTCCTGGCACTGGAATGAATAAAGTGTTGGTGCTAAGCACAACTCTCTGGGAAGCAAGTTCCATGATCAGGGCACTATAACAGAAAAGGCCCTCCTCCTCGTACCTGCCCTCCTCACATCTTTCAAGGAGGAGAACCACTGCAGATGATCTTAAGGTCTGGACAGACTCATATGGAAGGAAATGTTCCCTTAGATCAGGGGTCCTCAAACTTTTTTAACAGGGGACCAGTTGAAAGGTGCCAGTGATAGGCACAGGCCGCCAAGGCAGTGCGGGCGGGGGGGTGCAGGGTGGGGGCACGCGCTCACGGCAAGGCACCGACTTGCTCGCGAGGAGATAGTTTTCTCCAAGCGAGTCCAAAACGATCTCCTTGTGAGCAAGCCGCCACTGGGTGCGCACACTGCGAGGCGGAGGCTTGCTCACAAGGAGATCCTTTTCTCTGAGTGTGTCCAAAACGATATCTGCACAAGCAAGCCCCCACCTTGCCATGCGCGTGCAGCGAGTTCAAAGCCTCTATGGCAGGCCAGATAAATGGGCATGGTGGGCCAGATACGGCCTGCGGGCTATAGTTTGAGGACCCACGTCCTAGACCCAGGGTTGCATCCCTTCTCTATCTTTCATGATCAACCAGGAAGGGCAGGGATCAAGTATACAAGTGGTGGGACAACCTTGTCCAAACACCTTGTCCACATCCTCAGGCCACAATAACTGAAACTCATCCACCAAGTCAGAACAAGATAGAACACTGGACCCCTTCCGTACAGGACTAACTGCAACTGTAGAGTCCAATTTGTAGCAGATCTGAGTGATGTTACCCTCAAAGTATTGTGCAGCAGGCCACTGAGGATTCGATAAGGTCCACCCTAGGCCCAGAATGCAATAGGCCATGAATCACCTTAAATAGCTCTGCCAGGCAACTCAATGAGGATGCAATGTTGGTGGAAAAGAATTTCTTTTTTGCCGCCTTCACCACCACAACGTAGGCTCAATAATGAGCTCTTACTTGTGTTTGGTCAGATTTGGCACAGGTTTTTCTCCAATTGTCTCCCAGCTTGCTTCACTGCTCTCAGCTCAGGAGTGTACCAGTGTGCCTATATGAGATAGATTAGATCAGTAGCTGGCCCAAAATCCCCCAGTGAGCTTTATGGCTAAGTGAGGCCGGAAACCCCGCTGTTCTGTGTCCCAGTCCAACACTGTTAACCTATAGATCACACTGGCTCTCAGAACTTTTTGTGGTCTCAACATACATAGGATTATATCTTACAATGGGGGAACCCAAAAACCCCAGGAATTTATTTATTTAAAAAATGTGTATTTATTTTTACATGTTCAGACTTCAGTCACCTTCCAAGTATTGTTCATTTGATGCAATACATCTATAAAAATATTTTGAACTTGTCAATTTTGATGCCTTTTAGTGCTTCTGCCATTTTTGTTTGTCTGTTTGTTTGACCTCTTCCACATCAGCATTTTTGAGGACATTTTTTTTATTGGGGGAAACAAAAAAAAAGTTGCAAGGGGCAAGAATAGGGAAGATGGGGCACAGGGGTCTTGTGTGAATAGGGAGGGTGGGGCACAAGAGTAATGCCATTTTTGGACAACATCTCTCTTGATCTGGAAGCCACACTTCTGGTTATACATCCAAGGGTGGTGTTTGCCTTCTTAACCACCACATCACACGACTGATTCATGCTTAAGCTACTATTGACAAGTACCCTCAGATCCCTTTCACAAGCCACTTGTCCCCCATCCTGTACTATGGCACCTGTTCCTGAGTCCCAAGTGCACGACCTTGCATGTATCCTCATTAAACACCATCCTGTTGTCCCCTGCCCACTTCCACAGACTGTCCAGATCCTTTTGGCTCTGGAGTTCCTGCTCCCCAGTTGTAGCCACCATCCCCACTTTGGTACAGTCTATGAATCTAGTCAGCCGACTGGTTACCTCCAGGTAATTCATAAAGAGGTCGAACAGAATCAGTTCCAGAACTTAGCCCTGGGGACTCCACTAGTCACTGGCTGCCATGCTGATGATTTCCCACTGATAGTGTTGAGGAAATCAGATAAATCCTGGTAGAAAAAGGTTGCTTATATGTGCCTTTGTGTTATAAAATCAAACCTGCAACATTTCTGTGCCTCTTTCTCAGAAAGTACCAGAATTACAAGGCAAGCTTCTGTTTAGCATTATTTTCAAAGCGGTTCCTTTAAGAGAAGGCTATTACTTTTGGTTGGAAAAAGCCTTTGCAGAATGGGGCTCCCAAGGAAGGTTAACTCCTAGCTATTCTTGGGCTAACAGCAAACAAAACTGGTAAGAGGCCAGACAAATTTTTCTAACAGTATTGCAATCATCCTCATTTGCATGCCATAACCCATAATAAACCGTGCCTCAGTGATTGTTCTGTTAATCTCCTGTAATCAGTGCTATTGCATTAAGCCAGATCTCTCATTCTTTTGACTGTGTTCCCCTTATTTTGTCATCTGCTCTGCTGCTGTGATTCAGAATCTATAAAACACTCTGTATATGTTCTAAAACCTTGTAGTTGGCTGTGAGGACCACTACTCAGTAGCATGCTGTCATAAGTAAACTGCAGGGGGCCTGGGTGATCTCACCAATAAAAACGTTGGGGTTCAAGGCAATTCAATCTTCCCTATGGGTCCGAGTGTTCATTCCCACCATTGGTAAGGAGAGAATGACAATAGTCACCCTCTTCTTGTGCTCCATCAACCATGTTCTAATTCATTGGACAGTGCATCGATCTATCCTCAATTTCTCAACCAGGATATTATGCACCTTGTTAAATCCAGTGAAATCCAGGTAAACCACATCCATCATGTCTCCTCCATCTAGCCACCTCACAACTTTGTCACAGAATCCCACAAGTTCTGGCAGGCCTATTTTTGCACAAGTCATATGCTGCATGGCTGCCAACCCCCTTTCCTTATCTAGATTTTCTAGAGCTTTCCTTATTATGAACGTTTCCATCATCTTTCCCAGAATAGATGTAAGGCTAAGTGGCCTATAATTCCCCTTGTCTCCTCTGCTACCCTTTTTGAGGATTGGGACTATTGATGCTACCCTCCAAACCTCTGGTATTTTTCCTGATTTCCATGAGGCCTCAAAAATGAAGGCCAACGAATATGAGGGCATCCCTGCCAATTCCTGAAGTACCCTCTGGTGTAACCCATCAAGACCGAATGCTTTTGTAATGTCTAGCGCCCTAAGGAGCATAACTTCTAGGGGAGTGACTCCAATCTGTGCCCCTGAAACCCCAGCCTCATCCAGCCACCCAGGTAGATCCCCCCCACCCCCAGTCTGCTTTATGGAGAATACAGAAGCAAAATAATCATGTAACATCTGTGCCTGTGATAACCATTACATTAGTTATCAGATCCCCTGCCTCATTTTTAAGTGGCCCCACTACCTGTCTCTCTTTCCTCCTACTATTTACATAAGAATAAAAGCTCTTTTTGTTGCTCTTTACATTCACTCTGGCCTTCAGTTGGCATTCATGAAGTCCCTTCTCCTAGTGCTTGACCTACCACTCATCTCTGACCTCCTAATCTCGAAGCATAGGATAGAATGGTCACATGCATCCAGAGCTCCCCTAGTCTGCACATCATCCACCAGATCCTCCCTGTGGCTCAAATCCAGGATGCCCCCCCTCCCCACACCACATGTTGCCTCTCAGTCCCCCTGGGTGAAAAACCCTCCCTCCATAGCTTCCAGGATGTGATGGGACCTACCTGCTACAAGGACTGAGTGCATCTCCCAACTAATATCAGGGAGGTTGAGATCTCTCATTATAACTGTGTCCCTCCCCTGGGATATCCTTTCAGTCTGGTCGATCAGAGCATTAAAGATATATAGAAACAAAGCAAGTCAGAAGGGGTCTCTCGGGCCATCTAGTCTGACCCCAGCTCCAGCAGGCTCCGCTCACGACATGCCCACCACGGGCATGTCTAGCCTATCCTTGAACACCCTCACCAATGGGACCTCAACCGCCTCCCATGGAAGCCCATTCCTTACCCTTGGGGTCCTAACTGTCAGGAAGTGCTTCCTGGCATCCAAACTGAACCTTGGTTCCCTGATCTTCACTTCATTGGAGTGCGAGCTGCCATCCTCTGCAGGGGAGAACAGGTCTCTACCCACCTCTGTATGACACCCCCTCACATACCTGTATGTTGACAACAGATTCCTTCTAGGTCTCCTTTTCTCCAGGTTGAAAAGACCCAGTTCCCTCAGTCTCTCCTCATACAGCTTTTTCTGCAAACTGGCCACCAACCTTGTGGCCCTACGCTGCACTGACTCTAACCTGGCTATATCCTTCTTGTAACAAGGGGCCCAAAGCTGAACACAATACTTCAGTTGCAGGCACACCAGAGTTGTATAGAGTGGTAGTAATACCTCTCTCAATCTAGAAGCCACACTTCTGGCTATGCAACAAAGGCTGGCGTTCGCCCTCTTGACAACCACGTCACACTGCTGACTCATGTTTAGCTGCAGTCAACCAGCACCCGAGATCCCTTTCAAAAGGGCTGCTCTCCAGCCATTTGTCCTCTAACCTGTATTTATGACACCTATTCCTGTGCCCTAAGTGCAAGACCTTGCACTTATCCACATTGAACTCCATCCTGTTGTCTCCCGCCCACTTCCATAGTCTGTCCAGTTCCTTTTGGATCTGGAGTACCTGCTCCTCAGTTGCGGCCACTTCCCTGGTTTTAGTATCATCTGCGAATTTGATAAGCAGACAGTTCACCCCTTCTTCCATGTCATTGATGAAAAGATTAAACAGGGTTGGCACCAGGACAGAGCCCTGAGGGACCCTGCTTGTCACTGGCCACCATCCTGATGATTCCCCATTAATGGTTACCTTCGGCTTTCGGTCAGTCAACTATGCCCTAACCCATCAGACAATGCATTGGTCTATCCCCAAACTCCTCAGTTTCTCAACCATGATATCATGGGGCACTTTGTCAAAGGACTTGCTGAAATCCAGGTATACCACACCCACTGCATCCCCTCCACGTAGCCACTTTGAAACCTTTAAGGTTTTTCTGGCAGGACCTGTTTTTGCGGAAACAGTGTTGTGCGGCCGCCAGCTTCACTTCCCTATCTAGTGATTACTACATCTACTACATTACTACATCTCTCGCTATTAGGAGCCTTTCCACTGTTTTTCCTACAATGGACATAAGGCTAACAGGTCTGTAATTCCCCATGTTCCTTCTACTACCCTTTTTGGAAATTGGACCACTGACGCCACCCTCCAGTCTTCTGGAACTTCAACTGTTCTCCACAAGGCCTGAAAAATGGAGGCCAGTGGGCGTGAGAGAACCCCTGCCAACTCTCTAAGTACTCTCAGGTGTAACCCGTCAGGGCCTGGCGCATTTGTAACATTGGTGTACATGCACCTCAACTCCTTCCTACAGCTTCCTTTCTTTGGTGTCCCCAGCCTCCTCCTCCCTCCTATCCTCCCTGATACCGACCCCCTCTCCATCGGAGTCCCTGCGGTACCTCTAACACTCTCATCCCAGAGCCCTGATCCTCTCCCCACACTTGTCCAGTGTGAACACGTTTCTGAGGGGCCCAAACCCACCCCCCTTGCTCAGTTTAAAGTCTTCTGGACAAAGTTCTCTAGAGCATCTCCAAAGGACCTTTTCCCCATCCTGGTGAGGTACAACCCGTCCCTTGCCAGAAGTCCATTGGCAAGAAACTGGGTGCCATGGTCAAGGAACCCAAAGTGTTCCTCGACCTAAGCCTGTTGTTCACCTCAGCGACCCCCCTTTCCCTGCCTAGCCCAAATCCCCGGACCAGTAATATAGATGAGATGGCCACTTGGGCCTTCAGGTCCCTGAGTTTCTTCCCCAAGGCCTCAAAGTCCCTGGTGATCCCGACCACACCCTGCCTGGCTATGTCATTTGTCCTCACATGGATCACCAGAAGCAGCTGGTGACCCCCAGAGTGAACAAGACGCTCCACTCTGTCCTTCACATGCCAGATGCATGCACCCGGCAGACAACAGACCTCCCTTGCCTCAAGGTCAGGGCAGCACACCGCCACCTCAGTGCCCTTCAGCAGGGAGTCCCTGACGATGATCACCCACCACTGTCTCTTCCCAGTCGTGGTAGGCGGCTATGACCTGGCCCTCGCTTCTCCTGCAGCAGCCTCCTGGCCACATGTGGTCCCAGGCTGGGGGTCCTGCTGGTCCCCCAAGGCCTCATCATCCCCAGCCTCCCCAAGCGGAGAGAACCTGTTTCCCAACTCCAGATCGGCGCCAGGAGAAGTGTCTCTCCGTGTCACTCCTGTGGGTGACATGCCTCCATATCTCCCCAGCTGTTCCTCCCACAGTCCCTCCTGCAACCTTCTGTCTGGATGGGGACTGCTCTGGGGGGGGGGGGCTGGACAGCTCTCTTGGCCCTCAGACAACTCACTTCCTCCTTTAGGAAGGACACCAGCTTGCACTGAGGGCAAATGTATTCCAGCCTCTCCCGAGGGAGAAGGGCGAACATGTCACAGCTGTCGCAGCGGACAGCAACACCTGTGATTCCCACCAAAGCCATCTCCTGGCCTGACATTGGGAACCCCTCAGAGATCCTACCTTGTTCCCCCGCGTTCTCTGTCCTGCACTACTTCTCACTCGCTCAGTTCTTCCAGACAAGCCCGCCACACACACACACAAAAGGACAAAATAAAAATTTAATTAAAAAAAAGACTAAACAAATTAAAAATAAAAATAAAAACCTGCCCCCAGGGAAGGGAGTCCCCTGGCAGCCTGGGCCGCAACTGAGGGATGCAGACAAGGGACAACGCCCTTGTCACGTTGCCCTTATTGTGTTGCCACTGGCGCCACCAATGGCTGAGCACAGCCTTATAAGCCTCTCAGGCCGCTAGCCCTGCTCCTCTGCTTTCTCCTGGCCTCGCCTCCCTTCCTCTCTGCTGCTCCTGCCCCCCACTCCTCTGCCCAGCTCCTACCTTGTCTTCCCCAGTCCCCTGGCCACCCTCAGCACTCTCTCCCAGCCTCTGGCTCTGCTGCTCCACTGCTCTGCCAAGAGGCAAGAGCCAAATTATCTAAGGTCTCAATTTGACCCCATGGGCGATAACATACCCCCACTATCAAGTCCCTGCCCCTGCCTAGACTCATCAATCTCACCCAGATCACCTCTACCTAGTCCCCTTCTACCCCCCCCTTCTACCACTATCTCTTCACCCTATCCCTTAACATATCATGCTACACTCCCTCCCCTCTTTCACTTCCTGTCCTTCCTAGACAGAGTACACCCCTCTGTGTTGGCATTCCAGTCCTCTTACCAGCCCCCCATGTTTCCGTGATTCCCACCAGGTCATTCTCTGCTATTCCCAAAAGAGCCTCAAGCTGTTCCTGCTTGCTCCCCATTCTCCTGGTGTTGGTGTGCATACGTCTCAGCTCTTTCCTGCAAAGCCCATTCCCTAGCTCTCCCAACCTCCTTGTTCCTTCTGTCCTCCCTGGCACAGCAGGAACTATCAATGCAATAGTAATTCCAGCCCCTGCAGTCCCTACATGAACTTGCTCCTGAGGCCCTGTTCCTTCGCCTGATTAATTTTGACTGGTTTCTTGGGATCCTGGTCCCACCCCACCCCTGGATCAGTTGAAAGCCCTCCAGATGAAGCTCTCTAGAACATTTCTGAAGGTTCTTTTCTGTATCCTGGTGAGGTGCACCCTGTCCCTCAGCAGAAGTCCCTTGGTAAGAAACCGGCTGCCAAGGACAAGGAACCTGAAGCGTTCCTTCTGACAGCATGCCTTCATCCAGTCAGTTGTCTCTGCAACCCTCCTCTTCCTGGTTGGCTCATATCTGAGGACCAGCAAAAGTGAGGAAAGGGCCACCTGAACCTTCAGTTCCTTGAATCTCTTGCCCAAAGACTCAAAGCCTTGAGTGATCCCACGCAGCCCATCTGACTGTCATTCATCTCCATGTGGATCACCAGAAGCGGCTGATGACACCCTGGGGGAAGAAGACATGCCAGCCTGTCCATCACACTCTGGATTCATGTGCCCAGCAGACAGCAGATTTCCCTCACCTCAAGATCTGGCCAGCACACCACCAACTCAATACCCCTTACTCAATACCCCTTGATTGGGAGCACAATTGTACGGATGTGCTTGGCCTTGGTCTCCAATGAACCATCCTTTCACCTGATGTTCTTTTCAGTTTCTTCATTGTTGCCCTTCCAAGTGCCAGTCTTCTTCAAACTGCTTGATTGAATTGATGATTGAACATATATTTGCAATACGCTCTTGAGTGCCTCTTCCTTTTTGAAAGGAACATCAGGCATGCCAGCTTGAACATCAGACTTCTGTTGCTCCATACAGGATAAAATTGCTTCAACATCTCATGCATCAGTTTGCTTACATGGAAAGTTGGTGAAATGGTCCTATGGTTGCTGCACTCTTTTGCATCATGGAACATCTCCAATTCATGAGCCATTGTATTCTTTTTGATATATGTTGGCATATTCTTGTAAGGATTTGGACTAATACAGTCTATGCTGCTTGGAATGGTTCTATTGGTACTCCTTCTATTCTGAGTGCTTTATTCCTGCCTAGCAGTGCCCTACCCCGAAAATAAGCCCCAGTTAAGATCATCAGCCAGACAGACGAGAAAACACGATAGTATGTCCATTGCAACACACGACAGAAATATTGAGTTATAAAACGATAATGTTGATATAGAATTAAATATAAATAAATAATATTATTGTCATTAATACTTATAATAAATGATAATATACATTATAATTATTTGTAAATACTGAAGTGGGTGCCTTTGGACGAGAGGTAAATGCCTTTGTAAACAGATGAATGCGAGACTTCTTGCTGAATGACCAATCAGAGTACAGACACAATGCACAAATAACGTCAATACGTCATGTGTTGTAATGGATGTACTTAATGCATGGATGCAAAATGCAAGATTGGTGCAAAAAGAAGAGCTATTCTGTCGAGTACAAGAAAGGAATTGTGGAGGACTCTTGGGGCAAGAATCTTATGGCTTTCGTAAGAAAAAAAATAAGACATCAACTGAAAATAAGCCCTAATACATCTTTTGGAGCAAACATTAATATAAGAACTTAATAAGATTCGTGTTTATTTTTGGGGAAACATGGTACTAATTAGCTTGAGAGTCACTGCCATTGTCTACAAACTATCCTCTGCCAGTTGTTGCCTTGAACTAAATTGCCTTGAACTACTTGAACAAATTGCTGTTCAAATTTCCCTTCAGGAATTTCTCTGCCCCCATCACTATTAGAGATATCCATTTTCTTCTGCTCATATGACTATTTCACCTGAAGAGGCAGAATGCCTCTTAGTCTAGTGCAGGGGTCCTCAAACTTTTTCTAAAGGGGGCCAGTTGACAGGTGCCAGTGGTGGGTGCGGGCCGCCAAGATGGTGCCGGTGGCGGGGTGGGGTGCGCGCGCACGCAAGGCGGGGATGGGGAGGGCGCACAGGTGAGGCGCCGGCTTGCTTGCAAGGAGATCATTTTCTCCGAGCTAGTCCAAAATGACTTCCTCGTGAGCAAGCCGCACGCCCCCATGCACGCCTGGCAAGTCCAAAACCTGTAGAGTGAGCTGGTTAAATGGGCATGGCGGGCCGCATCCGGCCCGCGGGCCTTAGTTTGAAGACTCATAGTCTAGTGTTTCAGGTTTGTCCATCCTGCCTTAGGAGACCATATAAGAGACCAACCTAGTGAGATTGTCCGGCCTTCTGTTGACATTGCTCTTGAATTCTCTGACAAAGCCCCTCACCATAATAAGGAATGTGCAATAAGAATGCAATACAAATAACAGTAAGTCAAAAATTATACTGCACATGCTTAATGTCAGATTGAAACAAATTAAAACACGTATAAGAAGCACAAACTACAACATAATACCTGTTAGACAGTTGACATCACACCCCAATATAATATTTGGCCTGCTTAAATGCCTTTTCAAAGAGGATAGTCTTAACTTGGTGTTAAAAAAATAGTAAAGCTAGCATCAAAAGGGCCTCTGGAGGGCTTTAGAAGTTAAGACAGTCTCCAAAATATACATATTATGAATTTTCAAATCAGCTGAAATACCTTTGGAGAAAGAGTAAGATTTCTTGGGCAGGGAAGGATAAAAGCTTTCCCTGAGAACTCTTCCCATTCTTTTCTGATGGCAAATGGTATAGGAAAAGCCAGATCTACTCCAACAGTTATGGAGGATTTGGTGAGAGATATAGGACTTTCTGGAACATGTTAGTGTAATTGTAATATATGCCTATCCTTAAGATCACCCACTGAGGTCCTTCTCTGGGAGCCACCTTTGAGAGGTGTAAGAAAGACAGCCACTAGAGGAAGGGCCTTTCTGCTTGTGATACCCCAATTGTGCAATCAGCTCCCCAGAGAAGTGTGCCTGGCACTGAGTCTTTATACTTTTTGGTGCCCAACTAAAACCTTTATTTTCCCAGTATTTTAATTGTTTAAAAAGGAAAAAAAATGCCATTTTGTACTGTCATTGGATTGCTGTGGAATGCTTATTGTTTGTTATTTATCTATGTATTTTATCTAATTGGTTCAGAATTGGAATGTTATAGCCCACATTACACCTATATGTATTATGTTGTATTGCTTTGTTGTATTGAGTCTTTTTCTTCCAATTTTTATTGTAAATCATTCAGGGGGAAGGACAGTTTCTGCCCTGAATTTATTTTCTGCACAAGGAAGAGTAATAGGGACACCTGAGATGACTGCAAGACCTTCCTCCTCTACTGTTGTGGTAACTGGAATGGGAAGATTTCCTGCTGCATTAATTCGTTGAATTGGGGCAAACATGACTGTGATCCTCTTCCTTTTAAGCAAAGTGGAACTCAATGATGGTTTTAAGTCATTTTAAATATCCAGGATATATTATGTCACCATTTAGAATAGCAGTAGAGGAAGATTTGAAGCCTTGGAAACTTGGTGCCTCATCGGAGCCCTCCAAAATCTGTTTACTTTGGTTTTCCCCTAGTCATGAGCTTGAATGGGTATATGTGTATGTTTTTTTGTTTTGTTTTTGTGGGTTTTTATTAATTTGTAAACCATGTTGGGATTTGTTTCAAATGGGAAGTGGTTTATAAATATTGTTCATAAGTAAATATGTTAATAAATAAAATGGCAGAAATGCTTCCAGGAGCTGAGTCAATGTAGTAACCATAGAACCGGATGGTAATCAGCTGGATGCTTAACTTGTAAAAGTTTCTTCTGGATCAGGCTGAGAAAAGTATATCACCCTGTATGAAACCCTAGAACATCTTAGTACTACATTTCCCAAGAATCTCTGTTGGTGGGGAAGAAGGTTCAGGAGTGAGAGGGTCACTGTTGCAGAGAGGTCTGTGAAGTTCCCTTTGGCAGCTTAGAACAAAACCCAGCTCTGGACTGTTGGTGAAAAGCCCTAGAATTGGAAGACCGGTTGTCTTGTTAAAGCTGTATAGGCCTACTGTTTAACAAAAAAACTGTTAAACCGTTTTGGTATGTTACCCCTTAGAAACTGAAAACCTTCCCTATAAATTTAAAATCACTGCTGTTCCTATTTCTGTGTCAGTGATTGCTGAAACCCACCAGCATTATTATAGAGGTTCCTAATATGTAAGTACATTCAGCATTTGCCTCCATTCCCTGATGAGACAAACATGCAAGTGATTTATACATTCATTACACTGGTGGCAGCACTGTGATTTCAGATGCAGATTTTCAAGAACTGTGGTATATGCAAAGATGGACCACTCTAATAACTACAGTACTTATTGGAGTTCTATTGACAGAATTGCAAAGAATAATGGAGACAAGAAGCTACAACAACTTATTTTTTATGACAGAGCTATATACTGGAAATAATCAAAGCTAGCTGGATCAATCACTTTGAACATTCTGCATGCAAGCAACTAGAATAAGTTGATTTTCTACTTCAAGGTAAAGCAGTGATATTTGAAGGGGACTGGAAACCTACATTTCAGTCAGGGATGCTTTATGGCTGTCAATGAGCAGAAAAACAGCTTTGAACAGCTTTCAGTAACAGGAGGCAAGAACAGAAAGGAATCTATCTGAGATTGTGAAGATGACCTGAAAATTTCTACTGCAAATGTTTTCCTAAACCATGCTGATAGCATGAGGAATCTACCAGGAATCTATCTGTGACCCAGTGTCAAATCGGAGGTTGACATCTTGGTTGATTCTTGAGCACAAGTTTCTCTTGTACATGTATAGTCCTGGAAAAAAGCAACTAAAGGAACCTAACAAAGTTAATTTTTTTCCCACAGGTTGTTCACATTGCAAACCTAACTAAACTCAGGATTATGGCAATCCATCCTTACCCAAGGTATTCCTCATCTACTTTATATGTTTGGGTCACAGAAGAAACTTCACAGGAATGAATAACAGGAACTGATTCCTTCAAGTAGATCATCATCATCATCATCATCATCATCATCATCATCATCATCATCATCATGTTAATCTGAGTTTCAGGAGGGGCCTTTGCATTATGAAGGAAAACACATTTACCATAACATCTATTAAGGGGGAAACTGAGATAAGTGAAGTCACAGTAGAAAAGTGATTCTTTCCCCAAGAATTGAAATGGGGAAAAGATAAGAAACCTCAGAAAAGGAAAGTCCTCTGCCAATTTTTTGGCAGAAACAAATTTTGGCAAACTGGCAAAATTCTGGCAAATTCTGCCAAAACAAAAGAAACGGTGAGAACCATTATTGTTAGGACATGGGATTTCCTAGATAAATTTCTTAGCTCTCTGTAAAATATTGTAAACATTGTAGTATTCTGGAAATCGTATTGATGGTGGCAATTAGCTATAGGCTTAATATGTAATTCCAAGAACATTCAAAAGCTAATAACTGAAACGGTGTCTGAGATCTGTGCAACTAATTTCTCTTTGTAATCTCTACAGTTCATAATACTGGCAAAGGAGTCTAATGATTCCTGGTGTAATCCATCCCAGTCAATTGAAAGTAAGGGTGGCAGAAGAAAACTTGAGTAAATCCACACAGACACAGATTTAGTCTGTTGGGGAAATTGATGGGTAAAATGATAGGGTGTATCATTCATCTCCTGAGAGGACCTATGCCAACTTAGTCATTTCAAGAAAGAAGCAAAGACACAGTGTAGGCTCAAATCTAGTTTTTATTAGCAGAGTTCAGCTGAAAGGTCACAAACTGCTGCCTTAGAAATAAAGCGATCCTCACACCTTTGTGGCACAGTACAATAATTTTTTATACCTTGGCTATCAGTTACCACCCTCCTAAACCAGTGGTAAACCTATCCAAAGCAGTCAGTCGGTCATGTCTTCCTTATGTGGTCAACAAGTAGTTTACCTCAGCACCTAGTCATTTTATGTGTTACACTGCATATGGCTTGTGCTCACTTGCTAGGCCTTATTTTATCTAGCTAGTCCAACCTTGAAATCTTAGATTTATAGAATCGTAATAGTAGGGGCCAGAGGACTGTCTGGTGCAAAGCCCTGCTCAATGCAGGCCTCCAAGTCAAACTCTCTCTTTTAGATGGCTGTCCCATTGCATCATGAACGCCTGTTGTAAGCTGTACACTCACCAGCACCTTCTTCTTCTTTTTTTGCCAAACTTTTTTATTGTATAAGCAACTCTCTGAGCAAACTCAAAATGAAACGTTGAACCCTCTTTGACATTCTTCACCCAAAGCTTTCCTTGTGAATCCTTCTGCTTCTGTCCCTGGGGAGAGGAGTGCTATAGAACTGAGCACACCTGTGCTCCTCCCTCAGAGACCCCAACTGGGCCACCCTATGACTCTGATGACAGACTATCAGGTTCACCTCCTCAGGAGGCTGGGGTTCCCCATCTGACAGACTCCCCATCTATAAATCTTTTCCCTCAATATGTTGTTGCCCTTCCCCATTCCCAATGGCCCCCTCGTCTACCCTTGAATTAATCTCTCCCATAGCAGGCACAAGCGGGTTTACAGGGCCTTGGATTGCAGCTGGAACTGGATCCATTTCAACAGTACTCTCATTATCAGAGTCTGAGATGTTACTCCTACCAGAATAGGCAACCTCCCCTGCGCACATCTCATCCTTGGATTCTGGGCTTTCAGTCCTGCCAGAACAGTGAGCCTCTCGTGCATGCCCCTGAGGTTAGCCAGAATGCGCACACACAGCAATGCCCCTGGTGTGGGAGAGCCCACAACCTCCCGGGGTAATTGGTTTCATTATTGTACTGTTCCAGCAGTCAGGAATTTTTTTCTTGATATCCAGTGGAAGCTGGATTTCTGTAGCTTGAGCTCGTTATTCCATATCCTGCACACTGGGATGATCCAGAAGAGATCCTGGCCTTCCTCTTTGTTTAACATTTGATGCCACGAAACCTCTTTATTTGTATTAAGTTGACATAGTTTATTTAATTGATTTTTTAATATTTATTGGAGGTGGTTGTTGTCATAGTTTTATAATGGTTTTAATTGCCTGATTATGGGCTGACTAGGGATGCTATAGGCAGCATTCAAATGTTTTAAATACATACATACATACATACATACATACATACATACTTGAAGAGTACTATTAATATCATCTTTCCCCCCAGTTCTTTTTTTTCTGAGGCTAAACATGTCTAGCTATTTCAGTCTCTCATTAGTTTCCCGTCCCCGAAGAATCCTTGTTCTCCTCTGAACCCTTTCCCACTTTTCTGCATCTTTCTTAAACTGTGGCATCTAAAACTGGACACATTACTCCAGATGAGACTTAGCCAGTGTTGGATAAAGCGGAACTAGTACTTCACATGATTTGGAAGTGAAACGTCTATTAATACAGCCCAAAATAGCATTTGCCCCTTTTTCAGTCATACACTGTTGATGCATGTTCGGCTTGTGAGCCATAACAGTTGCAAGACCCTTCTCACTTGTAGTACTGTTGAACCAAGTATTCCCCATCTTGTAATGATGCATTTGTTTCTTTTTTCCTAGGTGCAGAGCTTGGCATTTGTCCCTATTTAATTTCAGTCTGTTATTTTCAGCCCAGCCTTCCAACCTATCAAGATCACCTTGAATCTTTTTTTCTGTCTTCCAAGGTATTAGCTATCCCACCAGTTTGTTGTCATCTACAAATTTAATAATTGTTCCCTGCACTTCCTCATCCAAATCATTAATAAAAATGTTGAAAACTGACTGGACCCAGGACTGAACCCTGTGGTGCCCCACTTGTTACTTCTCCCCAGTTTGAGAGGATGCCATTGATGAGCACTGTTTGAATCAGATTCTGTAACCAGCTATGGATCCACCTGCTAATTGTTTCATCTGGCCCATTTTCTTCATTGGTTTCCCCTGTGCTACATGGTCAAGGGCTATCAGATCCAAGAGTCAAGGCATAGATTCAAGAGTAGGGCCAGAGTAATTACACCCATGTGGAGAACTTGACCATAACTTTCACTTTGCATCCAAATGTTACAGTGGATACAAGCATAATAAAATCCAAGAGTCAGAATCAGTCCAAACCAACAGACAATCAATCTGGGCCTTTCATAGAATCATAGAATAGTAGAGTTGGAAAGGGCTAAGAAAGCCATCAAGTCCAGCCCCCTGTTCAGTGCAGGACACCAGTTAAACTATCCCTGACAGATGGCTGTCCAACTGCCTTGAATGTTTCTAGGGTGAGAGAACCCATAACCTCCCTAGGTAATTGGTTCCGTTGCCATACTGCTCCAAGAGTCAGGAAGTTTTTCTGTAACTTCAGCCCATTATTCTGTGTCCTGCACTCTGGGATGATCAAGAAGAGATCCTAGCCCTTCTTTGTGTGCCAGATATAGGGGAACCAGTACGAACCAGTACTTCACATGATTGGAAATTATTCTACTATTAATGCAGCCCAGTATAACATTTGACCTTCTTGCAGCCACATCCTATTTGGCTTGTGATCTATAATAATTCCAAGATTCTTTTTGCTTGAAGTATTGTTGAGCCTAGTATCTTGTCTTGTCTTGTAACTACATTTGGTTCCCTTTTCCTAGGTGTAGAACTTGGCATTTGTCCATATTGAGTTTCATTCCATTGCGTTTAGTCCAGCACTCCAGCCTGTCAAGATCACTTTGAATTGTGTTTCTGCCTTCCAGGGAATTTGTGCTATCCCATCCGAGTTTTTGTCATCTGCAGATCTGATGAGGATTCCCTGCACATTTTCATCCAAGTCATTAATAAAAATGTTGAAGAATTCCAAGCACAGGACTGAGCTCTGTGGTAATCCACTCGTAATAGAAGTCCCGTATTATTACCACATCACACTTACTTTTAGTACTGGCAATTTGCTTAATGAAAGTTTATCCTCATATTCAGCATATATATCTATATCTAATCTATATCTACACACATCCATAGCAAAAGAAAAGTATAGCAATACTTCTGTGGCAGTTACTTACTGATTCACCAGTCAAACAAACAAAGTTTCAAAGAATAACATTGCATGTGAAACAAGGATATACACGTAACAGCTTAGACAGAAAGAAATCTCAGATATCAAGGGTTACTGGTGGTGTACAACAGGCAATAAAAGATTAGAGTTCTAGCTTAGGCTCTCAGGCTGGACCTCAGTTTAAAAGCAAATCACACAGTACCTAACAATCTAATTGACAAGGGATCATAGCCCATAAAACAACCTACACCAAACATGACAATTCTATTCCACTGGGACACCGTTGAAATCCCACACTACCCCTTCTGCTAGCTTCTCATATAGAGGCTTTTGGTTCTTAAGTATAGGCATGAAATTCAAGGTCAACTACTAGCAGCTGGATGGGGAGAGTCACTCTCTGAAGAAAACTGAAAGAAATAAGCTCACATTAATTCTGACATTTCACAGGTTGATTAAGCCCAAACCAGTGTCTTTCCATTACAGGCCTCAGCAGTTGCAGATGGCCTATAAATATGTGTATACATACATACATACATACATACATACATACATACATATATACACTTGTTGGACACAAGGGGTTCCATCTTGGCATACTCCACCCAAAAAGCATGGCAAGAACAAGAGGGAACGAATCTAAGTTTTCTTCTCAAGAATAGTTCGATCACAGCAAAAGGACAATCGACTGTACAATGGTGCAGTTTCTTTTTATACCTTTGATGACCAGGTGCAGTGACAGACATTCATTGGACTGACATTCCTTCTGTGGATGCTGCTTGGTACATTTGAATTCTGGTGGTTCCTGCTCTTTTCTGGGAGGCCGGGGCTTGGAGCAGCAAGGGGCTTCATAATCCCCACTTCTGTGAATTGACTCTGATTGCTCCAGCATTGCGAAAGATGTGATTAGCCTGCTGCATTTGATATTACCCAGCCAGGCATGTCCTAAGAGGTATAGCCAAACTCTTAGGCCTGGGGCTTCTTACTACAGACCTAGGCTCCAAACCCTTTTGGGCCACTTCTGATCAAGCTGTAACTGCAAACTATGGAATCCTTTGCCACACTTGGGCTACAGCAGGCTGGAGCTCACATCATTAGGCCAATATGAGCTTCTGGTTGTCCAAACCATAGTCAGGAATCAAAAAGACTGACTCCCAGTGTGCAGCCAATGTGGCAACTGAATCCTAAGTTGTGTGCCAGGGTATAAGTCTGGGAACTGTCCATTCAGATGATGTGGTTTATGAAAGCTTCATATTTGCCAGTTACATAAATACAGCAAATATTTCTTTCTGCTAGGGTTGGTTCTTTGAATCATTCTGTGCTATTTCAGTTCTGACACTGAAAAATACATTTAATAAACAAAGCAAAGTCTCTTGTTTGCATTGATACTTTTACTCATGTGAGAAAAGGCATGTTGGGTAAAAATGTTTTTTACTCATGTGAAACTTTGGCTAGTTCTCAGTGGGAAAAGAGTAATTTCATCATTGTTTCACAGTATGGTAGGCATGTCATGAGCAGAGCTGCAGCCAGGGGTCAAACTAGATGGCCTAGGAGGCCCTATCTGACTTGCTCTGTTTCCATCTTTCTAGTATTTAAAAAATATGGTATGGTAGAAATGAAAGTATTCCATAGTGTATATTGATTTTGTAGCCTTCTTCACTAGCTGCAGCTTATGGAAGAGGTGCAAGGGCAGCCCACACAGAACACTTTACAGGAATCGGAAATTATGAGGACAGAGATAAATAAGCCTAGGCTATTCCCATCTAGGAATGAGTGTAGCTGGCATACAATAGGTGCTCCAAACCAGTGAGGTCACCTCAGGGTTTGGGGTCTATTGACAAAGGTGGAACAAAAAGCATCCCCAAAAAACTATGTACTTGTCCCTTTAAAGAGAGAACAACCTCATTCTCAACAAGTAAACATACCTGGAAGCCATTAATCCAAAGCATCTCAGGATTCAATTTTAATTTATTATTATCTTTCATACTGCTATCACTGAATCCAGGTACCAGTTCAGAATGTGCATGGCCCCTTCTGATTCAGATATTACAGAGAAATAAGCTCTGTTTAGGCCAGGGGTCTCAAACTCAACTCACCTGGGGGCCGCTGGAAGTAGAGTCTGGGCAAGGCTGGGCCGCATCAAGTATTCCACCACCGCGGTGGGGGTGGGCCGTTCATCCCGCGGCTGGCCTGGGCTGGGCGCCGCTGGCGCTTTGAAGGCCACAGGGCCCCTCTCCCGTGCCCCACCCGGCCCGGCAATTGGCCTGCGGGCCGCGAGTTTGAGACCCCTGGTTTAGGCATTTAATGAAGCATTAATTGTTCAGGATTATGTGGAAAGCCCCCACATACCTCTGAAGCTCTCCCCTTAGCAATCTCACCCTCCACACCTTCAGCACAATGACAGCGACAGAAAAGGGCATGGCTAATGCACCCCCCTCCTTGCATGTTTAAACAACAAACTTCTAATGCCTGAACAGAGCTATACAGCTAAGTGCCTTGCTCCAAATCTCTTCATGTATCTTTAATCAGTATTAGGAAAAAATAGTGTCCTGCGGTACTGCACAGCTGAACTGCCAGAAAGCTATGGCATAGCCACCCCATCTTATCCTCTGGAACCACCCATATAAGGACTAAATCGCTGCAAAACAATGTCAACTCACCCCCCGTACAGGTGGATACTCTAGTCAACAGTATTAAAAATTTGCTGTGAGATCAAGAAGAATTAATGAAGTCACACTCCCCCATCCTTCTCACAAAGTTTTCCATCAGGGTGGCCAATGAGAACTCTGACTCCAGACTGGGCCTAAAGCCAGATCAGACTGGATTAGGATAAACCATTTCATCCAAGACTGCTTGCAGCTGAGACACCAACACTCCCTTGAGCACTTTCCTAAAAATAAAGGTGGGGTGGATATTTGTGACCAGCAATAATTAGTATGAATTTGTTTTTCAAGAGAAGGGTTGCATCACTACCTCCTTCAAGACAGCAGGAGCCACCATTCTGCAGAGGTGCTTGAAACATTCCCGATCCAAGTGGTCAGTCCCTCACTGCTATATTGAAGAAGCTTTGATGGAAAAAGATCAAGACGGCGTGCAGAGTGCCATACAGATGCAAGCATCTTGTTCATTGCCTTCTTCTTCTTCTTCTTATGTGTTATAAAGCCATCTCTAAGGCAACTCTATGAATGAATGCCAACCAAAATGTGGGCATCCTTGACAGCTCTGCTCAGCTCTTTACATTAAAGCCTGTGGCTTCCTTTATGGAGTCAATCCATCTCATCTTTAGTCTTCCTTTTCTTCTTTTGACATTGACTTTCCCTAGCAAGTTTGCTTTCTCCAGTGAGTCTTGCCTTCTCATGATGGACAGTTTCAGTTTCTTCATTTTCACTTCTAGGGAAATTTCTGGCTTGATTTCCAGGATACACTTGTTCATCTTTCCGTCCATCCAGGGTATTTGCCAAGCTCCAGCATCATATTCTGAATGCAAAAAAAATTTCTTCCTGTCTGCTTTCTTCATTGTCCAGCTTTCACATCCATACATAGTGATTGAGAATACAATCAATCTTGGCCTTAGTCTCCAGTGAAATGTGCCTACACTTGAGTCAGTGTGGTGTAGTGGTTAAGAGACTGGGACTGGGATTCAGACGATCTGGGTTCTAATCCCTGCTCAGCCATGGAGCCAACCGGGTGACTTTGGGCCAGTCACAGACTCTCAGCCCAACCTACCTCACAGGGTTGTTGTTGTGGGGAAAAGATGGAGGAGCAGAATGATGTAAGTTTCCTTGAGCCCTTTGTAGGAAAAAGGCAAGATATAAATACATACATACATACATACATACATACATACATACATACACCTGATGATCTTCTCTACTTCCTACAGTGCCACTCTTCCAAGCCTCAGTAGAATATCTTGGCTACAGTCTCTGTTTGAATTGATGACTGAGCCAAGGTGTGCAAAATCCTTCACAATTCTATTTTCTTCATTGTTGACAATAAAGTTCTGCAATTCTTCAGTAGTCGTAATGTTTGTTTTCTTAATACTCCACTGCAGTTCTGCATTTGCATTCCTTCACTTTCATCAAGAGTTGTTGCAATTTGCGGCTGCTTTCAGCCAGCAACGTGGTATCATCTGAGATAATATTTGCAGTGCAGAGGTTAAGAGTGCAGGACTGGGACTTGGGCAATCTGGGTTCTACCAGCCATCAGGCTCACTGGATGACTGTGAGACTGTCACAGACTCAGCCCAAACTACCTCACGGGGCTGTTTTTGTGAAGATAAGATTGAGAGAAGGAGACTTGTTTAAGCCATCTTGAGTTCCTTAGAAGGAAAAAGACAGAGTATAAATAAAATGAATCAATAAACCTTCAAATCTCAATTGACCATTTGGGCTTGAGTAATGGTGCTGGGAGGCAGGCCTAGTGAAACAGGCCGGACTTCTAGAAGCATTGCTCTTAGGTTCTCCTACACTCTCAAACCTGCTCACCACATTAATTCATATCCTTAGGCTTCAAAAACTGAAACTGACCTCAAGCATAGGCACTTCAACAGACACTGTATTACAGTGTTGTTCAGGTTGGCATGAAAGTAAATAGTTTTATTCTCAAAACATCTGGCAAATTCATCACAGCAGGGCTCCAGCACTGAATTCATTGTGGTCTTGCTAACACCTTTTCTGTCAGACATTTCATCAGTATTTGCTGATCGTGCAGGTATTTGCTAATATGTAGGGCATGGGCACTCCTTCCAACCAGTGGTCAAATTTGTTCAGATTTAGTGATGCATCCTTCTCACATGTCTAGAATCAAGCCCTAACTTTCATTCTTCACCATTCTCACTTGTGACCTCGTTTACCTAACAGAATGAGAGTCAGTTCAAGGATGCAAATTTCTGACATGGTATTGTTCCTTTATGTGGTTGTACCATTTCAGAATTCACACAGGGGTTGCTTGTTTGAAAATGACCTCATATCAAAATAATTCTCTACATGGAAAGTTCAAAATCACTAAACATGAAAGAAACATTTGCTGCCCAATGGCCTCAGATATTCCCTTGTATGCTTTCTGTGTTGGAGGAGATTTTAACATAGAAGCAGTCTCAAATATACAGTTACCTGTGAATTTTTTGGTGGTGCAGTTACATAAGAAAGATGTAAAATCTGAAAGCTTCATATTTAAATTAAATAATAAACAGTTCAGGAGCCAAACATTCCAGTATGAACAAATCGCTAAGGGTGAAATCCAAACTCCCTCTATCAGCAAAACTAGGAGGAAGCAATTCCCATGTCTCCCCAGAGTTCTGGATGGTTAAGAACCCTCCAGAGCATGGAAAGCTGTAGCGGAAGTTGACAGAGGGATAAAGCCACATTCTGCTTACATGATGTGGGATTCTACCCTATGGGAACACCCCAGGGACAAAATAGAACAATTTGAAGAGGAATACAAAACAGAAGGTAAAAGCATAGGAAGGTAAAAGATCCAGGGAAGGGTGAAGAGTAAGTTGACTTGAGGAATCTGCTGCTCCAACACTAACAATAATCAGTCCCTTTGTCCATAAGCTTGTGTATATACACATAGGGTTAGCTAATATGATCATTTGTTGTACATCATGTAAGATCAGTGGTTTCTGAGTTCACAATGTAAATGAAAAATAAGGCAATCCAGCTTTATGGAAATCCATAGGGATTTTGCCTATTAATTTTGTATGAGCCTGTTGTAACCTGCAGTTTCATGTAATTTTTTAAAAAAATGTCTTTCATAGAGGCAGGAAAATGTTGAAAATGTGATTGCAAAGTAAGACAATTGGATGAACAAACGGCAGAATGAGGAACAGAATGGGATGCAGATATGACAAAAGTTGAGACTGATCAGCTGTGTAACATTCTTGATATCCCTCAACCCGAATGTTTGGAAAGTTTTGCCTTTAACCCAGTGCCTATCTGTTTCATAAGCCACCAAAGCAATATAGATGGAGATTGTATTGTAACTCTGTTTCAGAGAGAGCCCCACCACAAGGAAGATGAAAGCTTCAGGTTACAAATGTTATGGTGAAATCCTTAGGCCATCCTCAGAGGCCCCCCTCCAGATGCCCCTACCAAATGAAGTCAGACAGATTGCTACAAGAAGGAAGGTTCTCTGAGTTGCGGCATCCTATTTACTGTATGTTCTCCCCAAGGAGGCTTACCTCCTTGCTGATACATTTTCAGCACCAGGTAGATATAGATATCTTCTCCTAGGCATTTTAGATATTTTAAATATTTTACATTTTTAAATTATTGTATTTTTAACAGATTTTATTGTACCAGCTGCCAAGACCATTTTATTATGGGAGGCTTAATATATTAGACAAAGAAATAAGTATGACAGAGTGGAAAATGCTGACCAATGCTACACATTACCAATACAATATTCTTCAGATGGCACTTAGATAATTGAAAATAGCACCAGCTCCTGTATAGTTGCTGGTATTGAGGCAAAAAGTACTACTGGGGGAAAAGAATATTGAGTTTCCTAAAGGGATAGTGGATTGTTATGGTGCTGTTATGGTGGATTGTTGTAGTGATCCTAGAGCCTACTCTAACAACAATTAGTATCCTGATCAGCAGATTAGCTGTGCCTGGTGCTGGTTCTAAGTGCAGACTGTCCACCTCCACCTTTATGGACTTTCTAGCTTCCCAGTTGCCCCAGAATTGGTTTTCAGATATCCTGGGGCAATGGGAAAACCATCTAGGCAGATGTAGCCATGTTCTAAATAGCTGGTAGATTAGAATAGCATGGAGCACACCAGTCAGTTTTCTCCATCCATTCCATACATCTTGTTTAGCAGGTTGTTGCCCCTTATGGCATCTTGAGATATTTCCAGGTTAAACTTTTATTATACTATACTATACTATACTATACTATACTATACTATACTATACTATGGGACTGCAGGTGGTGCAGTGGTTTAAACCGTTGTGCTGCTGGGCTGGTAAATCGAAAGGTCGTCAGTTCGAATTTGCACAACGGAGTGAGTTCCTGTTGCTCCGTCCCAGCTCCTGCCAACCTTGCAGTTCAAAAGCATGCAAATTCAAGTAGATAAAAAGGTACCACTTTGGTGGGCAGGTAACAGCGTTCTGTGCCCTTCAGTGTTTAGTCATGCTGGCCACATGACCACGGAGACGGTCTGCGGACAAACGCTGGCTCCCTCGGCTAGGAAACGGAGATGAGCACCGCCCCCCAGAGTCGGACATGACTGGACTTAATGTCAAGGGGAAACCTTTACCTTTACTATACTATACTATACTATACTATACTATACTATACTATACTATTAGTCTAGCATTATTCATGGAATTCTGTACTTCTAGATGTCATTGTCTTCCATTTCTTAGAATGCTAATACTGGGGATGGTTCCACATGAGGTTTTATTGAACAATTGCCCTGTCTCATTCACAAAATTTACCAAAAATTCAGATATCATCCACGTGTAACTCTCCCACTTTCCAAGACATCTTTTTCCATTTTTTCCTTTTCCATGGAAAATCTGTAATGGAAAAGGATGGAATATCTGCACAATTCGTTCTGAGAGGCAGGGAGAGTCACAAATGGGAGCAAGCCTTCCCTGTATTTTACCTATTACACCTTGTATTAATCTTCAGCATTCTGATCTGAACAAAGCAACTCAGATTCAGAGATACTACAGATGAAACAAAATCACTTCTGTCAAATATATATAGCTTATTGAATAGACTTACAATCATAGATGAATTGGAAGGAACCATGAAGGCCATCAGGTCCAACCCCCTGTTGTTGCAGGACACCAAGTTACACTATCCCACTCTTTCAGGATGTCTCTAGTGTGGGAGAGCCCACCACCTCTCCAGGAAGCTGATTCCACTGTTGTATTGCTCTGACAGTGAGACTTTTTTTGATATCTAGCCTGAATCTGGGTTGTCGTAGCTTGAATTGATTATTTCATGCCCTGCACTCTGGTATCAACAAGAAGAGATTTTGACTTATAGAATACCACCACCCTCCCTCAGTCTTCTCTTCTCAAGGCTGAACATGCCCAGTTCTCTCAGTCTTTTCTTGAACACTGGACTTGCTTCACCTTGGTTCCAGTTGCCTGTGTCCTGGTACACCTATCTAATATCATGCTGCCCACGCCCTTACACCTTATCTTTGGCCAAAATAGTTTCTTGACTAGGCAAGTCTCAATTCCTTTCCCCAAGCTGAGAACAAAAGAAAATTACCTTTTTACTATCTTTCATAAAGTTCCTCTCTACAATTCAGAGGCTGTCAGTATACAAATGCTCTAACACTTCTTCTTGGGAGACAAGGAAGCCAAAAAATTGCCTTTATTAAAGCAAAGTTTCAGTTCTTACAGCAAAAGCAGCTCTTAGCTAAGGAATATACTTAAGAAAACAGCTTTAAGACATTTATATTTTGTGCTCTTGGCTGAAACATCTTGGTAGGGCTTCAAAAATCTAGCCTCACTTTTGGACTCTGACAGTTCATGCCACTACCTGTTAAACCTTAATAAACTTCTCACTATTCTTCTAATATATCCAATATACTGGTTCCCAAAATCTTTTACAAACAAATTAAATTTATTACTGTATTTTGGGAACTTAACAGAAAAGCCTTTGTTTTTCTTCTTAAAGAAAGATGCTGGATTTTTATTTGTTTTTTCGGGGGAAGGGGGTTGCCATGGTGGAATCTGCCTACCTATTCCTAATAGTACATTCAGTTGAAGGCACACCTAAGATGAAGGAATACGTGGACTTACGTGAACACTTTATTTTTTAAAAAGCAGTGTGTTGCTCAGATTTATAAAGATTTTTAGAATGCCTGGTGGTTCAGCAATGGATTGGACACATGCACTCAAAAGCAGTTATACATTCATTACATTCAGCCTCAAATTGATTGCTACATCTTCAGTTTCAATTAATAGAGATGAATATTTATTTATTTATTTATTTATTAAAACATTTCTATGCCGCCCCTTGCCGAGGCCTCGGGGCGGCTTACAACATCAAATAAAATACAATGTCCATGTATGTATGTACGTATGTAAACAGACAGAATGTTACAAACACTCAACTTTCTAGACAAAAATAAAGAGAAACATAAGCTTCAAAAGAGGCAAGACTAAATATGCGTATTTGTATCTAGGTGTAAACAACATTTTTAAACGATCTGTACAAATACCGAGAGGGTCATTAGGTCTTTTATCCACTGTATTATAGGAAGTGCCAGTGTGAGCACACTGAGAGCCGGTGTGGTGTAGTGGTTAAGAGCATGGGACTGGGACTTGGACGATCTGGGTTCCAGTCCCTGCTCAGCCATGGAGCCAACTGGGTGACTTTGGGCCAGTCACAGACTCTCAGCCTGACCTACCTCACAGGGCTGTTGTTGTGGGGATAAGATGGAGGAGGAGAGATGATGTAAGCTGCCTTAAGCCCTTCGTAGGAATAACGCAGGATATAAATCGCAATATAAATAAAATAAATAAATAAGTGCACATTTATCCTTCCAATGTGCTATCAGTCTCTTAGCAGTCAAAAAGGCAACTTGCAGGAAACAAGTAGATAATAAAAAAAGAGCACCAGCACATATTAAAGTGTGTTCCAATACAATGTTTATCTTTCTCCCAAAAAGAGGCAATTACTGGATACTAGGGTCCAGTAGTTAATTATATTATTATTAACCTATAATCTTATGATTAACTTATAATCATAAATTATAATCATACATTTAGGATTACAAGAAGTTTAATCATAAATTTAGAATTAAAAGAAGCATTAGCAGTATTATACCTCCAGCACCTGGCCAAATTAGTCAGATCCTTATTAAAGAGCCACTGTGGCACAAAATAACTTTTGCTCAATAAGATATAACACAAGATATAACACACTGATATTATAAAGATGCTAAAGCGACAATCTATTGATTAGACAGACATTAGACAAAAAAAGGCCAGCAGAGCACATGAACTGATCTCTCCTACTTTTTAAAGTGCTCTCTTCACCTGAGATTGCCTTCAGGCCTACTGAGTGGTTTTTCATGTCTGGAAAAACCCCAAAAGGCATCAAAATAAAGATGGAAGAAAATGGAAAATACAAAAGGGCTTTCTTAGACAGCAACAATGTCTGTATTCCGTGTAAAATTTCTTCCTTCTTTTCCCCCTTTCAGCCTGTTTTCTTCCAAAGAACGATTAAGGGGGACAAGAAGGAAGAGTTGTACAGTGTCTACTAGCTGGGAGACAGAAGCACAGAGAAATAAATTTGTCCTTATCGACCATCTTCCCACTTTTGCTTTAATTTGACCTTAAGCTGTAGCCTGCCCACTTTTGGAAAGGCTGTATTGAACCTTAAAAGATGGATTCTGCATTGATGTTCCAGCAAAGCGCATGAAAAGCGCATCCGCCCCCTACGTTCTCCTGCACTGGGGTATTCTGAAATAGCAGCAACGCTTTTCAAAGGCTCTCCAGAAAACCTGGAGAACGGTTAGCGATCTGCAACAGCACTCAGCTCCTGTTCTACCACTCGGCGTTGGCCGAACAGTTGAGTTGAAGAGTGCAGTGGGCGGTGCCACGAATCTGTAACTGAGTCGCGGCAGGCGGGGAGCAAGCAAGGAGAATCACTTCGCGTCGGGAGGAACACGTGGGATATGCGGGCTGGCTGTGCTGTGCTGTGCTGTGCGGAGTGTTCTCCCCGCTTCGAGCGGCTGCCGAAGGAACACGAGCAACTGCATTCCAGCGTCGCCCAGGCTTCGTATATCCCGGTGCAAGCCGGCTGGAACCAGCCTCGGCAGCAGTGAAGCGCTGTCGTCATCTGCTCCTGCGGCTGCTGAATGACTAAACACTTGCACGCTTCCCTGCCTTCCTTTTTCCCTGTCCCTGCGGAGTGGCGAGGCTACTGCCATGACCTGGCAACCTTTTAATTTAGAGCAAGGTGAGGAGGGGCTAGAGCGCAGCTCGCCTAAAAATTATTACTCGTCTTTTTTGGTGCAGGGGGAGGGCGTTTTCTCCAATCCTCACCCAAATCGCTAAAGTGCTGCAACTGCATTTGGAATACTGTGTGCACTTTGGCAACTGCACCACAAAAAGGAATAAGGTAGGCTAGAAATGGAAAAAGTGCAGAGAAATTCTGTCAAAAGAACCAACATCACGTTGGTTGTATAAGCTACCAAGAAAGGAACAAAGAGCTACAAGAAGACAAACTTTTTTGTTCAAAGATTGTATGAGTTTTCCCCCTTTCTCACATGGTTTCTAAGTAAGGTTTAAAATTCATGTTTAGAATCCTGAGACTGCAAACTTGTCATCGCAGTGCCTGAATGTTTAGACAGGAATAAAGAAAACTCATAGGCATGAAAGGTTTCTTCATCCCATGTGTTCAGGTTTATTGATTGTCTTAGAGTTACCTGTGCATGTAGCTGTGGTTAAATGGAGATTTCAATTGGTTAAACATGCAGAGAAAAAAGAACCAGGTGCTCGGATTGCCAGATCTGTAATGATTCCCGTTTCTGAGGCTACTATTTTCCCTTTTGATAACAAGTAGTCAGTTTCCATTAGCAATATTGCCCAATATTGCTGATACGCCCTAATCAGGCCCAAAATGCAGGGAAAGAATCAAGAAAAATGAAGAGTGTGTTTTGCACCAGAATTGGCATTGGCAGAGTCAGGACAGCCTTGTTTTTCCAAGGCCCTTTTTCCAACACCTAGCCTATGGGATAGGTCAGGTAGAGAAAGCTGCAAAGCTTGATTGATAACACCAAATTTCTTATAGCAGCCCAGTTTATATTACTGCATGTGCCTAATTTTTCAGAGCTCAGATGAAGGCAAATATGAACGACGAAAAAGGACAATGTACCCTCTCCTTAGAGTTCTTTCATGGATATAGAAATTGATCGATTAAAGGGGAACTAGCACTTCACATGATTTGGAAGTGATACTATTCATGCAGGCTAAAATAGCATTTTAATTTAGTTCCCCTAGACTCAGCAGTCACAAAGAGGAAGAACAAGAGTTCTTGCTCATCCCAGAGTATAGGAATAATAAACCTGGTTCAGACTAGATATCAGGAGAAAATCATTAACTGTCAGAACAATACAATGGTGGAACCGGTTCTCTAGAGAGGTCATAGGCTCTCCCACACTAGAGACATTAAAAACAAAAACTGGACAATCATCTGAGTGGGATGGTAAAACCTGGTGTCCTGCACCCACAGTGGGTTGGACCAGACACCCTTCTTGGCCTCTTCTGACTGCACTATTCTTTGATTCTACAATTTGCCCTTTGTGTAGCCACATCACATTGTTGACTCATGTTCAGCTTGTGATTCCCAACAGTTGCAAGATCCTTCTCACTTGCAAGCATTGTTGAGTCAAGTATTCCCCATCTTGTAACAATGCATTTAGTTTCTTCCTAGGTACAGAACTTGGCATTTGTCCCTACTGAATTTCATTCTGTTATTTTTAGCCCAGTGCTCCAACCTATCAAGATCACCTTAAATCTTTTTTGTGTCTTTCAGGATATCAGCTATTCCACCCACAATTGGTGTAATTTGCAAATTTTACAATAGTTTCCTGAACTTCCTCATTCAAAACATTAATAAAAATGTTGAAGAGCACTGGGACCAAGACTAAAGACTGTGGTCCCCCCACTTGTTACCTTTTCTCAGTTTGAGAAGGTGCCATTGATGAACACTTTGAGTCTGATTCTCTAGCCAACTGTGGATCCAACTGATAGTTGTTCCGTCTAGCCCACTTATAGCTTGTTTTCTAATCGGGATATCATAGGGCACATTGTCAAAAGCTTTGTTGAAGAATGTACTTCTTCTGGATATTCTGATGGCAGGTGAAGCAGCCTTTAATGAATGAATTGTGTGAAGGCCTTTCATTGACTCCCTTAGAATCCCGATGAACTGTGTGCCATCCATTTCAGTTGAGGGACTGGGTGTATATAAAAACACATCAGAAGAAAGATCCCTTCATGCCAAGGATTGCAGTAGTAGAAGAGCCAGAAGTAGCCAGATTATATTGGAAGAAATCTCTGAACCTCAGAAAATGGGATCAGGGGGCAGGGTGTATGTGCTCTCCCCTGAAGAAAAGCTGATTTCCACTGGAATAAATTCCTGGGTCCAGGGTCAAATCTTGTTTCAGCAACAATGAGAGCTCAAAAACCAGACAAAGTGTTACCCAGTGAAAGTCAGGGAGACCCTACAACCTCAAGTCCAAAGCAAAGAAGACTGGGTGAAGAATAGACAACATAGTCTCACAGAATTCCCTAAAAAGCAAGCCAAATATTGTATGAATCAGCCAGTTGCCTCACCCATTCTGTACCCTATCTTACCATCCAGTCTTGATGGTACATGTCTGTTGACTAGAAGAGATAATTAGAAAGAGTATCCATCATCTTTAAGGGCCTCAACTCATACAAAGAGGGAATTCTCAGAGTCAGAATTGGTCAAAGAATTTCCGTGGATTAAGAAACCAGGCCTAAGAAAGTCTAGGAATATAGACTGTAAAGAAGGGTGCAAGGTAAAAATGAAACCGCTTAACCCATTGGGTAAAGCTACAGACTCAGCTTGAGCAAAAATTGACTACTTCTGTCATTCTGGTTTGTGTGTATAGCCATGAGTATATTGTTTCTTTTAAGCTTCTACTACATGGTTATGTTTTTCTAGATGTATAAGTCAGAGCCAAAGCAAGGCTAATGCCCCATTTAGGCAGCCTATGTGTGTATGCAGAAATGCCTGTAGTTCGAAACAGCTGAACAGTTCAGGCAGGGCATATCAGGAATCTTTAACACAAAAACAACCACCCACTAGCCTAGGTATTGCAGCAAGGCTACTGAAAACAAGATAGATCAAATAGGCTCAAATATAGATCAAACATAAAAATGTTTTAATAAATAAATAATAGCCATTAAAAGGGGCTGGTTCACATAGGGTTAATAATCCTAGGTCTCAGTATGTGTTTTGTTGTTGTTGTTGTTGTTACTGTTGTTTCACAAATTATGTATCTCTTTGTCCAGGCAAATTGTTGCCATATCTTGGCAGAGCTTTCACCCATTTTGTCCTGACCCTGCATCTTGAAAAAGGACGGAAGCAGCAGCGAGAAAAAGGCAGGTTGCTTACCTGTAACCGTCGTTCTTTAAGTGGTCAATGCAGAGTTCGCAACCTGAGGCAATTTTTTTCTGAAATTTCTGTTTGCAACCTGATTTGGTCATGAACTGAGGTGTTCGTGAGCCGAGGTACCACTGTAACTGATGTGTCTGGTGGCCTCGTGTCCATGCCAGGTGCCTTGAGTTCGAAGACATGCGCAATGGGCACCCCGTCCAGGCAGGAAGGCATCGGTATAGAGTGTCACAGTCGGTTCTGGTGCACGGAATGGTATTCTACAAGCCAGGTTGGTGTTGACGGTCCACCAGAATAGGGTTCAAAGGACTGAGTGTGGAGGCTGTAACAGTCAATTCAGTTGATCGTGTTCTGGATGGAAATGGCAATTGAACCACAACTGTAATGGCTGCATTCGCAGTCTCGCATCCAGTACCACTGATACTGTGGAAGCCATGTGTCCGAGCTCCTGTTGGATAGAATGTGCTGGGACAGTCCATTGAGCAGTAAGACACTGTGTAGAGTCTATCAGTCTCTGTTGTTGGTCCGGTGGCAGGAAGGCTTGGGTACGGAGGGAGTCCAGACATGCTCCAATGTAATTGATGACCTGGGAAGGAACAAGGCATGATTTTTCATTATTGATACGAAGTCCCAATTGGTCAAGAGGGATCAGGTGACGTTGATTGAGTCCAGTAGGTTGTCTCTGGAGTGGGAGATGATGAGCCAATCATCCAGGTAAGGGTAAATCTGGACACCCTGGAGTCTGAGGTAGACACAAACGGGGGCCGTGCATTTCGTAAAAACCCCTGGAGTAGTAACGAGCCCAAAAGAGAGCATGCTGTATTTGTAGACCTCAGTACCGACAGTAAACTGCAGGAGGCGCCTATGAGCAGGATGGATGCTGATGTGGAAGTAAGTGCCTTTTAAGTCCAAGGAAGTGAGCCAATCCTCTTTCCTGAGCAACAAAAGTATGTTATGGAGCATGGCCATTCTTTGGTTTTTGGTTTTGATGTATTTATTAACTCCATGTAAATCCAGAATGGGGTGGACACCCCCGTAAAGTACTGGAGTAGAACCGTGCAGTCTTCTGAGTAACTTTCTGGATTGTTCCCTTACGAAGCAGTTCAGTGACTTCTTCCAGGAGGGCTGGAACCCTAGTTTAGCCTATGGCTTGATAACTGGACGGGATTGGCCCTATTCTGAAGATCTTGTGAGGGAGGTGAGCTCAGAGGTTGTCTTGGCAGGGGAGGAAGAAAACATAGGCCTTCCAGCTCTGCGTACCTCTCACAAGCAGCTGTTCTTCCTCCAGTAAAATGATGCCTCCCTTGTCCAGGCTCTGAGGCAAGCCTGGGACCCCTCAGAAGCAGGAGAAAGTACAAGGCACGGTCCCTACTTTGAGGTTGCATGGGGGTTGTTGTATAGGGTCATATCTGCACAGGAGGGGCACAAAGAACTGAGGCAGTTGGTGATACCCGAACCCCTTAGCTTAACAGTCTTGTGACTGACCCACAACCTGCCTACTGCCGGTCACCTAGCTGTGGAGAAAACCACAGACAGGTTAGTCCAGAGGTTCTACTGGCTGGGAGTATTCACCCAGGTCAAGCAGTACAGCTTGTCCTGTCCTGAATGCCAGAAAACTCAAGAAAGAGCGTTCTGGCCACTAGGCAGGTTGCATGGCTGAGGGACCCGAGACCCCAAAGGAAACGTCTATCTACCCTGGAAAGTTATCCATTGATCCCCATCTAACCATTGAAAGTTATCCATTGATCCCCATCTAACACCAGCTCAGGTAGCACAAGTCCGGGCCTTGGAGGAACAATTTGCTGAAGTATTCTCTGATCGACCTGGGCACATGGGAGTCATAGCCCATCATATCCAAACAGTCCCTGGGGCCATTGTCAGAGTACCAACATGGCCCTACCCACCTCCGCTGAAGCAAATGATAATAGAGGAGGTAGGGCAGATGCTTCAACTGGAGGTCATCAAGGAGTTGGTGAGCCCTTGGAGAAGTCAGCCGGTTTTAGTACCCAAGTCTGATAAAAGTGTCCGCTTCTGCATTGATCTCAGAAAGGTCAATGCTGTATCGAAGTTCAATGCCTACCCCATGCCCCGATACATCTGTTGTTGGATCCTTTAGGGCAGGTTCATTTCCTTTCTACCTTAGATCTCACCAAGGGATACTGGCAAATTCCATTAACTGAAGAGTCCAAGGAAAATACAGCCTTTGTCACCTCTGCAGAGCTATTTCAATATAAATATATGTCCTTTCGGTTGCATGGGGCAGCTGCAACCTTCAAGAGCAAGGGTCCTCAAACTACGGCCCACAGGACGAATCCAGCCCACCATGGCCTTCCATCCAGCCCACGCCGCCATTTCCCACCCGCGCGTGCGCTTGCTGCACAGACGGGGAGGTGGTGGCGAGCAAGCTGCTGCCTGCCTCCCATATGCATGTGCTTGGAGATGGTCTCTGAGCGAGCAAGCCACCGCCTGCCTCCCGTATGCATGCGCTTGCCACTGCCTTGCAGCGCGGACGGGGAGGTGGTGGCTCGCTTGCTCAGAGATGGTTTTGGACTCGCTGGGAGATCTCTGAGTGAGTGAGCCACCGCCGTGTGTGCCCGATGCTGCCTTGCACATGCCCACCCACCTCACCACAGCCTTTCAACTGGCCCCCTATTCAAAAAGTTTGAGGATTCCTGTTCAAGAGGCTTATGGACAGAGTCTTGGGGCACTTGTCCCATTGTGCAGCTGCTTATATCAACGATATTGTGGTATTCAAGTGCACTTGGGAGGAGCACCTAGAGCACCTCCAGCAAGTATTAGTGGCTTTAAGGCAAGCTGGGTTGACAGCTAATCCAAGCAAATGTAGAATAGCTCAACAGGAAGTGCAGTATTTGGGGTACATCATGGGCGGGAGGGGGTCAGAAACAGCCTATGGCAGATAAGGTGGGAAAATTAAGCCAGTGGCCATGGCCTCACACAAAAAGAGAAGTGCAATGTCTGGGACTCACCAGTTGCTACCTGCGATTCATTCCCCATTTCTCCTCCAAAGTGGCCCCATTGACAGATGTGATTAAGAAAAGGCAGAGCCATGCCCTAGTGTGGTCCAGGGAAATGGAGCAGGCTTTAGAAGACTTGAGAACCTGCCTTCTCAGTCAACCTGTTTTATGGTTGCCAGATTTCTCCTGGCCTTTTATCCTACAGAGCAATGCTTCAACTGTGGGCTTGGGGGAAGGGGTGGCCGAGCATCCAGTACTCTACTTAAGCCATAAGTTGGAGCCATGAGAATGGTGATACTTGATGATACAGAGGGAGGCTCTGGCTGTCAAATGGGCTGTTCTGGCCCTGCAGCACTATCTCTGGGGTGCCCCATTCACATGGGTAACCAACCATGCTCTGCTACAATGGGTGAATAGAATGAAGGGTGATAATCCTCACCTTACCCGTTGGTATTTAACATTACAGCTGTTCGCCTTTACAGTCCAAGATAGACATGGTGCCCAACATGCTAATGCTGATTTCTTTTCCTGCCAGGGTTCCTGGCCATTTCATGGAGATGGTGAACCCCTCTTGGGGGTGGGGGTATATGAGGAAGTAAAAGTGCTCACCCATTTTCCTGTGGCAGCCAATGGAATAGGGCCCAAGATAACAGGGCATGGCTGGGAATCTGCTTGGGCAGAATGACAACATGGGACTGCAACAGCTGGGATTTGCCACCACTTGCAGACAGGTGGATTCAAGCAGGGAAGGGCAACTCTGTGACCAAGACACACAGCTCCCTGTTGCTGCAGGGGCGACACCACTTGTTGCCATAGATACAGGAAGGAGGAAGGGCTGGAGCAGGCTAGGGCTTTGGTGCTTCAGGCAACACGTCCACTAAAGTTCTAAATGGCGATAAAGAGGCCTGGTGAGTGAACTGGTGTCCTCATATGTTTCCCCATGAAAGTAAGGGAACAAGGCGTCTTTAGTGTGTCCCTCCCCACTAATACAGTCACACTGGGCCTAACACTAGTCTGCCAAAAAAATGTAGGAAAGGAGACAGGGAATAATTCATGTGTCCTGACATGTCTCTACAGCAAAGCGCAAAGTATTTATTTATTTATTTATTTAAAACATTTCTATGCCGCCCCCATTGCAACAAAGCCTCGGGGTGGCTCACAAAGAATACATAAAAACATACATAAATAATAATAATATAATGATTCAAAAGAAAAAAAAATAAAAACCCCCGGTGCATTCTCAGCTAATTTTAAAATCCTAATTAATTCAATTATGAGAAATAAAGTATGAGAAATAAACCACATGAACTTGATCTCTTAGTACATGAGGACAAATATGATCTGACAGACCCATGGATAATTGTGTGTTTTAATGTTGGTCATCGTTTGTAAACTGTTCTGAGAGTGATGTGTTGAGAGAACAGTATATAGATGACTTAAATAAATAAATAAATAAATAAATACTGAAACTTGGTAGGATGACTCTCATGAATGTAATTCAAAAATTGCAGGCTATAACCTGTTCAAAAATGATAGAAGTAAGAGAAAAGGAGGCGAAATTGCATTTTATGTTAAAGTTAAATATGTGCAAATAAATATGAACAGAAAAAGGAATAAAAGGAGTATATTACTTGGAGACTACTATCATCCACCCAGGATAATGACGAAACTTTCACAAAACAAACTGCTAGTTTTTCAAAAAGGCATGATGTCATCATTTTGGGGTACTTCAATTTCCCTGATATCTGTTGGGAGTCAGATTCTGCCAAACACAGCCCATCTATGAAATTCCTAACATGAAAGCAAAAGGTAGAAATGGGATAGAGAGGTACAGCTTTACTCAACCTGTTTCTCACCAACAGGGAAGACATAAAAACAAAGCAACAGCTAGGGGAACTCTGGGGGAAAGTCACCATGCCTTACTTGAATTCTCAATAATAATTAAAAACTAAATGAAGTCAAACATGTACCCTGAATTTCAAAAAAGCCAACTTTAACAAGTTCAGGGCAATGATGGGCAAAGTCCCATGGCAAGCCACTCTAAAGGGAAAATGAGAACAAGAAGGCTGGGATATCTTTTAAAAAGAAATGCTTAAGGCATAACTACAAGCAATTCCAACAGGGAAAAAGAGTTGTAGACAACAGAGGAAGCAGATGTGGCTTCACAAAACGCTAACAGATAGTCTGGAAACAAAACAAAACAAAAAGAACATGTATAGGAGGTGAAAGGAAGACCAGGCTACAAAGGAAGAGTTTAAGCAAGTAGCAAGGAACTGCAGGAATGTTGTCAGAAAGGCTAAAACAATGAATGAACTGAGCATGGGATGCTTAAAAACAACAAGAAAGCCTTCTTCAAATACGTTCAAAGCAAGAGACAAATGGAAATAAAGGGAGCTCAACTACTCAGCATGGGTGGAACAATGACAACAGATGGCAAACAAAAGGCAGAATTCTTACTTTGGCTCAGTCTTCTCCCCCGTCTCCCCCACATAAATAAATAAATAAATCTATGATCTTCTGGACAAAGGTGTAGTACATGCTGAAGGGGCAGGAGGGCAGCCCAAGATTGAAAGATAAAAGGTCAGCAATCTTCTAATTGGGATATGAGTTCAAATTTCCAGGGCCTGATGAACTTCATTCGAGAGTCATAAATGAGCTAGTAGAAGAACTTTCAGAACCACTGTCTAAAATCTTGGAGAATTCATGGAAGACAGGAGAAGTGCCAGATGACTGGAAAGGGCTAATGCTGTCCCTATCTTCAAGAAAGGGAAAAAAGATGAAGCTGGGAACTATAGACTAGTCAGTCTGACATCAGTCCCTGGAAAAATTCCAGAGTAATTTATGAAACAGTCTGTAAATACCTTGAATACAATGCAGTAATTTTTAGAAGCCAATATGGATTTCTCAAGAACAAATCCTGCCAAAGTTAGCTGGCTAATGCAACAATGGCAAAATTAACTAACTACATTAACAGAAGGCCAGTAAAAAAAGTACTCAAAGATGGAAAGCTTATTATGAACAATTTAATTAATTGTTAAAGAAAATATGGTTTTTATAAATGTTAGTAATTGTTACTTTAAACTTAAAGCAATAGACTGGACAAATTTTGTCCGACTGAAAATTGAAAAAACAAACAAAAACAAAACAAAACAATTGTTTTGATGGGATTATAGGTGATGAGATGTTTGCTTTTCTGTGAATGTGTTTAAATGTTGATGTCATATACTGTACTTGTGAATTGACCCTTGGCACCTTCCTCTCCAATATCCCCTTCCTTTCTTATCGTTTCTTATGAAAATAAATGTTAAAGAATTAAAAAGGAGAAAGAATAATACATCTTGCCAGACTAATCTAATTTCATGTTTTGACTGGGTAACCTCCCAAAAGGACTGTGGGAATGCTGTGGACATAATCTATCTAGCCTTTGACAAAGCCTTTGACAAAGTGCCCCATGACATCCTGATTACCAAACTAGCAGAAAGTGGTCTAGACAATGTAACCATTAGGTAGATCCACAACTGGTACAAAATCAGACTGGACTGAAAATAACAGAATGAAATTCAATAGGACCAATGCCAAGTCCTCCACTTAGGAACAAGAAATCAGATGCATCACTACAAAATGGGGAATACTTGACTCAACAATACTACATAAAAGAAAGATCTTGGGATTGTTGTAGATCACAAGCTAAATATGAACCAACAAAGTGATGCAGCTGCAAAAAGGGCAAATGCTATTTTGGGCTGCATTAACAGAAGTGTCACTTCCAAAACACATGAAGTACTCATTCTCCTATACTCAGCACTAATCAAACCTCACCTGGAATATTGTGCCCAGTTCTGGGTACCACAGTTTAAGAAAGAGGCAGGTAAATTAGAAAGGGTACAGAGGAGGGCAACAAGGATGATTCAGGAACTGGAGGCAATGCTCTATGAGGAACAATTGAGAGAACTAAGCATATTCAACCTGAAGAAGAGAAGATGGGTACGATAGTACATATCATACAAGTACCTGAAAGACTGTCACAAAGATGAAGGACAAGATCTCTTCTTGCTCATTCCAGAGTGCAAGGCACAGACAGATTTAAGTTAAAAGAAACCAGATTTAGACTAAAAAGAATTTCCTCACTGTCAGAGCAATACGACAATGGAACCTAATACCTGGGGAAGTTGTGGGCTCTCCTTCACTAAAGACATTCAGAAAGCATTTGGACAGTCATCTGAGCAGGATGGTGTAACTTAGTGTCCTGCAATAGCAGGGGGTTGGACCTGATGGCCTTTTAGCCTTTTCCAATTCTATGATTCAGCCAAAGAAAAAAGAACTGGGGAAAATTATGGGAGCCACTCCTATATACAGCATAGGGAGGAAGGGGTGGGGCTCCCACCAGAATGAGCTTAGCTAGGAAAATCTTCTCAGACAACAGGCCAGCAACACAGCCCATATGTGTGATGCACTGAAACCACAAAGAAGAATGTTAACTATTGCTCCATTTGTGAAGTGCACATCTAATAGTTCTCACACCTTCACATTCAGAATTCTATGCTTTACAACTGCTTTTCCATTCCTCTTATGTTATAACAATAGCAATGAAATGTTGTCAATTCTACATTTTTTTAAAAAAAAGCAGAACACTAATCATGCATAGCTTTTCACTTTAATTTCATATGATTCATAGTACCACCATTTTATGATTATTGATTGCTGTATGCCATCCTGAGGCTATGCAAAGGATGGGGTATAAATGTACATTTATGTGCTCACTATGAGCCTATGCTGCAGCGGTGAGGGCGGCGAAGAGGCAATTCTCCGCTTCCATTGCCTCCTCACAATGCCGTCCAGTGAAGCTTTTTTGAGTGGTGTGTGGCCTTACACACGCTGACCAAATTAAAGAGGTGATGACATCCTCAGAGGCCGCAGTGACGAATTTGCCCAGCACTTTGAGAAAATCTCTCAGATTTGCCATGAGCTGGACTCCACAGTTGATCCGATTCCAGAACGGGAGACGTCAAGAACACCAACTGGTCCATAATTATGACTTACGAAAGCCCGTGACTTACGAAAGCCAGTCACGGGAGTAATACCTGGGTCCAGGAGGTCATCAATGCCTCACTGAAGGAGGGTTGGGTCTCTGCCCCTTTAAAGAAGCCAGTGATCTGGCCTGTCCTGAAGAAGGCGTTCCTGGACCCAGAGGTGGCCACCAATTACAGACCAGTGGCCAACATTCCATTTCTGGGCAAGGTGTTGGAGCGGGTGGTGGCAGGACAACTCCAAGCACTCTTGGATGAAACTGATTATCTGGACCCATTTCAGTCCGGTTTCAGACCCAGTTGTGGTACTGAATCTGCCTTGGTCACCCTGTATGATGACATGTGCAGGGAGAGGGACGGGGAAGTGCATCCGTGTTGGTTCTCCTGGACCTCTCAGTGGCTTTCGATACCATCGACCATGGCATCCTTCTGGATAGGCTGGTTGGGCTAGGAGTAGGAGGCTCTGCTTGGCAGTGCTTCCATTCCTATCTGGCCAGCCGATTCCAGAAGGTGGTGCTGGGGGACTTTGGCTCGGCACCATGGCAACTCTGCCATGGAGTGCCGGAGGGCTCTATTTTGTCCCCCTTGCTATTTAACATCTACATGAAACTACTGGGAGAGGTCATCAGGAGGTTTGGGCAGAGGACACACCAGTACACTGATGACATCCAGCTCTACCTCTCTTTTACAACTAATCCAGGTGAGGCAGTGGCTTTCCTGAACCAGTGCCTGGCCAAGGTAATGGGTTAGATGAGGGCCAGTAAACTGAAACTCAGTCCAGATAAGATGGAGGTCCTTTTGGTGGGCGGTTCAGGTTTTCAGGTAAGTGATTTTGGCCCAGTCCTGGATGGGGTTGCACTCCCTCTAAAGGCCAAATCCTGCAGCTTAGACGTGCTCCTCGACCCAGAGCCATCCCTGGAAGCCCAGGTGGTGGCGGTGGCGAGGAGTGCCTTCCTACAGCTTTGGCTGATCCATCAGTTGCATCCTTACCTGGATGAGCACTGCCTAGCATCGGTGACACACGCTCTGGTAACCTCCTGGTTGGACTATTGTAATGCACACTATGTGGGACTGCCCTTGGAGACAGTCCAGATACTTCAGTTGGTTCAAAATAGAGCTGCCAGGTTGCTGACAGGAGCCAGCCATTATTGTCATATAATGCCAGTCCTCTATCAGCTACACTGGCTCCTAATTGAAGTCCAAGCTCAATTCAAGGTGCTGGTACTAACCTACAAGGCCCTAAACCATGGGTCCTCAAACTATGGCCCACGGGCCGGATCTGGCCTGCCATGTCCATTTATCTGGGCCACCATAGAGGTTTTGGACTCGCTTGGAGAAAAGGATCTCCTTGTGGGCAAGCCGGTACCTCGCCGCACTTGTGTGCATGCGTGCGTGTGCGCTCCCCCCCCCCAGTTCATGCCCCCCCTGCCCACACTGCCTTGGCGGCCAGCACCCATCACCAGGATCTTTCAACTGGCCCCCTGTTAAAAAATTTTGAGGCTTGGGACCAGGATAGCTAAAGGAATGTCCCCTTCCCTATGTGCCCTCATGACCCTTATTATCGGCAGGGGAGGCCTTGCTCTGGGAAACCTCTTTGAAGGAGGTACAGAGGGTAACTTCTCGGAGGAGGGCCTTCTCTGCGGTGGCGCCCAGTTTATGGAATCTGCTCCCCAGATAGGTCCGTTGGCACTGACTCTCCACTCTTTCGGGCGCCAGGTAAAGACCTTTCTATTTACTCACCATTTTAATAATTAAATTAATACTTTTAATAAGATGATAATATTTTACAGTCACTTTTTCTTTCTTCTATTTTTTCTCTTCTTTTAATTTGAATTGATTGTTATAGTTGAATGTTTTAATGTTTATTATTGAATATTTTAATTGTATTTCATGATTATTTATTGCTGTATGCCAGGGGTCCTCAAACTTTTTAAACGGGGCCAGTTCACTGTCCCTCAGACTGTTGTGGTGCTGGACTATAGTTTGAAAAAATTTGCTAAAGAAACCCCCAAAGAAGCACCAAAAGCAACCCCGCAACCTCGTTTCTCAACAAGGAAGTGTGGAGAGGAAAATTTTGCAAGAGCCTCACGCTGCTGCTGATTTAAAGAACAATCAGAGCGAGTTTTACTCTTTAAAAACAAGGGAACAGAAAGTCCCAAACAGACAATTCTGTGGGGTGGACAGTGGAGAATCATCTAGGCCCGCCAAGGGTATTGAAATTGTCAAAGCAACCCCCAAAGAAACAGCAAAAGTGACCCCACCCCAGCCTCATTTCTCAACAAGGAAGTGTGAAGAGGAAAATTTCACAAGAGCCTCAGGCTGGCCAGCAGACAAAGGGAAAAGAGCAGACTGGTTTAAATGAACAAGCTGACTTAATGCAAACAGGGGAATGCTTAGAGGGACTTAAAAATGGATTTAAAAAGTTATATTTTTCTTACCTTCAATCCTTTTTAGCATCTTCATCTCTCTCTCTCTTCTGTTTCCTGCTCCGTATTCCCACTCTGTATATGCATGCAAATGGGTGGGGGGGGGGGGGAGAGCCAGCACATGCACAGTTGAGCTTTTACAATTAAGCGTGTGTGCCGGCTCTCTGCTCAGTATCAGAGAACGCCTGTGCCAGCTCAGAGATTTTGGACTCACTCGGAGATCGTTTTCTCTGAGCGGGTCCAAAACCTCTGAGGTGGGCCGGATAAATGAGCATGGTGGGCCAGATCCGGCCCTCAGGCCGTAGTTTGAGGACCCATACCCTAGTGGATTAAAATAATGAAAGGAGTGCTCTGGAGGAAAATGGGCCAGTATTTTTTGAGGGAACATAGTTCTCTTCCTCAGTTTTCTTTTCCACTGGCATCCTTCAGCCAAATAATTTGGGTTATAGAAATAATCACTTATGCTCTGATATATATAAGACCTCTTGGCATCCCATTTTTTGCATGGCATCAGTGGTGATTACGTTTACTGAGAATATAAGCTGAGAGTCCTTCCCTATACCTTCCTTCTGCTTCAGGCAGTGCCAATGCTGGAAAAAAGGAGGAGCCTTGCAGCGAGAAGTAGGTCAGTGTATAGATGACAGCTGTCTCTAATGCAGTGTGAAGTTGGATAGGAGGATGTGAAGTTGTGGGGGGAAAGGAATGGGAATGGTGGAAAGGGATGGGAAGACAGCTTTCAAGTCAAGTCTCAAAAACTGTAAAAGGAATGAATGGTTTGGGAGTTTCTGGTAGCAGCTGCAGGGTAGGAATTCTTCCTGAAAAATGATTGCCCAGACGAGACAACCCTTTCTCTGTTAACCCTCCCTACTTTCCCTCTCTTACCGTATGTTTCCATCTTCTGGATGATACCATGTCTAAATTTGAGAAAAGGCTGCCATAGTTACAAGCATACTTTACTACTGCCTGCCTTAATCTAAACAGAGCATGACAGAAGATGAAGAGTGGGCTTGTTTTTCTTGCATAAAACGTAAGAATTGAGAATATTTACACTTGAAATAAATGAAACAAATGATGAAATGGATGTGAAGATGTCAATGGAAAGAAAGAAGGAAAGGCATTGTTTTAAAGATTATGAAGACAAGGAGAAGTATGGATGGAAAAAGAAAGGAAATAATAACCATGAGTGGAGGCAGAATAGAAGTGTGTGTGTGTGGATAGGATGGGTGGGGGTTATAAATGGAAAGAAGGAGAGAGATTATGAGGGAGAGACAGAAGACAAAATGGAAAACAGAAGATACAGGCTCAGAGAGAGCCCTTGGAATCAATCGTATAGCAAAATCAATCATTTTATTTTGGTAAAATATTCCCAGGATGATATAGGGTACTCAAGTGTTAGTGCATGCTCCCGCCACTTAATACCAAAATCTTCATGACATGCCTTAGAAACATTTAGCCAATCCTGGCCTGTACACTCCTTTAGTTCGCACTAACTTACTTCCTATCTTATCCTTCTAGTTCTAGCAATTGCTGCAAATGGGGAATCATTGGGACGATGGTAGGTTCCCCAGGCCTCTGTTCTGGGACCCATCCGGTTCAATCTTTTCATCAATGACCTGGAAGAGGGGGTGACAAGTCTGCTGATCAAATACACAGATTATACTAACATGGGGATGGTGGCTACAACTGATCAGCAGGTACTCCAGATTCAAAAGGATCTGGACAGACTATGGAAGTGGGCCAGGGACAACAGGATGGCATTCAATGTGGAGAAGTGCAAGGTAAAAAGGATCTTGGGGTGCTGATTGGCTGCAGGGTAAACATGAGTCAGCAGTGTGATGCGGTGGTCAAGAGGGCAAACACCACCCTTGGTTGCATAGCAAGAAGCATGGCTTCTAGATTGAGAGAGGAATTACTGCCACTGTATACAACTCTGGTGCGCCTGCAACTGGAGTATTGTGTTCAATTCTGGGCCCCTCATTGCAAGAGGGATATAGCAAGGTTGGAATCGGTGCAGAGAAGGGCCACAAGAATCTGGTGGCTGGTTTGCAGGGTAGGTCATATGAGGAGAGACTGAGGGAGCTGGGTCTTTTCAGCCTTGAGGAGACTCAGAGGGGACCTGTTAGTGACATACAGCTGTGTGAGGGGGTATCACACAGAGGTGGGTCATGACATTTTTTCCCCTGTGGCGGAGGGCAGGATACATTCCAATGCAGCAAAGCTCAGGGAACTAAGATTCAAGGTGGATGCCAGGAAATTCTTCCTGAAGGTTAGGACCCCTAGGGAATGGAATGGGCTTCCATGGGAGGTGGTTGAAGCCCTATCGGTGAGGGTGTTTAAGGATAGACTGGGCATGCACATGGTAGACCTGTCATGATCGGAGCCAGCTAGAACTGGGGGTCAGACTAGATGGCCCGAGAAGCCCCTTCTGACTCACTGTTTCAGTGTTTTTGTGTCCCTTGCCCTGTTGGAGTGACATTCACCTCACTCAGCTTGCTCTGCTAGTTCTGATGTAAAGGTCATACTGTTACATTTCTCTATTGCATAACAACCCCATGCCTCATGATGTGCATCTCTCAACCTTTTGCACATTTTAACAGCATGGAGCCATTTGCTAAAGTATTAACTGGTGCAAAGAGGCAAGCAGTTGGGGAGCACTGGTCATAGCACAAAGAGTACACATTCATTGTGCATTCAAAGCCCTAGCCTACCTTTTATTCTCCCTGCCACAACCTTAACAGACTGTCACACTCTCTTGGCCTTATCCATTCTTGTAAACACTTCCTTTTCTGCTGTTTTTTTCTTAAATACTTCTGTAGCTGAACCTCCCCTTTAGATGCCAACACAGCAATCGGTTGTAAGAATCTGCCTTTTGCTCTCTTTTCTGGAATGCCAGCTTCATCTGCTGAGTGGAAAAACAGAATGGTGCTTATGCATATCTGTGTGTGTGTGTGTGCGTGTGCGCGCACACCCCCCTCTCCTTCCCATCCTGATGCTGACAGCCTCTCTTTTGCTCCTCCCCTCCCCGGGCTTTTCTTTCTGCAGTACTCCCAGCTTCTACTGCAGTGTAATACATCACTCACAGGGTCTGACAGGGTGGGGTGGCTAGGGAGCATAACTGTTCGCTTAGTATGGAGAAGAAAGACTTTCAGAATGCAAAACCTTCAGCAACAGAATTTGCGAGCTAGCTGGAAGGCTCTTCAGATATTTATTTATTTTCTTTGTTTTGGGGGATGAGGGAGGAGATGACCTTGCCAACATTCCAGTGAAGGTGACTGAAAGGAAACCAAGGAGGCAGGCAGAATGAGAGGCAGCAAGAATCACAGATGGAAACTGTGAGAAGATGAACAGAAACAAATTTAAAAGGAATAGGGACACAAAGGAGGGAGGCAGCCATCATGGAAGTAAAAAAAAAAAAAAACCTTACACCAAAATGGAGAGCAGCAGGCACAGAAAGGAAAATGTGGACGAAATGCAAATTATAATCCATAGAGATAATGGAAAGTTATAGAAAATTACATGCTTAAAAGGGGAAACTCCCTCAAAGACAAAAGAAAAGGGAACAGGAGAAAGAGAAAGAAGTGAACAATTTTAATTTTACAACATTTTCACTTACCATAATGCAACAAAAAAGCTAAAACTATTCTGCTGTGTTGAAATTCCAAATACAGAAGTTACTATAGAGTGAGGAATTTTTGGGAAATTATTAGAAGGAATTTAAAAGAAAATTATTTCTGTGGATGAGTATCGGTTTTGTGCCCTATTGTAAGAGAGATTCAAGGAGCTTCAGAGACAGCTGCAGTGGCATGCGGCAAGAGATAAATGATGAAGCATGTGCTGGTATCTTAGGTTTCTTTTTCTTAAGGTTTGCAGTATCACTGCTGAACCGTGTACACAGAGGGAACCCCTCCCCATGCCTGTAATTCATTCATTGGCTGAGCAGTGAAAGAGAACACATGAGTTATGCCTGGACTTGTACAGTTTATCCTCTCTATTCAGATGAATATAGCAATTTATCTTTCCTTCGGACCCAAGGGTGCATGGCTGAAAATGAACCATAATAGATGGCTATTCATGGTGTGTTGCCCTGTGTTAAACTCTTCTCGAACTTTAAAATTAAATATTGTGAAAAGCATGAGGCACAGTTGAGCACAAGTTTGAACTGCTTTGCTAGCTACAGGTCATTATCCTAAACCCATAGATGTATCAGCTTCTTGGGGCCTGGGTATGATCATGTTGAAATAAATATGGATATTTCTTTGTGAAAACTAACTCAGATAATAGAAGATGTTGATATTGCAGAAATGGTAAAATATTATAATGTCTTAAGTTTTTGAAGAGAAAATGTTAGAAATGTTTAATAATAATAATAATAATAATAATAATAATAATAATAATAATAATAATAGCTTAAGAAGAAAAGCAGTTTCAGGAAGCGTCCTATAAACTACCACTAGAGTGGTTGTTGGTGGTGATGGCGTGTTCTTTCACTTCTATACTGCCCCACAGCCAAAACTCTCAGTGTGGTTTACAACAATTCATAAAAACAGACAATAAAAATGCAATTAAAACATCATAAAAGCAGGAAAAAATAAACAGTTCAAAACAGCTAAAATTAGACAATAGCAAAGAATAACTCTGCAAAACACCTGGGATGTTAATTCTCCTCTTGATCTCTTAGCAACTCTGGATACCACCAAACATAGAATCCCTGTGGATCAGTAGAAACATAAAAACAATGCAAGGCAGAAGGGGTCTCCTGGGCCATCTAGTCTGACCCCCAGCTCCAGCCAGCTCCAGTTCAACTGTGTAGTTTTAGAGTTGAGAGATTTTCAATTCCTACCTTATAGATACATTCAGATACTGTTGTTGGAAGACTATGGTTCCTTCCCAAGGGGATTGCTCAGAGAGATCTCTCATACTACAATAACCTGTCATAACAACCCACCCTGCCAATAAGCCATGGTGGGTTGGTTATTGAGCAAAAAAACCCACAGTGCACCCAAACAGATGATTGGGTTTATGTTGGGCTGTTCTTCCCTGCTTCTCCTTGATCCTCACTCAGGTAGTTCAGGAGAGCACACAGTAGGACCAGTGTACTATTATTTTAGCTTAATTAGCATAACTGTGTAGGATTACAGTTGTATGAGTTCAGCAAAGGGTCCCTTTGGTTGCGCAAAGTCAACACAGGTTGTTAGAATGCACTTTTTTTTTCTGCTTGGGAAAATAAAAAAGTGCATCCCAGTCCCCTTGTTAGGAAAAAGGAGTTTTGACAACTAAACTCATTAAAAGGGAGTTTCGACACGGCAATGCGTGTTTTTTAAACTAGAATATATATAGCCATATGTGTTAGTCCGAAACCACCCATTGCCCCATCAAGCCCCATTTTAAAGGGTCTAAGAGCTTTAACAGCCCATTTTCAAAAGTTATTTCCCCCCAAAAATGGGACAGGGTGCATTTTCCTGAGCGGCTAGAATATCATGGAAGGGTGCTGTCAGATCCTGCATGAAACAGGCCAGGTAGATTGAAGAAAAGAAAACTCACAATATTTATTAAGAATACGGTGTGTTAAGACCCTTGACAGATTACTACACACGTAAGGCAGAACACCTTGGAACTGTGCAGTGCACAATTAGAACAAAGCTTTTATATCTTACCTCATCCTCTGACCAACATTTTCTGGGCTACAGAGGGTTCTAGCTGGGAGGAAGAGTGGGGAGGATGTCATGGGAAGTGTGTTGAGGGATGCAAATGGAGGAGGTGCAGGCAGAAATCACTGGCCCTTCTTTTCTTCCCAGGATCCCTTTGGGTCCAAGCAAGTATACGTGAAGTAGTATGACAGGACAATGAAATTAAAACTATTATTCATTGAGCAATTCATGTGAACAAAGTGAAGCCAAAAAGAAGTGAGCCAAGGTCTGCTTTCTTTCCCTTCCTCACATGTTTATATACACACACATTTGGAAGGGGTTATCATATGGCCTTAGATGGTTAGGTGATCACTTCAGGCAGCCAATTTTGGGTAGGGGATACAAGTCTGAAGGAACTATATACTCATTTTAATAAGGCTTGTATATTAGTATTTCTGTATTTTTCCACAGTGGTAACCAGTGAAGCAGAAAATCTAAACAGTACCTTGATTTGGATGCTGTTTGAATTTTCTGATGCAAGTACTAAATTGTTTTTGGCCAGTCCAAGGAACAGCGGTCTACTCTATCCCCTTTCCCAATATCCTGCTTCTCAAAATAGACGCATTCTGTTCTGTGATGTCCCAGTCTTAAAAAGCAGATGAAAAGGATGTTCCAGGGATACAAAAAGATGGACGCTTGGAACAAGAGGCACACATTCACTTCTGTCAAAGTGTATGGTATTATGGTGGTTGAGGTGCTAAATGGATATGGGCTGTATCATACCCCCTAGGACTTTTAACACTTTATTAGAAGTGTTAATACTACAAGGTACTACAGTTGGATGCTCTGGCAATGCTATCTGGAGATGATGAGAGTCGTATTCCAACGCATCTGGAGGGAACCAAGAATGGAGAGACTCCTCTTAAATCTGGCAGCTGCGCACAATGAATTCAGAGGAAAAAGTAGGACCATATGTGCTACATGTGTGTCAATAAATCTTCTTGTGGAGGTCTGTGGATGAGGCATGTTCTATGGGAGAGCGGTCATGGCCAATTTGAATCTTGCAGATATGAAGAGATTCCACTCTGAAGACAAACGGCAAGTTGGTTATTGCAAGAATTTTATTTTAAAATGTTCAAGAGAACATATATGATCTCTAGAATAACCAGCCACCTAAAAGTCACTTTACAAAGTGGGACATATAGGTTGCTGTATGTGCAACTTCATCTTGCATGTTTAATCTTGTGATGGTAGATAGTGGCAAGGAGAAAAGTCATCAGCCACTAGCTCAAAAGGGCACCTGTTGTCCAAAGAAGTACAAGTGAGAAAGATGCATTAATTTTACTAGCACTCACAGTTAAAAAAAAGTAACTTGAAATGTCTTGAGAATTAAATGGTATTAACAAATTATCTCCACTGTGTAACAAATTAACATATTACATTGATGGGATCCATCAGGAGTCCAAAAAGTGAAAGATCAACATTTTCAAACATTTATTAGCATGGAATCCACTTCTTTACTATATCTCTCCCCCCTTCCACCTAGTCCAGCCCACATCTTCTCTTTTGAACAACCTGTTTGTTATGCCCCATGTACAGAATTGTGCAATTTTTGTGATTAAGAAATAAAACTAAATCCATCCATTACATACTCACATGGGGTAGAGCCATTTCAAAGTTAGTGTGGAGTGGACATGGGAAAGAATATGCCTCAAGATGGGAAGACACAAGTAGTGAGATGAACTAAACCAGCTGAAAAAAGAATGGGATCCCCAATATTTGATGATGTTCTGAGAAGGTAAGAAAGTATATACATCTTGAAGCCCCTTGCAAAATGCATTTTTTGAAAATCCCAGTATTTGGTAATTTACATTAGGAAAATATACAGGGAGAGAGAGAGGGACTGAAATGTTCTCATCAGCTGCTGATCTAGGAAATAGGGTCCTGGGAGAGGACTGAGGGGGGAAATCAGCTGATCTGTGGCTGATAAAGCAGAGACCTATCAACAATTGAAAAAGCATGTGATGTAAACAGACTGATTGAAAATATATCTCATTTTGAGGCTATGCTGCAGCACCCTCCTGTGTTTGGTATGTGTAATGACAACATTGCCTATATTTTTAATCTAGATAGAGTGGCATATAAAATAAAACAAAATTTTAGTGAAGATAAACATGTGCGGGTACAAACAACATTATATTGGAGGTCATGTCTTCCATTTTCTATACCATCTCAGCACTAAACATGTTCTATCAGGGTGGGAAAACGTTTTCCTAAGCACCACGTCACTCTAATAATCTGCTGAGGATCACATGCCAGTGATCAGCATAGCTAGTAGTAGGTACACTCCATTCACACATATTCATCCACATGGACTCGCCATTTGTTGTTGTTCAGCTGTTCAGGCATGTCTGACTTTAAGCAATCCCATGCGCCAAATCTTGCCACACATTTCAATCCAGTGCCACCTCTTTCACCTGAATGATGCTCCGGCCCACATCCTCTTTGATGGAGTCTAACCACCTTCTTCTCTGGCAACCTGGTTTTCTCTCTAGTTACATATACTCAGATGCCAGTATAACTAATAAAATGTCCACAAGAACGGGCTAAAATGGAAGGGAAGGGAAGGGAAGGGAAGGGAAGGGAAGGGAAGGGAAGAGGTCCCAAGACTGATGCAAAGGTGCAGCATCCAAGCAATGTCAAGATGGAGAAAAGAAGGACCAAGGACCAAATGGGGAAAAAGGTTGAGATAAGGGAAGCTGGGAAGAGAAGATCTGTGACACTCATCACTCAGCTGCAGTTCATGATCTTATTTACCTAGTTACTCCACCATTTGGAAACCATTTAACTCATTAGCACTGACAGATTTTGAGAAAAAACAAAAACCTTTCCACAACTTACTGATTCCCAGGAATATAGCTCAGAAAACCCCCACTGCTGGAGCCAGGAGGAGAAGCCCAGAGCTAATTGCTAGTTCTGGGACCAGAGGCCAGCAAACACACATGCACATAAACACACACACCTATCTAATCTAATCTACAAGTTAGTTTAAAGATGCATGTGGGGTGGGGCAAACTGTGTTTCTTGCTTTTTGAGCAACCTACTCAAAAGGAGAAAAAACAACTAACAATCATACAATAGTAGAGTTGCAAGGGGCCATGAAGACCATCGGGTCCAACTCTGATGCTGCAGGACACCAATTTACACCATCCCACTCTGATGGCTGGCCAGTTTCTTCTTGAATGCCTCTAGTGTGGGAGAGCCCATGACCTATCTAGGCAGCTGGTTCCACTGCTGTATTGCTCTGACAGTGAGGAAGCTCTTCCTGATGTCCAGCCTGAATCTGGGTTGTCACAGCTTGACATGATCATTCTGTGTCCTGCACTCTGGTATCAGTAAGAAGAGATCTTGGCCTTCCTTTTTGTGACAGCCTTTGAGGTACTTATACAGGGATATCATGTTCCCTCTCAGTCTTCTCTTCTTAAGGCTGAACATGCCCAGTTCTTTCAGTCTCTCTTTATAGGTCTGTGTTTCCAGACCCTGGATCATTTTTGTTGCCCTCCCTGGACCCTTTCTAACTTTTCTGCATCTTTCTTAAATCTTGGTGCCCACAACTGGACACGGTATTCCAGCAGATGAGGTCTGATTAGTCAGGAGTCTAGAGTAACATAGAAACAGAGTGAGTCAGAAAGGTCCTCCCAGGCCATCTAGTCTGACCCCCGGCTCTAGCCGGCTCCACTCATGACATGCCCACCATGTGCATGTCCAGCTTATCCTTGAACACCCTCACTGATGGGGCCTCAACTACCTCCCATGGAAGCCCATTCCATAGCCTTGGGGTAACATAGAGTAACTACTACTCCTTGTGATTTGGAAGAAATACTTATTAATGTATCCCAAAATAGCATTTGCCGTTTTGGAGGCTGCATTGTATTGTTGGCTTATGTTCATCCATCGTCCACAATTACTCCAAGATCTTTTTCTTTTTCAGTTCTGTTGAGTCACATATACCCCATCTTGTATCGATGCATTTGGTTTCTTTTCCCTAGGTGGAGGACTTGGCATTTGTCCGTATGGAATCTCATTCTGTTGCTTTCAGCCCAGCGTTTAAGTTTATCAAGATCGCCCTGGATCCTCATTCTGTCTTCTAAGGTGTCTGCTATTCCATACAGTTTTGTATTGTCTGCAAATCTGATAACCTGTCCTCGTACAGCGGTACCTTGGCTCACGAACTTAATCCATTCCATGACTCTGGTCATGACCCAAATTGGTTGTGACCCAAGTCAAATTTCCTCATAAGGTTCAATGTAAATAATGTTAATCTGTTCTGTAACCATTTTTTTTAATCACAAAAATTTGAAGTAAAGTGACAAAGAACAAAAAAATATCGTGGCCATCTCCCCCACCCACAGCACAATTGCGGCCATCCCCCCCCCCACCAGCATGACCACGTCGCACCAGTCTTCGCACCCTGCACAAACGCGACTGTGATCACGGCCATCTCCCCAAGCCCCCAAGCACAACCATGCTCGCACCCGTCTTCCCTGCACGAGTGCAACTGCAATTGTGGCCATCTCCCCACCCAACTGAGCACGAACATGGCCATCTCCCCCCCACCCCCACTGTGCGTGATCACAGTTGCGCTCGTGAAGGGAAGACAGGCACAATCACAATCGTTGCCCGATGTGGAATTTGCGACCTGAGGCTAAATTTTTCTGAAATCTATGTTCGCGACCCAATTTGTTTGTGAACTGAGGTGTTTGTGACCCAAGGTTGCACTGTACCTCCTCAGCCAAATCTTTAATACAGATGTTAAAGAGCACTGGGCCCAGACCTGAACCCAGTGGTACCCCTCTAGTTACCTCCATCCAATTTGAGAAGGTGCCATTGATGAGCACTCTTTGTGTCTGATTTAGCAGCCAATTTTCGATCCATTGAATAGTTTTTCTATCTAGTCCAGTTTTTGCTAATTTACTTATCAGAATGTCGTGTGGCACTATGTCAAAAGCTTTCCCAAAGTCTAGGTAGATTATGTCTACAATGTTCCCTCTGTCCATTTGGGAGCTAGCTGGTCAAAATATGAGATTAAATTAGTCTGACAGGATCTATTTTTGATAAATCCATGTTGGCTTCTATTAATCACTGCATTTTCTTCCAGAATTTTTGCAGGGACTGATGTCAAACTGACTTGTCTATAGTTCCCAGGTTCATTTTTTCTCCTTTTTGATGGCAGGAACAATGTTAGTCCTTCTCCAGTTTTCTGGCACTTCTCCGGTTTTCCAAGATTTATCATAGATAATTGCCAGTCATTCTGAGAGTTCCTCCACTAGCTCTTTTATTACACTGGGATGGAGTTCATCAGGTTCTGGAGATCTGAACATGTTTATTCCATCTATGTATTCCTTGGTCATTTCTATGTCAGTCTTGGGCTGTCATCTCTCACTTTCAACTTTTACTTCCTCTTGGTTGTAGCTTTCCTTGTGAGAGAAGACTGTGGCGAAGTAGGAATTGAGTGCCTTTGCCATTTCTCTTTTCACTCTGCCATCAACTTTAAGTATCTGGACACCCTTCTCTCTCTCATGTCTATTTGTTCTGGATGAATCTGAAGAAGGCTTTCTTGATGTTCTTAGCATCCCATGCTATTCTCAGTTCATTTCCTGCTTTAGCCTTCCTGATGCTGTTCCTGCAATTCCTGGCTATTTCTTTATATTCTTCCTTTGCGGCCTGGCCCTGCTTCCACTTCCTGTACACGTTCTTTTCTTTCAGGTTGTCACTGAACCTTTTGTGGAGTCACACGGGCTTCCTCTGCTGTCTTCCACACTTCTTTTCTTGATAGAATTGTTTGTAAGTTTGCTTGGAGAATCTTCTTTTTCAAGATTTCCCACCCCTCTTGGACTCCTTTTCACTTCAAGGTGTGTTGCCATGGCACTTTACAACTCATTTTTACGAACTCATTTTTCTGAGTTCGTAAAAGTTGGCTTTCTTGAAGTCCAGGATGTGTGTTTGGCTCCAGTTACCGTTTCCCTTATAATTGTCTCAGGCAGTCAGGCTTCCCATTCCCCTCTTGTTTGGCAATTCTGCATAAAATTCTAACCCAGCCTTCCCCTAACCCTGGTACCCCCTTGCCAAGTTTCACTCCCATCAGCCTGACAGCACAACTGGGAATGCTGGGAGCTGAAGCCCAGAATATTTAGAGGAAGCCTGTTGGGAAAGCTGCCCTTAGCAGATTGTATACTACTCTTAAGAGAAACTGAGGATGCCTTCTTATGACTACTGGAGATTCATCCAGGTCCAAGCATAAGAAATGTCGTAATTTTTTTTTAAATGGCTGAAAATCAAAGAAGAATGAATATGTTGCCTGGACTTATAGAAACAATCATGCTATGAATATTTGACTTTTCCTTCACCTTTCTTTTCCATCTTCCTGTCTTCTCTTCTTGCAGTGTGTTCATCTTCTGCTGTGTTTAATTTTGCAAGAGTAGCAAAATTGAATGCAAAAAGCCCCCCTCCCTTCTTGACCTGCATATTCTGTCCTTTACTCTCCTCGGTTCTCCACTAAGATCCCAAGGGCCAGACCCAACCCATGCCTAAGGAACCTGCCAAAGGGAGGCTGTCCAGCTTTTTAAGCATCTGCCTTGATAAATATCAGCTGATGTCGTCACACTCTTTGAGTGGCTAACTGCCAGGCCCTCCATCTGTCAGAACTCTATATAATGATCATGAATCTTTATTTGAGCATTGTCTCCCTTGTGCTTTACTTTCCCACTCATAAGAAATGGGCAACCACACTGTAGGCACATGTACACAACTGTGTACTAATAGGGCCAAAATGGCAACAGTTAAAAGTTCTTACGGATTCAGTCATGTACAGACAGTATGAAAAATGTATACTAGACTCATCGTACAGTTTGTATGTCTGATCGTCTCTTGCTTAGTTTCACACAAGAACAGCCAAGCTGGATCGGATCATGTTCCCAACTTGTCCCTGTTGCATCTCATTCTGCTGCTTTCAGCCCAGCGTTCAAGTTTACCAAGATCGCCCTGGATCTTCATTCTGTCTTCTAGGGTGTTTGCTGTTCCACCCAGTTTTGTATCATCTGCAAATCTGATTATCTTTCCTTGTGCTTCCTCATCTAAATTATTAATAAAGATTTTGAAGAGCGCTGGGTCCAGAACTGATCCCTGTGGCACCCCACTAGTCACTTTTATCCAATTTGAGAAGGTGCCATTGATGAGCACTCTTTGTGTCCGATTTAGCAGCCAATTTTGGATCCACTAATAGTTTTTCCTATCTAGTCCAGTTTTTGCTAATTTGCTTAACAGAATGTCATGTGGCACCATGTCGAAAGCTTTGCTAAAGTCTAGGTGGATTATGTCCAACTAGACTTTGTCCATTTGGGAGGTTACCCAGTCAAAAAATGAGATTAAATTAGTCTGACAGGATTTATTTTTGATAAATCCATGCTGGCTTCTATTAATCACTGCATTTTCTTCAGGGTGATTTTTTAATAATTTGTTCCAGAATTTTTCCAGGAATTGATGTCAAACTGACTCGTCTATAGTTCCCAGGTTCATCATTTCCCCCCTTTTGAAGATAGGGACAAAGTTAGCCCTTCTCCACTCGTCTGGCACTTCTCCTGTTTTCCAAGATTTATTGAAGATAATAGCCAGCGGCTCTGAGAGTTCCTCCACTCGCTCTTTTATGACTCAGGGATGGAGCTCATTGGGCCTTGGAGATTTGAAAGTATTTATTCCACCTAGATATTCCTTGACCTTTTGTCATTCAATCTTGGGCTACCATCTCTCACTTCCAGCTTGTACTTCCTCTTGTTAACAAATTTCCTTGTGGGAGGAGACTGAGGCGAAGTAGAAATTGAGTGCCTGTGCATTTTCTTTGTCACCTGTTATCACTCTGCCTTCTACTTTAAGTAGCTGGACACCCTTCTCTTTCTTATGTCTTTTGCTTTGGATGTATCTGAAGGAGGCCTTCTTGATATTCTTAGCATCCCTTGCCATTCTCGGTTCATTTCCTGCTTTAGCCTTCCCTGCACGTGCACGATTGCCATCATGTGGTGGTGGGGGAGATGGCCATGATAATGCTCGGGGTTGGGGGAGATGACCGTGATCGCACCTGTCTCCCCCCCAGTGCACCTGCAATCGCGCCCGTCCCCCCCAACCCCTGAGCATGACCACGGCCATCTGCCCCCCCCCCCCAGCACAATCACTTGCGCAGGGAGATGGCCATGATCTTTGTTGCTCTTTGTCACTTTGCTTCAAATTTTTGTGAGTAAAAAAAAAATAGTTACAGAACGGGTTAACCTCATTTACTGAACCTTATGTGGGAAATTTGACTTGGCTCATGACCAATTTGGGTCACAGTCAGAGTTGTGGAACAGATTAAGTTTATGAGCCAAGGTACCACTGTATTCTTCTTTCATGGTCTGGCCCTGTTTCCACTTCCTGTACATGTTCTTCTTCTCTTTCAGGGTGTCACTTAACCTTTTGTGGAGCCACATGGGCTTCCTCTGCTGTCTTCTACACTCTTTTCTTGATGGAATTGTTCATAATTGTCCTTCAAGTATCTTCTTTTTCAAGATTTCCCACCCCTCTTGAACATCCTTCTTCTTAAAGGTATATTGCACTTTGCTTATCATTTTTCTGAAACCATTAAAGTTCCATAATTTGTGTGCTGTGTAACGTTGGTTTTATATGTCCTGAAACTCTTGCCAATCAGCTTCTACTATCATGAAAGATGGGGTTCTAACTATTCATTTTTCCACACCATGCATAATTTTGTCTGCCTCTCTCATGGCTTTCCTTATTACCCTCTTTTTTAGCTAAAGAATTCCAGAAATGGTAACTTTTTCTCATAGAGGTGTTGCTCCAGCCCTTTGATCATTTTAGTTGTCCTCTTTTGTACTTTCTTTAACTTCACAATATCTTTTGTTAGGTATATTGTAGTAACTTTTGAAATACCAGGATTTAGGAATTAGTATTATGTACTGAGGAATTATTATTATTACTACATTTATATTCTGCCTTTCTTCCCCTTGCGAAGAACCCAAGAGGTTTGGATGATGCTCCACCTCTCCATTTTATATTCCCAACAAGAACAACCTTGTGTGACAGGCCCAAAGTCACTCAATGAGCTTCACAGCTGACTGGGGACTGGAATGCTTCAGGTCCAGTCCTGGTCCAGGTCTCTGGTGATTATTTCTTGCATAGAACATTCCTCACAAATATGGACTTCAACACATCAGAAATGCTTGCCCATATATTTATTTGAAGCACTTGCTGTTCCATTCAGATTCTAGCCAAATACAGAGAGATCCAATACAGAGATTCTTAAGTAACCTTACAATAAGGATTGAAGAGAGCAATAAAGACAGTAAAAATCCTTTTAAAAAATAAACGCCTTACAAATAAAAGCAGAATTAAAATCTCATCCAAAAGACTTGGGAAAAGGGTTTCACCTGGTACCAAGAAATCACAAAGAGTACAAGGCAAACTTTCCAGGGAAGAGACTTTCAAAACTGCAAAGGCCATATGTCCAGTCACCATATGGTTCACCAGTGATAGAGGAACCCAGAGGAGGGCCTCCACTATATGTAATTGCTGGTGAAACTGGTAGGCTTTGAGGTACTCAGGTCCAGAATTTGGGGTTTCAAATAAGAATGCCACTTAGAATTATGCCTGGAAATCCAATGCCACAGTTCTAAAACTTGGCGTATGTTGAATTTGCGAGGCAGAGTCAGTAATCTATCTTCTGTATTTTTATCTAAAGGCAATTTCCAGAGTTCAAAGCCACTGTGGAGGCACAATGCTTTTATTCATAGCCACTTCAGATTTTCAGATACCTTGTATCTTTATAGGATTCATACTGCCATAGTTGTCAGTATGGCTTTGTAGCAGAGCTTTATTTATTTATTTATTTATTTATTAAAACATTTATTAAAACATTCGCCGAAGCCTCGGGGCGGCTTACATCATGTGGTACTTGCATCATGTAACACACTGTAATACAACATTGATTGAGAAACAGTATGCCAACTATACCAACACATTTATGACTACTTAGGAGAATATGAAGTGTTTTGACCCCTCTCTTGTACCTTCTGTACATCGATGCCTTCTATTACATCTGTATCTGTAGTATCTACAGAGGGGGACTCTCAGTGGGGGATCACCAGGATGGCAGCTGGTGGTGAGTGGAGTCCCCCAGGGCTCAGTTCTGGGACTGATTCTGTTCAAACTTTTTTTTCAAGTACCTGGAGGAGGGGATAACCAGTCTGCTGACTAAATTCATGGGCAGTACCCAAGTGAAGGCAGTGGCCTAAGGAGCAGGTGATCCAGATCCAAAAGCATCTGGATAGGCTGTGGACATGAGCCAGGGACAACAGGATGGCGTTCAATGTGGAGAAGTGCAAGGTCTTGCCCTTGGGACACAGGAATAGGTGTCACAGGTACAGGATGGGGGACAAGTGGCTGGAGAGCAGCACTTGTGAAAGGGATCTCGGGGTATTTGTTGACAGCAGGCTGAACATGAGCCAGCAGTGTGACACAGCAGTTAAGAGGGCAAACAACACTCTTGGATGTATAGCCAGAAGCATGGCTTCCATATCTAGGGAGGTGTTGATACTGCTGTACACAACTCTGGTGCACCCACAACTGGAGTACTGCATCCAGTTCTGGGCTCCAAATTATAGGAGAGACATAGGTTACAATCAGTTCAGTGCAGGGTCACAAGAATGGTAGCTGGGTTGGGAGGGATAACATAGGAAGAGAGATTGAGGGAACTGGGTCTTTTCAGCCTGGAGAAGAGGAGCCTCTGAGGGGATCTTTTAGCACCTTATAGCATGTGAGGGGATGTCATGTGGAGGAGGGCCCTGACCTGTTCTTCCCTGCAATGGAGAGTAGGATGTGTTCCAAGGAGCAAAGCTCAAGGAACCAGGCTTTAGGTTGGCTGTTAGGAAGTACTTCCTGACAGTCAGGACCCCTAGGATATGGAATGGGCTTCCAAGGGAGGTGGTCAAGGTTCCATCAGTGAGGGCATTCAAGGAAAGATTGGACAACCACCTTGGGGATTACCTGAGCGGAGCTGGCTGGTCAGACTAGATGGCCCAGGAGGCCCCTTCTGACTCACTTTGTTTCTGTGTTTCTAAGAGTGTGGCTTAGCAGGAAGGAATGATTAGAGAAATTTCCTGAGGATCTCAATTATTTCTACCCACTATTAATCGAAGCCTGGCAGAACTCTTCATTCAACAGGCGTGTTTGTAGACAATCTGAACACTACTTTGTCTCTTTATGTTGGATATACATTTATATATCTTTCTATGCATATCTAGTCCTCCACCCATTGCTGAAAACCAAGAGAGTGCTACAGCTTTGCGTGTGTGTTTCTGTGTGTCTGTGCATGTAGCAGTCAGGGAAAGGGTAATTAAACCCATACCCCAAATCTACCAGTCTATTCTAGAAGATGATGCTTGCGTCTCCTATACAAACCTAAAGCAACAACTTATCAGTAACAACAGTGGTACGGTTGCCAGGACAGGCCGTGGGCATTCCCATGCTAGAGACATCGAGGCAAAAACGAGTGAGATGGTGTGACTTGACGTTCTGCACCAGCAGGGGGTTGAACCCAACGCCTTTCTTGGCCCCTTCCAACCCTACCATTCTATGAATCTATGTATGCCGAAGAGATTAGTCTTTGTAAAAGAAGCAGAAGGCACAGCAATTGAGCATCTAAATGGTATTCAGAAAAAAACTTGCTTGCTCAGAGTTGCTTATGGCTGGGGCCACAGCTAGACCAGGACTTATCAGTCTTGCACGGAAACAGGTGTGTGAATGACAGTGACATAGCAGTAATACAGCAGAAGGCAAATACAGCAGGATGGAGGAAAGAACAGCTACTGCTACTAGACCAGACTCACTTTGTAATGTGCTGTCAACCTGTCGGCCTGCCTACCCAGTCAAAGAGGTAAACACAAGAAAGCTCATGTAGCACAGAAGTTCCAATTTGAATCAGGAAGCCCTTGCTTCTGGCTCAGACACGTAGTCCGTGGTTTGGCTCACTTGCTTTAGTGATCTGCTCTGAATGTAAGAAACATTCTGCTTTCTGGCCGTGGTCCATTTGAAAACTGGATTGTGTTTAGCAGTTGACTTGCAGTGACCTGAAACTGTATGTGGATCATATTGCTTGCTGACTTGTTTTCTGCCTTTTTATGCAAAGCAAATGCAAGGTATAACAACACATGAAAGCAATGCAGTAATAAAGAATTGGAATATCAACAATGAAGATAGCATAGATGGAAAGGAAACAGCTCCAAAATCTAAGGACTGTAGAAATGCCCAAAAAAGCATATCCATTAACTGAAGAATGACCATGAGAATAGTTTTAAGCTCCCTCTTTAATGCTAGCAACAGGAGGATCAGACACACTTGCCCATGAAAGCCATAACATCATCTGGGTGCTGTGATTGAAAAGTCTTGCCTCTTTTAGTAATGGTGGGACAGCAAGAAGAGCTTCAGAAGAAGGGCACAGTTTCTCAGTAGGTTCAGGTACGAGAAGGCTGGACATTTAAGATTTTAATGGCTAGCCCACGCAATGAACAGAGCATTTTCTGCAGCATTCATCCCAGACACCTTCAGACTCCATTTCAGATCATGAGCGCAACCATTAGGCTTTTTCAGGTCTCTCTTCCATGTATATATGCTACCCAGGGCTCCCAGCTCAGACAACATGCAGGCACTAAAACTGACAAACCTAATAATGTCCAAACTCTGCAATCTGAAGTAACCATTTCATCACACACCATGCTCTCCTTTGATAGCGCTCCCTTACACCACCCCCATCCACTGCCCAAGACAAGCTGCTTTAAGGCCAGCTCTAGTTTATTGGATTTTTTCAAGATTTTAAGGGGATCTTGTTTTTATATGAAAAAACAAGTACTACTTCATCCTCTTAAGGGTCGAGAGAAACAAGATGCACATCCAGGACAGACAATCCACCCATGGCCATTCTCCATCCAGAGGGAATAGGAGGAGCTGGTTACTCTTGAGTTACTATAAACTTTGGAATGAAGTAATGGGACTGTTTCTCCCACTTCTCCTCATTCCATTTGCATGATGACTCCAAGTTCTACTACTTCTTTCTTTAGTTCAATTTTGCAGGAAAGCCAAGGAAGAACATTTGCCAGGATTGGGAGTGGCTATGCATTCTGGCCAAGTTCGGGGACCAGTTGAAGGGGAACAAGACAGTTCCTGCTGTGGAAAGAAACAGAGTGCATGGTTAACAGGGAGTGAAGTAAGTTGTGTCTCTAAAAGTAATTGTTAGAAGGTGACATTTCAAAAGATCTTTTAATAGGAGATCAATCAACAAAGCTAGTGGGTAAGCACGTGGAAGACAGATCCTTTGATGGATAGCAGGAGGGAAAAAAAGGAAGGAAAGAGAGTGTTATGTTCAGTTTGAAATATTTAAGTTTCCGATGGAGCAGTGGAAAAAGCAAAGCTGGTGGTCACAGAAAATGAGGAGCGCAAAACGGATGCAACTGTTGCTGTGCATCCGTGGAAGAGGAAAATGTGTAAGAGATTTGCAAGTAGCTCCCATTTATTTTCTCTCTTTCTTTCTCACTTTGCAGGGATGATGGCCTGCGGAGCTCAGATGCTGCTGTGCCTCATAGCTCTAGCTGTCCTGCCACCTGGTGAGTCTGCTCAATGGAAGCTCTCTCTGGGTTTCCCTTCTTTTCCCTGCAATGTAGATGCTGATACAGAGGCTATTGCTATGCACCAAAAGGGAGCTGATACCAAAAAGACAGAAGGAAAATTAAGGAGAGGGAGAGAAGCTGTGAAACCAGACTGGGGTAATGGGGCATTTTCCATGGGTGCATCACTGGCATATACTGCAATGCCAACATTCAAGTGCAAAGTCATCTTAGCCTTTAGTTGCTTCCAGATGGGTAACTCCTTGAGCTGCCAATTAAAAGTATGGTGCAGTTATTCTATCTTTCTCTCCCTAATGTATTTTCTATCAAAAGAAAAAAAAAGTCAAAGAAACTGTGGGAAGACACAGAATTATAAATAGAAGACTGGCTGAGAGTGATGGGAGTTGAAGTCCAGCACATTTGGAGAGCACCAGGTTGGGAGGATATCTTCATGCCTATATTATAGCTATATTCAGCTGTGGCCCTTAGAACAAAAGTTGGTTAGATTCAGGGTAAATTTGTGCACAATATTTTATGGTTAAATTGGTTTTAAAAGTAATTCTCTTTCTTGTGGAATCTTGGGACTTATTCAATGAGACACTGTGGAATCTCTGTCAGATAATTCTCAGCATTATCACTAAACTATTATCCCCAGTATTCTATGAGGGACATCAAGGGAACTGATGCAACAGTTTGTATTCAGTGTACTCCATCACGTGCTTTCAGATAAACATCTCCTAGCAATACCAATCCAAAGACATTGGCTCAGTTCACACGTAATGAGAAGGCATCATGGGTGTACTTTCCCATGGGGAAAATGTCGCAGTGATTGCCACTGATTTGAGTTACTTGGGACATAATGGGGTATACCATAGCTGCTTCTTATGGGGTTCAAAAGAGTGCCTGGGTTCTAGACTGTTTGTCACATAATGAGAATCTGAGTGCGTTTGCATATAATGAGAAGTTGTCACAGCTGAAGCACTGCTAATCAAACGGATACCTGCAGGCACTGCAGCCCGCTGTGGCTAATCGGTGATGGTGCAGGCCAGGTTCTAGAGACCATGGGTTAGAACAGACCATGGGTTAGAACAGACCATGGGTTAGAACAGAGCAGCCAGCCACCCTCACATACGTAAAGTGGCATAAACCTCCTACCACAGGGCGTATTGACCATGGCGTGTTAACCGCTCTTTCTCATGCAAATCAGGCTGCTCTTCTCAGTAACATAAATGGCACGTTAGAGATAAAAATCACTTCAGTGACCCCCTGTCCCAACTGTCTCCCCAAACCTACATCAGAAATGTTACCTGATCAGCCAGAAATACCACCCTGCCATTTACATGGTAGGCTGCAGAGATTAGTCTTTGCACAAGAAGCACAATGGGCAGTGTCAATGCAAGGAATGAATGCCTGGATCCAAACGAAGCACACAGTCAAGCACTCAACCATTTATTCACAGCAAACAGTCCTAAATACTACAGCTCTGAAGGGGAGCCAGTTTAAGACCAAAGGAAAAGAGCATGCACAGAGTGTTTCATGGAGTTGGTGTCACATAAGCATTGCAGGGAGCGAAATGAGAATTTGGATGATTTACAGGAACACTATAGAAGCACACAAGGACAATACAGAAACATCAATAAATCATCAGGAAAACATCAGGAAACATATTATGACACCTCAGGTGCTTGAGCAACAGATTAAAAATGAAACAGTCAAAAGTTTCAGAATTTAACAACTTTCAATATTTGTTTTTACATCTGAAGTAAGAAATTCCATAAAGAGAAAGAGTAAACTAATTTAGTATTTAGAGAGCAAGCATACCGTGTTTCCCCCAAAATAAGACCTAACCAGAAAATAAGCCCTAGCATGATTTTTCAGGATGCTTGTAATATAAGCCCTACGCCCAAAATAAGCCCTACGCCCAAAATAAGCCCTACTTAAGAACGTCAGACAGACAAATGGGGAAACACGGTAGTACATCCGTTGCAACACACAATGGATGAACTACAAAATAACAATGTTAATATAAAATTAAATATAAATAAATAATATAATTGACATTAATACTTAAAATAAATGTTAATATACATTATAATTAAGTATTTGTAAATACCGAAGCGGGCATCTTAGGATGAGAGGTAAACACCCATGTAAACTTGTACATTGTATGTGTTGTGAGCCATCCTGAGATGCCAAGGCATGTGGTGACGGCATTTAAAAGTTTTAAATAAATAAACTGATGAACATGAGACTTCTTGCTGAATGACCAATCAGAGTACAGTGTGAGGCAGCACTAGGGCTCCCTCTTCTGGCCAGAGACCAGAATAGCAGCCCAGGTGGCCGTGATTGACTGTGGACCTGGTCCTGCCACCACCAGCGCTGCTATTCTGGTCTCTGGCCAGAAGAGGGAGTCCTGGTGCTGCCCCAGAACCTCACATACAGACACAACACAAGAATAACATCAATACATCGTGTATTGCAACAGACGCACTTAATGCATGAATGCAAAATGCAAGATGACTGCAAAACGAAAGAGCTATACTGTCGAGTACAAGAAAGGAATTGTGGAGGACTCTTGGGGCAAGTATATTATGGCTTTTGTAAGAAAAAAATAAGACATCACCTGAAAATAAACCCTAGTGCACCTTTTGGAGCAAAAATTAGACCTGGTCTTATCTTATTTTCGGAGACACATGTAGAAGCAGCTGAAGGCTATTTATAAAGCTCCAGCAAGATTACAGTTGTAACAGTTGTAACAGTAACTGGAAGGTGCTGACAAGAGCTCCTCACCACATACCAGCAGTTAGCAAGTTGATACATTATGTGGATTCAAACTGATTACATTGTAACTTCCTCCTTAGCTGGCTGGTGACTCATTTGCATAACCTGAGACTCCATCCATGACATTTGGAGGGTGCAGGAAGGAAGGCAAAGTTTTCTTTAATTCATAATATAAAACTATCCTTAGTTAGGCCAATTCCAAAGACGGCAATTGAGCATCTAAATAGTATTCAAAAACAACCTTGCTTGCTCAGTGTTGCTTATGGCTGGGGCCACAGCCAGACCAGCACTTATTGGTCTTGCATGGAAATAGGTGTGTGATGATGGTCATATAGCAGAAGGCAGCCGGGTAACAGAGGAAGCAGCCATTTTGTCTCCTGCTGTTTTCATGGGCTGATTGCTGCTAGTTGTCATATTGAAAGCTTCCTCCTCTCCCACTTCACAGCTTTAATTTTTAGAGTTAATGCAGATATTTTCCCCTGTTTGGCTCTGCATGAAATATTTTTTCTACCTGAACAATCTCATATTACATACCTTCATGAACAAAGTGTTGTTTTGTGTCCATTCAGGTCCTTCTAGAGAGAGGTTGCTAGTGCTAGCAGCCAAAAGAGATTGCATAGCTATTCTATATTTATTTATTTATTTATTTATTTATTAAAACATTTCTATGCCACCCCATTCGCCGAAGCCTTGGGGCGGCTCACAACATAAAATATAATACATAAAACAAATTAACAATATAAAATAAGTCGCCCTGGCCAGATAAAATAAGCAAATAATATTAACAATTAAAATGACGTTTAAATGTATTTTAAACGTATTAAATGTATTTAATGTATTTTAATGGGATAAGCCCTCACAAAGAAAACACTGGGGTTTTACACAAATGAAGTTAATGCCATTTAGATCACTAGTAAAAATCCGTGAACACAATAGGGAGGCTGCACAATAAAAGCCTCATCTGGAAATACCCTTCCCCAGGGCTTTTTTTTTTTTTTTGTCATAGAACGCACCGGAACGGCGTTCCATCACCTTTTTTCCAATGGATTTTACAAAGTGATTTTGAACGGAGTAGCAGATCAGCAGCAAACATCATTAACATAGCGCCTCAGGCTGCTACTGTGTCTGCTATCTGCTCTCTGATCGTGAGAGATAGTGGCTTGGGCTTGGGATTGGTGTGTGTGCTTACTGCCTGCGGGGGACATGAGTTCCCGCACTTTTTTTTTTTTTTTTTTACAAAAAAAGCACTGCCCCATGTCAATTTCTTTGAGGAAAGGTGTCTTTTCTATGCAAGGCTATTAATCTGCTGTTAAACTGCTCTATCTATCCAGTTTTGTTCCAGAATTAAGATCTGAGCAGTACCAAGAGTGTTTCCTTTCCTGCTTTCTACTACATAATTCTAGGACCTTTCATAGAATCAGGGAATAGTAGAGCTGACAGGGGCCTATAAGGCCATCAAGTTATGTTCAACCCCCTGCTTAATGCAGGACTCATGAGGCATTTATACTTCACTTGTCTACGCATAGTTGTTTGTGGTTATTTAGATGTTTTGATTCTCCAGTATCACTTCTGTTTTCAGACAGCATTTCTGGGAAGTCTTTTTCAGAGCAAACAAAAAAAAATGTGCTACTTAATCGTTAAAGCAAAAGTAAATGCTTTTTTCACTTCTGTATTTATGCTATTTTGCTATAGAACAGAGCCTCCCAGATGTTATTTGCAGAAAAGCAGAAAAGGAAATACTCTTCATATTGTGCTCAGAATTCTATTTAGTGATGAAACAGCAAATACATAAGGTGGATTAACAGCTGATTAATAGTTCTGTGTTGGAATATTTTATGTGGCACTAAACTGGAACAGAATGAAACATGTATACAAAAAGCAGTGCTTTTCAAGTAAACACAACATTTTTCCTGCTCTAAAACTACTTGCTGAAAGTGCTATCTAAATAGAACAAAAACTGGAGGGTCACAATCGTGTAAAGAATTGGTAAATAATTTGTGATTAGGAATGTTGAGTGCATGATAGAAAAGTCCAAAATATCCAGGGCAGCTTTGCAGCTCAGGGTTTTTTTTTTTTTTTTTTTTAAGGAAAGAGAAGGCAGCAATTTACGGTATAATCCTTTGTCATCCATCCTTGAACACAAGCCTCTGAACACAATTTCCACCACCCTGCACCTAGTGCACTGTTTTTCATCTGGATTTGATGTAAGATGTTGAGCCAGACTCCTCCTGCCTCACCCTCTAGTATTGCCCCTCTACCTCTCTTCAAGGTTGATGGCCAACCTTGCAAACAGCCCGGTTCTTTCTGTGCTGGCTTCAGGGGGCGGGGGAAAGGGGAGCATAATGGAGATTCTGTGTTCAAACTTCAAGTTCAATGGTTGAAACTATTTATTTATTTATTTATTTATTTATTTAGAAAATTTCTATGCCGCCCCATTTGCCGAAGCCTCGGGGCGGCTCACAACATAAATTATTATCATTATTATTAGAACATTTCTATGTTATTTTAATTAAATAACTTCAATTAAAATAATATAAATTAACAGTATAAAATTTGGAGTTGGGACTCCAAAAAATCCTGTTTCCCACCTCAGTAATGTTGGAAGGCCAACAATTGTGACTTCAGTTGCCCTTAATTGGTGTTTTATGAATCCTGTTTATTTACAAGTGTGCATATGAGCATGTAACGTAGGCACTTACCTGCAACTGCAGAACCCCTGAAGGTGCCTAAGAGCCAAACTACACTGGATGCAAAATCACGGAGTGCACCATCCAATGTCTTTTTGTTTACTTCAAAATTTCCGAGCAGCTATAAAGGCCATTATATGAAACAGGGAAATATCCCCACCCACAGAGGTACTGCTGCTGCTCCTGTTGTTGCTGTTGCTGTTGCATTTCATTTATAGCATGCCTTTTTTCCATTTGTGAGGAATCCAAGGTGGGTCGCATAGCTCCAAGGTAAATTGACCTGAAAGGAAGTGACTAGCCCAAAATCACCAAGTACCTTCATGGCCAAGGGGAGACCAGAGGGGACTAGGACCTGAATCTCCCAGATTCCCAGTCCAGAACTCTACCCACCATACCACACTCTCTCTCCACTTTCAGGGAGTGACATTGGTGATGGAAAAAAATACTTAAAAGTATAATATACATGGAGGCTCCATTTAGCAATCAAGTTAAATAGATGTTTAATTTGATCAAGTTTCAATGGTTTCAACGAATGTGTTCATTTCTGGTCATGGCCATCACTACATCTAATAGCAGACTGTGACTCTTGGCAGTCTTCCTCTTTTCTCAACCAGCATGAAGGGAAGAAGAAGAAGAAGAAGAAGAAGAAGAAGAAGAAGAAGAAGAAGA
>NW_025335275.1:1046070-1148832 GCF_004798865.1 Varanus komodoensis
GAAGAAGAAGAAGAAGAAGAAGAAGAAGAAGAAGAAGAAGAAGAAGATTATAACATTTCTATGCTGCCCCTTGCCGAAGCCTCGGGGCGGCTTACAACACAATAAAATACATTGAAATACAATAGAACATAATAAATTACCATTAAATACAAAAAATACATTGAGTTACAAACATAATAATATAAAATTAAAATTATCAGTATAAAATAAGTAAATAAATAATATAGGAGGAGAAAAGAGAAGGAAGAAGTTGCCCTGGCCAGATCATATATTTTAACAATTAAAATGATGTTTAAATGAAAAGGTCTTTACCTGGCGCCAAAAAATCAGTAACGACAGTGCCAGGCGGACTTCCCACAGTGCCATTCCCCCTACAAAAATTAGCAAACTCCGCCCCCATGTACAGTCACAGAACTGCTTTGCCATATCTAGTTCGGCCTGTGATGTGTTCCAGATACTTAAAGTAGAGACAGCCCATCAATCCGGATTCTGCAGCTCCATCTTTGCAGATGGGTCAGGGATGGGCCTTCACTAATTCGTAACAATTACCTTATGTCAATTTATGTAAATCACAGACTGCAAACAATATTTTCTCCTATTATCTAGACTGGCTGCTGCCTGTGGTCACTGCTCAGGAACCTCCTGAAGACACAACAGGTATATTTCCACTGGGGTAAATGGGAATAATGATTAATAATGCATAACATCTGAATCATCATGCTTAAAATCACTATAAATCTATGCTAGTGTATGAATATAGATCCCTGAATGTATTGTGTGTGTGTGTGTAAGCGCATGTGTGCATACATGACTTGGCATATGAGCATGCATGTCATGTAAACCATTGTAAAGTATGATCTTCTTGCATTTCAAAAACTAAATGCTGTTTAGTCCCTCTGAAATTGCTGCATGGCCCTTATTTTCAGATATTATATATACTCTTATTACAGTAGATAGTGTCAGAGTCTCCTTACCAATGGTGAGAATGAGCACTCAGACCGGCAGGAAAGACTGAATCATCACTTTGAACCCCAGCATTTTAACTGGTGAGAACGCCCAGGCCCCCTGCAGTTACTTACAACAGCATGCTACCAGGTAGCCGTCCTCTCTGCCAACTACAAAGTCACAGCCCATGTACAGCCATTTTGATAACCTTCCGATCACATACAGAGTATTAGGTTTCCAGAGTATTTATTTATTTATTTATTTATTTAGAAGGCTTCTATGCCGCCCCATTCGCCGAAGCCTCGGGGCGGCTCACAATAATAAATAAATAAGCACAGTATAAAACAATATAATATGAGTCGACCTGGCCCGAATGTTATGTTAACATAATAGCATCTTTATGTCTTCATACACAAAAAACAATACTCTAAACTGATCAGAAATGGCAGTGACAATAGAATAGAAAATGTCCTGGACTGAACCTTATTTGACAAGTCAATTCAGTGAATTCCGGACAGTTTGGATCAGCCTCTGTGTCTCCTTTAACATGCAAATGTGTCCGATTGAGGAACCATTCAGAAAAATTGTCTTGACAACTACCTTGCACAGGTACTTGCCTCTGCTGAACTTGAGAGTTGAATCATCAACTCTGATGATTAAATGGGTCCATTCAGAAACAAATGGACACCTTTGTCTCAGTTGCCTGCAGTAGATGGGAACACCAGCATTTTCCCACTGATAGTGTTAGCCTACAGCAGCTTCTCAGTCCAACTAAGAATTCCATCTTAAAGTAACAGCAATATTAAACAGAACCTGGCTTGGAATTCTGCTGCTTTCTGAGAAAGGGCCACAGGTTTGATTTTATAATGCAAAGGCCCTTATAAGCAACCTTTTTCTACCAGGATTTAGTCTGGATTTCCCCAACAACAGCATGACATTTTGCCTGAAAATTAGCTGCATTCTTCAAGAAAGAGATGGCCATTTCCTAAACCACATCGGAATCTCTATACAATCTTACACATGGTAATTTTAAGTAAGGAACTCAGGTCTCCTGCATGACTTCATGCAGTGATGTCATGCATTTATTTTAAAAAATGGAGACAGATGGAAACCTTTTAGAACTCTAGAGGATTCTCAGAGCACTGTTCTCAGGAGCCTATAGGACACCTAGAAGTAGAGCTGCTGCTAAGCAGCAGTGGTGTAGCTAAGAACGGACCTCAGCGCCAAAGCACAAGGATCTCTGGCATGGCTACCCAGAGAATGGCTGCATCCACAACTGGACTGGCACTGCTGGGGCCCACTAGAACTGACACTGGTCACGATAGCAATATTTTATCACCAGGTGGCCAATAGGACATGTATATCATTTCAGAACACTTAATTACTTTCATTTCAAATATGTTTTCTACAATGATATACAGAATTTTTCCAAGTAAACGTTTTATCTCTGTAGTCACAATATACTAGGATTAGAGGAATTTTAAAAATGTGAAACTACACACGGTCTGAGTATTTCTTTTTTCTCAGGATTGGCATACCTGGTTTTGTCCAGGGGATTGGAAGAGGTGCTCTAAGATCTCAGAAATGTGGCAGAACTAAAGCATGGAAGGGTAGTAAAGGAGAAAATTTAAGGATGGCACTTTAAGGAGAAAATTGCTTAGATTCGTCATGAGCTGAACTCCACAGTTGGTAGGGTTCCATTTCAGGAAGTGTCCAGAGCCTTGTCAGGTCCATCATTGTTGGATGAATCTCAGTTGTTGCAGCCTGATGATGTGGACAAGGTGCTTGGACTAGTACACCCAACCACCTGCTTACTCGACCCTTGCCCTTCGTGGCTACTTACCAAAGCCAAACACGGGATCGGTACCTGGATCCAGAAGGTTATTAACACTTCTCTGAGGGAGGGCTGAGTCCTCCCTTTGAAGGAGGCGGTGAGCAAACCCGTCCTGAAGAAGGCATTCCTGGACCCAGAGGTGGCCAACATCCCGTTTCTGGGCAAGGTGTTGGAGCGGGTGGTGGCGGGACAACTCCAAGCACTCTTGGATGAAATTGATTATCTGGACCCATTTCAGTCCAGTTTCAGACCCAGTTGTGGTACTGAATCTGCCTTGGTCACCCTGTACAATGACCTGTGCAGGGAGAGGGACAGGGGGAGTTAGTCCCTGTTGGTTCTCCTGTACCTCTCAGCGGCTTTCAATACCATCAACCATGGTATCCTCCTGGATAGGCTAGCGGGATTGGGAGTAGGAGGCACTGCTTGGCAGTGGTTCCACTCTTATCTCGACAGCCGATTCCAGAAGGTGGTGCTGGGGGACTTTGGCTCTGCACCATGGCAGTTATGCCATGGAGTACCACAGGGTTCCATTTTGTCCCACTTGCTATTCAACATCTACATGAAACCACTGGGAGAGGTCATCAGGAGGTTTGGGCTGCGGAGTCACCAGTATGCTGATGACACCCAGCTCTACCTCTCTTTTTCAACCAGTCCAGGTGAGGCAATGGCTGTCCTGAACCGTGCCTGGCCAAGGTCATGGTCTGGATGAGGGCCAATAAACTGAAACTCAATCCAGATAAGACGGAGGTCCTTTTGGTAGGTGGTTCAGGTTTTCAGGTAAGTGATTTAGGCCTAGTCCTGGATGGGGTTGCACTCCCTCTAAAGGACAAGGTCTGCAGCTTAGGAGTGCTCCTCGACCCAGAGCCATCCATGGAAGCTCAGGTGGTGGTGGTGATGAGGAGCGCCTTCCTACAGCTTCATCTGATCCATCAGTTGCATCCTTACCTGGACGAGCACTGCCTAGCAACAGTGACACATGCTCTAGTAACCTCCTGGTTGGACTATTGTAATGTGCTCTACATGCGGCTGCCCTTGGAGATGGTCCGGATACTTCAATTGGTTCAAAATAGAGCTGCCAGATTGCTGTTGGAAGCTGGTCATTATTCTCATATAACACCTGTCCTCTATCAGCTTCACTGGCTTCCCATTGAAGTCCGGGCCCATTTCAAGGTGGTGGTATATTGACCTATAAAGTCCTAAACAGCTTGGGACCAGGTTACCTGAATGAACGTCTTTTTCCCTATATGCCTTCCTGCCCCTTAAGATCTGCAGCAAGGGCTCTGCTTCGGGAACCCTCCTTACAGGTGGTTAGGAGAGAGAACACTCGGAGGAGGGCCTTCTCTGTGGTGGTGCCCTGGCTATGGAATGCGCTCCCCAGAGAGGTTCGCCTGGTGCCAACGTTATATGCTTTTCGGTGCCAGGTGAAGACCTTTTTATTGACCTGGTATTTTAACGCTTAAATATTTTTAACTATGTTTTTATCCTTAGTCTTGGGTTATGACGTATTTATTAAGATGTATTTAATTAGGAAAGGATATATTGTTGTTAATTTGTTTTATTGTGGAATGTTTTTAATGCTATTTATATTACTATATTGTTATTTATATTGATATTTTTATTTCTGTAAGCCATCCTGAGCCTGCTGCAAAGGACGGCATATAAATGTTTTAATTAATTTTTAAAAAATAATTAAATTTTTATTAGGATGCATTTATTGGCAATTTGTTGTACGCCATCCAGAGACTTACAGTAATTGGACGGGTTAGAAATGCCCCAAATAAATAAATAAATAAATAAATAAATAAGTGGGAGATTACATGTTGGTTGCATACCTCAGAACTAGAGTAATTAATATGGCTATGTAAAACCACACAGTGCCGGTAAAAGGGAGTGTTTACATAGAATGATAAGCCATGTTGGAGACTGCTTGACCTTATGTATGAAGTCATCAATGATGATGACACGTGGCATGTTTGGTTACTGTGAATCCCCATAGAAAACCAAAGGTCTGTTCTAACTATCCACGTTTCAGCACTGCTTGTTATGTGTGACTTTAGTTGCCATATTATTTCACGGTTTCCTGGTTTACACCAGCAAGTTTGGTGGCTCAAGCAACCCCCACAGCTGCTCCAGCTGCCAATTTTCACTGCCCTGTTCCGCCTACCAACTGCCACATCGCTGGCAGCAAGGCACTGGCTGGCTGTCTCCACAGGCCCCGACTTCTCTCCTGGTGTGCGCTCCCGGAAACCTGGCCACCCCATCCTGCCACCTCGGTGTGAGGCCAGCCTTCCCACCCCACCTTACCTTGCCCACCTTGTCCCATCATCTTGCCTTCTTTTATATTGTTATTTATTTTATATTGCTAATTTTATATCGTTATTTTTGTATTTTATTGTATTTTATTTTATTTTGTGTTGTGAGCCGCCCCGAGGCTTCGGCAAGGGGTGGCATAGAAATGTTTTAATACATAATAAATAAATAATAAATACTCGTCACCTTGCTGTCTCGCCGAAATGCCCACCACGCCTTCTCCCAAGACCTCATGGAACAGGCACGGTGGGTGTCTCAGCAAAGAAACCCGTTGGGCAAGGTGACAAGGCCAGGGAAAGCAGGCACGGCAGCAGGCACACTCGCACCATGGTCAGTGACGGGGTGGTTGGACTCCTGGGAGCGCCCACCGGGATGGAAGCACCTCCAGCCGCAGCGAGTGCGAGGGCAGCCGCGTGTGGCACTCATGCCTGGCCACTGCCCTGTGCCGAGTGAGTGTCCCACAGAGCCCACGTCTCCTGTTGTTGTTGTTGTTGTTGTTGTTGTTGTTGTTGTTATAACATTTCTATGCCGCCCCTTGCCGAAGCCTCGGGGCGGCTTACAACACAATAAAATACATTGAAATACAATAGAACATAATAAATTACCACTAAATACAAAAATACAAAAAATACACTGAGATACAAACATAAGAATATAAAATTAAAATTAACAGTATAAAATAAGTAAATAAAGAATGTAGGAGGAGAAAAGAGAAGGAAGAAGAAGTTGCCCTGGTCAGATCATATATTTTAACAATTAAAATGATGTTCTTCCACCCTGTCCCTGTCAGTCTTTTGCAGTCACCCCACCCCTGCGATAGCCTGTCAGCAGAATTGCCTGGGCTGCTGTCCAGACGGCAGGGCAGACTACCCCCGTCCCTGACACCGGTGTCCACACTGCTGCCTTCTGTGAGGGGGCACTGGCGGCATGTGCAAGCGAGGCACAAGGCGGGGGCGAAGACTGGGCATTTATGCAGTGAGGGAGAGGGAAAAGCGTGGCCGGCTACACGTGTGTCTGAATATGCACGGGGCAGGGCAGCAGCGGGTGGTGTTGCTCTGTTGCTCCTTCAGCACAACTGTCCCAGGATGAGCAGATAGTGGCTAACTGGGGCAGTATTAAAAAAAAGCAGTAGCTGGCAGAGAACGTGCCTAGTGGAGTGTGTAGGCCAATGGGGGACAGGTGAGCAGAAGCAGTGCATGCTGGGATTGATTCCCAGCCATGGGGGCTGATGGGATTTGTGCTAACATTTTGAGGAAAGATGGAGGCATTTGGAAACAACTCATGAGGAGTTACTACGTGAATGTGTGAACACAGAACAGAAGGTAAGATACCGTGCCATATGGAAACTGCACAACTTGGTTCAGTGTTATATGTGATCATCGCCAGTCTCAGTTCTGCCAATAGTTAGAAAAGGATACTATAGTTGATGGTAATGAGAGCAGCTAAAAAGTCTAGGACAGGGGTGGCCAAACCAAGGCTCAGGAGCTGCATGCAGCTCTTTGAGTTTATTTTGCTTGGTGCTGCAGGCACTCACAGGTGCCCACCTGCTGCTCACTGCTCATTATTGCTGCCCATAGAAGCCCACCTGTGGCTTTCAAAAATCTGACATTTACCGTATGTGACTCTTCCGTTGACCAGGTCTGGCCACCCCTGGCCTAGGAGGATCAAGGGCAGTCCATCCCCCATCGTCTCTCAGTGAAAAGATTGAAATGAATTTTCTAGATTGAAATGAATCTAATTATCTAATGATAATTGGTTAGGAAACACCTTATGGGCCAAAGTACATGTTAAGTTGGACTTCCATGTTTGGAGTTGCTAAACATAATATTTCATTTTGTAAAAGCAGCTGCAGGGTCTTGATTTGGATCAGGGCCACAGTCTGGGACGACAGTATAGACCCTGGGTGGAAATGGACAGTTGGGAGCAGGTGGATGGAAACAGTGTGGCTGGTTGCCAGGGAGAGTGGGGAGAATGTGGACGGTTGCCAGATGGGGGAGAAGAAAGATGGAGAAGTTGAAACAATCGGGTGAATTCCAGCAGAGCTCCTACTTATAGTAGACACATTGAAACGAATAGGATAAGTTCTGTTTATTCTAACATGTCTACTCTAGGCTGGATTTGAGTTGGATTTTGCAAATAGAGTTGATTTTATTTTGAGCACAGTATATAAGAGTACTGCTGTTCTTATATGAGTTGTTTTCACATGTGGCAACTGGCGCCACAAATTGCTTAAATGGACATCTAAGATGAGAATTGAATAACCCGGACAAGCATGTACGTATCAACAGGATTTTAGTAGGTTTTAAATAACTAGCAATAAATTTCCCTCCCTCCTCCACTTAGGTCACGCTATCGTCACTGTTTGAGGTTCCTTGATGTGTGTGCACAGAGAGTGCCTTAGCTCGTTCACTTCGACGGCTTGCCTCTCTGGTGCCTTCTGCACAGCAGACCTACTACTTCCACTACTACTATTCAGTTTGTTGTTGATCCAGTGGGTCCTTAGTGCTGTTTGCTGGCTGCGTCTATGGTTAAACTCCCTCTTCAGAAAGATAAATCTCCCTTCCTTTGTCCTTCTCTTCTCTGCCTTTTTTTAACCACCCTCTTCTCAACCTTCTGTTTCTCCTAGCAACTGTTGCCATGACTCTCCCTCTTCCTATTATTCCGTTTTCCTGGCCACTGTTACCTAGTTCCAATAACGCCGTGTTTCCTATTCCACACAGATTCTCTGCTCATTCAAAATATTCTATTAAATGTAAATGAATCGAGTTTATGTTTTTGAGAAAAATCCTAAACCAATATTGTTGAGGTTTGAACACCTTCCCAGGAAATATTTAACAAGGGAGATCTCTTTCTCCACGTGTTTCACGATCAAATCTCCCCAATTCAGATTTCCCCCTTGAGCTACTATATTTAAATGATTACTGGAATCCATATAACCATAAGTTGTTCATTATGAATATCAAAATGTTATTAAATGATGATACCACACAGAGCTGCACATTGTAACATATAAGTAAACACAATCAAATACTATTAAAAATGCCATCATCTTTATGCTACAACCTGTTTTTTCTCCCACTCCAAAAGGCATATTTAGATTATAAGAAGTGTATGCCAATTCTGCTGTAAGAGCTGATGCAATCAGGAATTCTGTTAGTAATTCCAAGCAGTGCCACTCCCAATTGAAGAGGGAATGACAATGAAACAGTGAAAACTGAACTGTAACTTATTTTGCTCTACCCCTCCTTGCTTTTTCTTCTTTCTAGCCAAGTTCTCTCTGCTATAGGGATGTTCTAGAAGTGGAACTGAGACTGCTTGTGTGCAGGCATGGGGTAATTCATCTCATTATACTCTCATTTATGCCCTTCCTGCTCCCAGATTTGCTATCATAGTAGGTAGATGTGTGCTACTGTCCCCAGAGCTGGATACAAAACAATCAGTGCATAGAAAGTCACCATCTGTTTCTTCAAGAGTGTCTAATATAAAATTGCCCATCGATTCAAAAGATGATTTTGGTGAGTTTTTTTCTTTTTCCACATCTGCCCCCAGTGTCATGACTGATACAGAGTTACGGTTTTTAAGGGCTTGCCTAAGATTTTCAAAGCATGAATTCTTGTGAAATGAGCTGTGGGTGGAAGAAATGCTTTTGTTTTTTAATGGTTCAATTCCCGTTCTTATCTATTACACATGCGCATGCACAAATACACGTACACACTAACTTTATTTCTTCTACCCGCAGTTGTGCCTGATCCTGGAGAAAAGGTAGAAGACGGGCCAGGTAAAAGCACATGATGACATGTTTTCTCTAAGGGAGGAAAAAACATTTCACCCTCTTCTTAGGACATTCTGTACAAAGCATTTTTTGTGCTCATTCCTCACTCCTGGTGGCTTGTTGGTGCTATATACAACATCTCCATCTCTCAGGGCCTCTATCATGCTTTGTAACCATTTCACCAGCTTTTTTTAAGATCAAGAGTTTGGGTATTATCTGGAAGTCATCTGATGAGAAGTTTGTGTAATTTTGCAGTTCCATTATACTGCAGTGCCACCTTATGGTTGTATAATCAAACATACAGTAAAGCCTGGAAAAAGAAACCAGGGGGGAAAAAACCGCACAGGCAAAGGAACCAATCTTAATCCTGCAAAGCATCCAGATATAAAAACCTTGGCAGGCTAAAAGCTTCATGTAGCGAAAACCTCAGAATTAGTTCTTTTTATAAAATTTTATAAACAGTTTGCCTTCATTTCTGGACAAGGCTTGGTGGTGCTGATGACAAACATATGAGTATCCGAAAGGTACTGAAATTTCAAGTTTTGCCATTCATATCCTGAAAGTTTGAAATAAAAGTTCAATTTGCATTTAAAATATAAGTTTATCTTTGCATGTAAAATTCAAATACAGAATAGACAGCATCTTTGATTGTTATACTAAATTTCAGCAGATTAATATGTAATGAAATCTCATGCCAGATGCTCAACACTAAGAATCACTCCATGTCAGCCATCAAATATTGTTAAATCTGAAGGGCATGACTACAGAATTAGTTAATTCACAATTAACATGTCAACACAAGCACTGTTAAATATCAGTGGCTAATGTTTACTATTAAAACTCAACATTCCTGGTTGTCAAATGCAAATACTAGATGTTCTGACTGCCCATCTTATCTTTCAATATTTAAAAATGTCCATTTGACATCACAGTTTGCTGAGGAGAAATTTCAGGAGGGAGTTAATTTCATATTTTCTGCAGCTGGCATTTTCTGGAATGTTGATTAGTCACAGTCCATCGCAACCCCATGGACAACATTCCCCCAGGCATTCCTGTCCTCCAGCATCCCTCAGAGTCCACCCAAGCTCACACCCACTGCCTCAGTGGCTCCATCCAGCCACCTCATCCTCTGCCTTCCCCTTCTTTTGTTGTCAATCATTACCAGCATTTTTTTGAATAGTAGTGCAATAATCTCTTGCTTATAAACTCTTACCTTTTTTAATTCCAGAGGATGATCATATAGCACCCCCTGGTAAGTTTAGTTCTGTGGTCTGTCCATTTCTGTCCTATTTATCCTCACCAATTTGACCAGTATCAACTTCTTTGTATACTTATTTTATTATGTGATGGTATGTATCTCTCTCTTGATCTAATTTTGTACCTTCTGTTTCCAGAAGAAATTTTAAATTATTTAACTTTAATGGAGTTTAAGCAATCTTTTAAAATTATTTTAGATATGGAATCTTTCAGTTATTCATTCATTTGTAATGCCCATCTTTCTTGGCAAAATGCCCACTTATGGTGGCTTAACACATCTTAAGATAAAACAAAACAATGTAAACTATAATCAAACAAGAACACCAAGAAAAACAATACAAATGGCTAGAAGAGAGAAAGTAAAAGTGGGCAGCATGGAAGCAGCCAAACTGCATCCAAAACACGCTGAACACCTCCTTCAGGATCACCAAAGCATATACCCAGCAGCACTTCCATCTTTTCTCTTGGGTCCATCACAATATGAAGCCAGGTACAGGAAGCACAGGAAGCAGATAAGGCAGAAGGGACAGAAAGGTCCATCAGTGCACAACTGGCCAATTTCTTGTAAATCATCTTGTCACTGTTGAAAACTGCCCAGAGCTTTGACCATGGGATGGTATAGAAAGAATAATGATGCTGGAGCATGTATAAATACATGTATAAATAGATACATTTATTTATTATTTACGGCCTCCAGGATTGTAAAAAGAATGGTGAAACAGTAGAAAGAATGGTGCCCAAAGGCACTGAACATCATACAAAGTGGTAATCTATCATAAGGGAGATTGGTTCATAGCAGTGGATTTCAGGAAGGCTTATTTTCACCTTGGGATCAATGGAACCAGCCAACACTACTTGCATTATAGCACTGGATCCATTACATACAACTTTTGCACCCTCTCTTTCAACTTGGCAAAGGCTTTGAGAGTTTTTACCAAGTGGGTACTTAGTCTTCATCAAGGTGTCCAGATTTATCCTTACCTGGAGAATTGATTGCTTGCCACCCCAATGGATCAAGGACTTAATTAATCTTTTCTTCTTACCTGTGCCCTTCTGCATTCACTCAGCCTGTTATGTCAGTTATTGACACTCACTCCCATACAGGTGGCAACCTGCTCCTAGGCCCATAAGTGCCTTGGTCAAGCATGAGGTATCTTCGGAAATAACACAGAAAGGAACTAGTCCAGTTCAGAATTATTCATAAGAATTCCAGTATAGATAACAGAAGCAGGCAGCAGTGAGATCAAAGCAGTCTAGAATTCAGCCCATGAGGTTTGGCATACCAAATGTCTAGGTCAGTTGGGAATGTCTGAGAGAGTGATCAAGGTGGGTAGCCCGAGTCTGTTAGGTCCAGTAAAGTAAGACAAATCACAGACTTGAAATATTCCACTTTACATCAGTAAGCTGTCTCTAGCTGTTGTTTTATTGTTGGTCATAAATTAGCACAGCAGGCTAATTGGGTGAGTATGTTGCTTTAAAGGAATACCCCCACACTTTGCCTTCTATCTGAACTTCTGCTGTGCATGTTTGATCATATGCCGTTGAGAGGGCTTAATTGCGCTGAGCCCTACATTTGGGAAAATTCAGGAATGGCCCAAGAGAGGCCACATTGCTTCTCTGAGCGCTCCATGGGGAGACTGTCATTTGAAGCCTCCAGTTCTCCACCTGGCTCTGGCTAGGGCTTGCAACGCTGGCTGTCCCCCTCTCCTTCATCAGTTGAATCCTCCTCCAGATAAGATATCACAGGTGATCCATTATATAGGAGCAATATGCAACTCTCCCACTGGCAAAATTGCCTACACTGGGACCGAGTCTTGGTTTTAGTAGTACTAGCAGCCAAGTTGTACTGCTACCCTCAGACAAACACCTACCAGGTAAAATGCCTGCTTGGACTAATGGCAGCCATGATAGCTATGGTCGCATTTGCTCATCTTCTAATGCAACTGCTGCAAAATTGGTTCATTCACTACCTCCACTGTTTCTCAGATCTGTGTGACCATACTTGATCCAATCCAATATTCCCTGCATGGCAGATAAAAAGGGCAATTATCAGCAAGGGCTTTCCTTTGCTCAACCCCTCAAGAGTCTGCATGACTGATGTATCAAACATGGGCTGATTTCCCCATTGCAAAACACTTACCAGACAGGGAGCAAGAAAAAAATGTCATCACAGCAATTACTTAAACTGTTAGCTACTAAGAATACCCTCCAGATATTCAGTGCAGTGCTTTGGGGCCAGGTAGCTACAGAAATATGTATATGTCAACAAGCAAGGATGGACACAGTCACTGGCAACTCAGATATGGCACTGCTGTATTCTATAAGACAGGGGTCCTCAACCCCCGGGCCATGGACCAGTCCGTGGCCTGTTAGGAAATGGCTGCAGCAGGAGGTAGGCTGCAGGCAAGATCCAGAGTTTGAACATTAGAGTCAAGATAAAACCTCTTCAAAGTTCAAGCTATGCTTCTAAGCTCAGGTCACAGCCATAGAGAAAAAAAATGTGGTTGCTGCATGAACATCAGTTGTGTGCCCAAGTCATCTATCATCTCTTGTTGCGTCTGTGCTTTTTCACTGCATGCTGTTTTGATCCTTTTGAGTGCATTTTTTATTGTTCTGAGTGCCTTTTAACTGCCTGCCTTCCCAATTCTTCTCATTGCCTCCTCAATCCTTTTCAATGCCTTTTAACTGCCTGTCTTCCCTATCCTTCCCACTGCCCTTTGATCCTTCTCAGTGCCTTTTGACTGCCTGCCTTCCTGATTGTTCCCACTGCCTTCTTGATCCTTTTCTGCTTCACCACTCCTCACTAAAACATTTGGACAGTAAATGCAGTTTTCATTTTATTATACAGTACTGTACATATTTACATTTTTATTGTTTTCAAGTTTTAATTAATAAATGTGGCATTTAATTATGTTATTTTTACCTTAAATTATGCATATTTACTGTTTAAGTTGTTTGGGGTATGGGAACAGATTAATCCACTTTCCATTATTTCTAATGGGGAACATTACTTCTGCCTTCAAATGATTCAGAGTTCATTCAACTAAGTTTGAAGTATGAAGCACCACTGTAATGTGCTTGAATTATCCCGAAACCATCCCCACTACCCAATCCGTGGAAAAAACCGTCTTCCATTAAACTAGCCCCTGGTGCCAAAATTTGGGGACCGCTGCTATAAGACATCTCCCTCACAGCAATCCACATTGCTGGGATGAACAGCATCATTGCAGGCTTCTCAACTTGTCTGCTTCACCTGAATGTACTACAGCCTCTGAAAAATGGAGCATTCACACCTGGTTTCAGTGAAGGTGTTAATGTGCCTGGTGTTTTGTAGTTGGGCTAGAACTAGTTGGAATTCCCTAAGAGATTGGTGCTCTCTCATCAGTTAGACAAGAGCTCTGTTTTGCTTCTTCCACTGTTCCACTGTTGCTGACACACATCTGATGAAACTGAAATCAGACAAAATGGACAGGATCCTAATTGCACCTTGGTGGACATGACGGGTGTGGTTTGCTTCCCTCTTCATCCTAGCAACTGGGGGAATTCTATCACCTTCCCATGCTACAGAGCTTGCTTTTTCAGAACAGGACAGTCCTGTGGCACCCAGACATCAAAATACTCTGTTTGACAGCTTGGAGGCAAGAATTTGTTTACTTGTTTCATTACGAAGCTTAGCTCCACCGTTACTTCAAATGATCAAATTAGCATGTGACTTGTCAGGGATGGAACTGCTGAGAGTGCACTTGACATGAGGTGGAGCTATTTCTGTGGCATTTGGCAGAAGTGTCCCATGTCAAAACCTGGGTTAAAACCTTCATCCATCATTATGGACTAGATTCCCAAGCAGACTGTTAATTTGGAAGAGTTATCCTCTCTTTCTGTACTTATTATATAATCCCACCTCCAGCTTGCTACTCACCCATATGCATGATGCACAGAGATCACAAAGAAAAACAGATTGCTCACTGCTTAACTGTTGTTCTTTGAATGATCCTCTGTGCATTCCCATAACCTTACCCATCAACCCATACTGACCTCAAGCTCAAGAAGCAGAACAGAAATTGGTAATCCGGTTTGACACTAAGGTCTGTGTTGCTGTTTTATTTAGCATTTATATACCGCTCCATTTCCAAAGGCTCTGGGTGGTTTACAAGAAATTAAAACCAATAGTAATCAAAATTGACTGGACAACATATTAAGTAAAATTGACATGAGAACCAATCTGGGAAAAGATGCATCTTGAACTTCCTCTTAAAAGAGGGGGTGGTATTTAAGAAATCAGATGCATCTCTCCTGGGAGACCATTCCACAGCTTAGGGATCACCACTGAAAAGGTCTCCTGGATAGATGACCTTAACCTTACCTCAGAAGATTATCCTCAGGACCTTAGCAGCAAGGTGGAATATATGGGCAAAGGCACTCCTGATGTTAATGCCAGGATACTCTCTTAGTTGCAGTGCCACAATTGTTGGTCTCAAGGACCTAAAGGGATAGGTAGAAACCTGCTAGGGGCAGGCACAGTAGCACATGCTAAAATGGGGAGGGGTTCCCACCTGAAATTCCTCAGCTTGAGAAGATGCCAAAATGAGGCCCCATGCAGGGGCAGAGTCCAAATGTGTGAATACACAGATGACAACTGGAAAACTATAGTCACAGATAAGCAACATGTCTTTCTAAGTTGGCTGTAAAATATTATTTTGGGTGGCAGTCCTTTTCACTTGGGTAGAGCTCCTTGAAGAAAATTCAGCATGCTTTTAGGGCAAGATTTTAGTGTGGAATAGAAAGCCATTGATATTTTTGTAACCCGGACCAATTCTAAGTAAAAGTATTATATAGGAAACTTCTTAATAGCTTTTGATATGGTATCTTAGCATCTGATTTTGACGAGTCCCTTCCACTGAGTTGTTTTATTTGCATCGTCATAAACCCCAAAAGGTCAGTGACATTCACTTAGAATGGGATGGTGTAATTTAGTGTCAAATTAAAAATTTTGGGAAATTATCAACCTCTGAGATAAAATGTGCAGATTCTTACATATTTTGATTAGATGAATTAAAACACAGGTGATAAAGGTGCTGGTTGGCTAAAGTTTTCAAGACATTTCACAATAAAGATTTATACACAGGCAAGTATATTTACCTACAAGGGAGGGAGGTGTCTGATGAATATGATGCCTCTAACTTCTTGACAAAGTACAGTAGAACAATGAAAATGGTTCCACATGGAAATGTATAAATTTATCTTGACTTTGAGACTAAAGATTATTACCTAACTGTAATTTATTGTTCTTTTATTGCAAGGTACATTTGATCTACGCATCAAAAAGTTACATCTGGTGGCTTGTGAAAGTGTCATTGCCTAACATTTCCAAGGAACAGTTGCACGATATTTTCCCTCAGAAGCCAAGATGCCTCGAAACTGCGTAAAGAATGCAGATAACTTCTGCTACATTTGTGGCAAGGTTATATTTGCATCTCAAAAGTGCAATATGACGGCAGTGGTAAAAAAGGCATACCACCTATATTTTGGATGCAAAATAGGGGATCAGGGCAAGAGTTGGGCCCCTCATTATCGTTGCATTACATGTGCAACTTATCTGCGTCATTGGCTAAACAAGACGACAACATCCATGCCTTTCACAGTCCCAATAGTGTGGAGGGAAGCCACCCATCATAGTGGCAACTGCTATTTTTGCATGGTTCCCCAAATTGCAAAAGGGATCTCAAGAAATAAGTGGACCGTGGAATATCCAAACATTCCATCTGCACTGCGTCCTGTACCCCATGGTGAGGACTTGATCCACCAGAATCCTACTCTCTAGTCTCAGATGAAGATAAAGATGATGAGCAGAATGCAGCTGATCCGGGACCCAAACTTTAGCCCACCGTATGCTCCTCCTGAACCACATCTAATTTCAGAGTGAACTAAATGACCTGGTCAGAGATTTGGAATTGCCTAAGAGTAAGGCAGAGCTACTGGGCTCCAGAATTGCACATCCCCCTCATAATTTTGAATTATTTTAATGCAATTTTGACTTGAAGCTATATCTTAGAAACTGGAGCCAATTAATACTCAGGATTTAATTTTCCTTTATCAGTAACCCAATTCTGGTAAAATTTAGCTACTTTCATTTCTGAGGCTTTCTCCTTGTAAACCAGTGTAATAGCAGGGGGTTGGACCCGATGGCCTTCTGGCCTCTTCCAACTCTATTACTGGATGATTCTATGTTCCTATTTAATTCCAGAGTGCCACGAAGAGCAATTTCCTTGCACACGTTTGTACTCTGTTCATAAGCCTGTGAAGCAATGCATCAGTTATTTATGTGTTACCAGGTAAGAGGGAAGAAGCCAAGAGTTGAATTTTGTGTTAAAATATCCCATATTCTATGGTTAGACTAGATTGCATAAATTCGGTTCAATGTTGAGTTTCTGTTGCAGTTTTTTGTTGCTTGATTTGACTTGATTATTTTAATAGTCTATACAACAATCAGTATAATTAAAAGAAGTGTGACTGGGAAATTATAGTAGAAAGGTAAAGCCAAGGAAGCCATGGGAGACCCAAGCACATGTAGAAAATTAGCACTGAAATATCCTTATGTCTCTATGGCTTTGTTGCATTTATGCAGGAACTAGACACCTCTTTTCATGTATTTACTGCAGCAATGAAGGCCAGAGACTTGCTTGTTCCCCTGAACAACAAACAAAATTTCAGATTTCCATATTTCTCAGCAATCATGTCACAAGTGTGTGTGTGGGAGGGGCAAGTGTGTTAATTCTTTTCCCATCTGCTGTTTTTCCACTTCAAATTGACCACTTCAACCCTTTCCCTGCCACTTGGGGTTTTTAACATATGTGTGCTAAGCTTGCATGCCTGCAAGAAGAGAAGAAACTGATAAATTTGAAACAAAGAAGCAAAGAGAAGAGAAGGGAGCAAAGACAGTTTCACACCACCACCTGGATACCTTTTTATCAGTTTTTCACTCTAACTTACCCATATGCCAGCTTTTCCAGAAAACTAGAACTATCTAGATTCAATTACAGGTAGTCACCAGCTTACAGATGTGTTCCATTCCTGAGAACGTCCTTAACTCAAATTAACATACAAGTCACATAACTTGAGTAAACCAAATGTTTGTCTTAGTATATGTGTATATTTTACCTTTCTATGCATATAAAACACTTAAGGAACACTTCCATATTTACTAAAGCATCTTAAACACAATACAGCATCGTAATGATGATAATACAGTAATAATAACTACAGGTACTGAAGAGAGAGAATCCTTATGGATGTGTGTAGGTATGCAGTATTGTAAAAAAAAAAACCCCAAAGGAAACAGTTCTTAAAACAATTTAGAACATTCTTGAAGTAACATTAAACCTAATATTTGATGATGATGATGATGATGATGGAGATGGACCTGGTGCTGGAGAGTCAGGGTTTGATTGTGCTGTGGAGGGGTTACCACTAGAGATGCTTTCTTGAAGTAGGCCTCAAGAGTTCTGTGGACAGCCATTTTCTTTTGCTCACCATAAATAGCCTGGTAGCAGCTGAGGGTCTGGTTACAAGGGCAAATGCTAAAGAAAAACTAAAGATAAACTAATGTGAGGGGATGTCATGTGGAGGAGAGCTGTGACCTGTTCTTCCCTGCAGTGGAGGGCAGGACACATTTCAATGGGCCAAAGCTCAAGAAACCAGGCTTCAAGCTGGATGTCAGGAAGTACTTCCTATTAGGATCCCTAGAATATGGAATAGGCTTCCAAGGCAGGTGGTTGAGGCCCCATCAGTGAGGGTGTTCAAGGAACGATTGGAAAGATTGGACAACCATATGTTGGGGCTTACATGAGCAGAGCTGGCTGGAGCCAGAGGTCAGACTAGATGGCCCAGGAGATCCCTTCTGACTCGCTTTGCTTTTGTGTTTCTTCTGTGTTACAAACCCTATATGTGCCCTGAAACACAATGGCTTGGATACGCTTGAGCAAATGCCCAGAATGAAAAGCCTTGATACTGTATTTCTAGGGAACTACATGTCCACTGATCACACATCACTAAATGCATCATGTAGTTCCCTAGGGATAGCCATGACTATCTCTAGCAAACCTCTATCTCTAGCAATATCTAGAATATCTCTAACAAACGGCTGTAACTATCTCCAGGGAACTATGTGGCCACTGGTGAAGTATTGCCAAACACATTGCATAGGTTCCTAGAGTTATTTATATAGAATTTATGGCAGTCTGCCCATTCACAAGTATGGGTTCCTCGTAACTCAAATATTCATAACCCAGGGACTATCTGCATATACAGGTGCACATGTGTATATTAGATTTGCATTTTTTGCAATTTTTATTTACAAGTATTGTCTATACTAATGTAAAGCTTGCATGATTTTTTGGTTCTGGTGTGTCTTCTCCCCACCCTCTACTGTATTATTTCTCATGACAGTGTCCGTCGAACATACATGATAAACAAGGAGATCTGCTCTCGTATTGTCTGCAAAGAAGATGAAGCCATGCAGGGTGAGCAAAGTTGACAAGGTTTTTCCCATAAGAAATCTTATACAAAGAAAGAACAATAGCAGGATACTACTGTATGCTCTAGATTAGTTCATTTTTATAGAAAGAAAATGGTTTATATTGATTTTCCCTGGTGCATTCCAGATGCTTTAGACTGCAACTCCTAACATTCTTTTTAATTTTGTTGTTATAGATTTAAAAACCAAAACCTAAACAGCAACAACACAAAAGGAAAAAATAAAATCAAGTGTTATATTCTGTTACAGGGAATTCATATTTATTATGTACTCCTATGTTTTATGTATGGCAAAATATACTACTATTATTAAAGTATAATAATAATTTCTGAAAGTATATATTTCAGAAATTACAGATTTAATTTGGTTTGTACTTTTAAGTAAAAAAACTTAATTTATACTTCTGGAGACACAGATGGATTCAATGCAGTTGAATAGTTTTCAAACTATTCTGAATTTTTAAATACAATTCTTAGCTCATGAAATGACTATTTTAGGTTAAATTGCATATCAAAGACATATTTTATGACAAACATTTTAAGGTCATATGTATAAAAATGCCAATTTTGAGAATATAGTGTTAACCAGGAGATCCAGGTTCTAATCCCATTCAGCCTGTAAGGATAAAATAGAATGGAGTGATATAAGGTATATTATAGTGGAGGAATATTACAAGAGGAAAAAAGATGCAATATAAATGTAATATTATGATGATGTGCTAAGATTCCCAGAAATACCTCCCCTATTCAATCATGCCTGGGTTTAATTCTATGCAGAGATAGTAAAATTGTTGAAACTTGGCTGGGCATGAATGCTTTGGTGAATAAACCAACCCTTCTTTGGTCTTTCTCTAGATGAGATCTGCCGCCAGCTGGCTGGCCTACCACCACGCCGCCTCCGCCGTTCTGGTCAACCTCAAAGACCACTCTGCAGACAGGCTAAGGACCAACAACGGAACGTTATTGATCCTCAGTGAACAACACATTGTAGGAATGTTTCAGAGGAGGAGGAACTGAAACTGAAACAATCTGCTAGTGACAACCCAACATAAGCTTGCTTTCTTCCCACTTTCTTGCCTTGTGAGATGTTCCACTGCTGGGAGCTTCCTTGCCTGCATGTCACCAGTGGCAGTTGATTTCACCTTTGGAATGTGATACTAAGACTTTCATATGCTCTTGCTAATGTGTCACTCTTGATCAAGTGCTGCTTATATAACACAACATATACATACATATGCATATATCCAAAGATATGAAGCAAGCGAGATCATGCCAACCCCAATGCTTGTCTTGTCATACTCAGTTCCAGATCCAGCTTGCCGAGAGATACTGTCTGTGACATATCTGCTGCTACAGTTAATTTGCATAGGGCTGATAATGCACAGTTCTTGTCCTTGTCCATCTTGTGTCCATAGACAAGCCACCCTGCCTAAAGGGATGGACAGAATCCCTCTGGCCTATCTCACCTTAAGTATGCAGGCTACGTGCAACTACAATTCATGTTTCAGAAATGACATAAAGAAGCAAGCACAAAATAATGATGGTCAGGAGCCATTCAGCTTAATTTCAGCATTGCTTTGCAGTAGGAAGGAAACCACTCTTTTGCACACACCACTTAAATCACTGTGAAGCCTGCTTAGGGATACACCAGTCTCCACTTGAGAAGTCTGTTCAGAACAGTTGTTCCACAGTAATAAAATGGGACTAAAGCAGTGCAGACTGGGCTCTGGGGGCCTCTAGGGATTGACTGCATATGATAGAACTCCAGGGGAACAGCAAGAATAGGAATATGTTTTAGGCTCTTTGTGCTGCAGTGATGGAGGGACACCTAAATGCACTGGACCATCTGTGCCCCTCTCTGAAAGTCTCCACACTTAGCTCTGTTCTAATACAGACTTCCTTAGTTTGGCGCTCTCCAGACGTGTTGGATTATAACTCTCAACATTCCCAGTCAGCATGGGAATGATGGGAGTTGTAGTTCAACACATCTGAAGGGAACTAGGCTGGAGAAGCCCGTTCTAAGGTGTGGTGACATCACTACAGCACATGAGCAATATCACCTCTGCTCTAAATTCTATTCCATCTCCACTGTACATTTTGAATTTCTTAATTCTCATAAATCTTTTGGTGGGGATGATACATTTCCCCAAGAATGGGACTGGGATGAATATAGTCCAGGTCTGTGCTAGAGCAGACAGAAATGCCACAGTTGCCATCATTACACTGCAAGGTTAGGCAGAAGTAGGCATTAGCTAATCCTTAAACCAAGGTGTGTGCTCTTTAGTGTACTGGCAGGTGCAGTGGTGGTCACATTCAAAACAAAAGTGAAACCAGGACAAAGGTGCACATCTTGGGAAGGATGGGGTCTGTGTCCCTTCTTATACAGTGATCCTAGGACCTTCTTAAAATAGCACTTCCAGATGAATAGATCCTAGCCACCAATCAAAAAGCATTGTGCAGCTGTTCTACCTTTTCCATCCTAACAAAGTTTTTGTTATTAAGGAAATTAAGAAAGAAGCTGTGGAAAAACATTGGAGCATTGCAAATGGAAGACTAAACTGTTTCAATGGCCATTGGCTCAGCAAAATTCTGTGTTTGTGGCAGGACAATTGTGCAATGAAAGCCGTGTCTGAAAGCACCCTAGCAATGGTCTCTCATTACTGATTTACTGTGGCTATAAATAGACAATTGTTTGGAAGAGAGCGGTACTGGGTATCAAATGGCCATTATTGATGATGGCATACATATTCATTTCTTCTGTTCTGTCATTGTCTTTGGCCAAATACTTGGTCCTGCACAAGCTGGTTGACACCATTTATCGCTCTGAAAGTTTAGAATTCCTTTGCTAAGCTCCTTTGAGCTCCATCCTACATTAAACCTGCCCAGTGGTGATGCTTCCTTTTACTTGTAAAACAGCAGATACAAGTTCATGATACTTAACTGATCTAGGTTTACACAGTAACCCAGGTATCTGCCCTTTTCCCTTATACCTTCTCTTTTGGGCTGCTTTTCCAAGTCTCTATTCAAGATGGCTCAAAATGATCCATGCTGCCACCTGATGCCAGAAATTTATATATACTGAATTTACTAGAACTGATGCAGCCAGGACAGCATTATCAAAATTGCTGTATGCATAATTATTTGTCCACTTAATATAGGCAGGAAAAATGCTGTCCCACTGAAGCAGAATGGCAGAAGAAAACCAGTGTGCCATCCCTTCTCCATGCGACATGGCATAGGAAAAAAATACAGCAAAAGAAAAGCAGAAACATTCTGATATGGCCATCATCAGTTGCCATTTCTGATGTCACTAGTTGGGTGAATGCAGTGACACGTGTCACAGTTCTGCCTTACATATCACCTGCTTGCTCAACCCACATTTTAATCATCTTTCATGAAGAAGTGAACGGCAAACTTGGTACACATCAGATCGCTATGACAAGTAGTTAGTTGCACATGATGGCTACCTCCATGGTGCTACCGTGTTTATATGAACTAGGTTTTCATTCTCATATATTTCCAGGAGTGTTATTAAACAATATGGAATATTGACCTTTTCCAGCATTTGTTAAGTCTTGGCCAAATGAGTGTATGGTTTCTACTGGAAAGCATATTTTGAGTTGTCATCAAGATGATGGGGACCTCTACTGCTGGCACTTTATTCACATCTGGATTCACTAGATGCTGTAGCCGGTGAATGGGGAACTGCATATGTGAACCAGCTTTTAGGTGCTATATGGTTAGGCGAGTTCATTGATAAAGCTGCTGGCCTTTTTAATGAAAAGCATTGGGCTCTTTTCCTTAGCCTGTAGCAGCAGCCTGATGGGCAGAAGCTGAGTAGGTGAAGATTTTTTTCACTGTTTTACCTCTGTGCAAGGTAAAGCTTTACCTGTTATATACTGAATATTATCTGGTCAGTATTAAAGCCGCAGATGCACTCTAGTAAAAGAGCTGGGGGTGGGGTGGTGGGGGGTGAAAGGGAGAGAGAAAGAGACATATGGGAGGCTAGTATGCATTAGCTGTTAAAGGCACATATATAATACATCTATTCTGAATACTAAGTATAGGATCAAATGTAACACAAAAATGTATTTCATAATTATTGTACAAAAGATTGCTATTTAAACTCACATTCACGTATTTGGAGAAAATGCAAGCTATTGCTTATGCTGCTTCGCTGTCATACTTTATGCAGGGTCATGGAATGCAATTTCTAGAAAAAAAAGTGCTACATAAATAACTTCATTTTTTGAATGTATACATAACATATTAAAAGGCAAATAGAGTTCTCACTGATCATATACTTGTGTGTCTTCTCATTTCAGTCTTGTTATTTCTTCAAGGTCTGCTTCACAACTGTCTTTACAAATATAAGTAGTTACCCCCTTTCACTTTTCCACATTTAGTTGGGTTAAAACATTACATTAAAATGGATTTAATTGGCACTATTACCATGTGTGCACAAGATAGTCAACACTGTGGAAGTGTAAAATATTTTTATTGTGACACAAAAGTAACCCTCCCCCCCCCCACACACACACACTGGCATTTGTTGGAACATAAACTTTTCATGTTCCTGAGTCAATGGCTGGTTAGAAGCACTTTTGACAACAATCACAGCTGCTCTTCTTGAGTAAGACTTTATAAGCTCTGTGCAACTGGACACTGCAATGTTTGCCCATTCGTCCTGGCAAAGCTGTTGTAACTCTGCCAGGTTGGCTCGGGAGAGCTGGTGAACAGCAAAAACCTTCACCATGTTGTGTATCTTGTGTGCATTAAATGGTAATGATACCAATTAAATCATTTCCAGTTTCAGGTTGTAACATAAAAAATGTGGAAAAGGCACTATACTTGCAGAACCTTTTTACATAGAGCAAAGAGAACAAAAATAATTGCAAACTTGAGCAAAAAGAATGCTAACTTGCAAGATTTAAATAAATAAATAAATAAATAAATTAGCCTATCACTAATCACATTAAGACCAAAACTAAAAAAATTTTTTTAAATATAACAGAAGCAGGAAGGCAGCTAGGGAGGAAGGTATAAAGAGGAATGACAGAGGAATTACATGCAACTTTCCTCACTTTTAAAAGATGTAGAACAGACACTTATGCTTGAATGGATGTTTTCAGGAAGGAACCAAGCCCTTTCAGTTGTGATGAGATAAAATTCTAGATCTCATTATCAAATTGAAACAAATCCAAGAGTTCTGAAGAAACCTCAAAAATATAACACTGCTGATCTTCTAACAAAAATAGGTAACATGTCCCTTAGTTTCACCTTTAACTCAAAGGACCTGAAAATGTCCCTTGTGGGGCCCCTTTAAGAAAAGAATCCAGGAAATCATAGGCCATTCAGCTTATGTGATGTTCTGGCTAAACAGGCAGAAAGCATTGCTAAAGATAAAATGAACAAGCATATAAAAGTCTTGTTGAAGCAAATTCTCTGCAGAAGGCATTTATTGCACACTCATTAGTGTTTACTCATTATCCCTCAGGGTATCTACAGCTTTTTCAGGCATTTGTGCACTGTTATTAGAAAAAAGGATAACCAACTACCTTTTAGATATGGTGCTAAAAACAGCCCATGTAATGCTCAATTTGTGCTGTACTGCAGCACCGCCCTGTGCCTGTGTAATAGAACATGCAATAGGGTAAAGTGAGAAAAAGCCTGGGGAAAAAGTCACTTGTAAGTAACACTCTCACAATTCAGCAAAGAAAATGGAAGAATAAGTCTCAGTGATATCCCGGGTTAATAACATTACATACAGAAGCTCTTAACATGGCTTCTGCAAAGTTCTATCTTGCTAACCTTTCTGAATTGAGAATGTAGATGGGAAAACACTTTGCCTGGATTTTTAAACATCTTTTGATAAAGTTCCTCATCAAAGATTCTGAGCAAACTCAGCAGTCAGGGGATTAAAGAGAGATCCTTTTATGGATCAGTAGCTGGGAACTGGATGCAAATGCGAAATGTAAATACAGTGGTACCTTGGTTCATGAACTCCTTGGCTCATGAACACCTTGGGTCACGAACAAAAATTTCATAAAAATTTTGACTTGGGTCACGAATTCCGTGTTGGGAGGCAACCAAGATTGCAGCCATCTCCCCACCCCCCGAGTGGGGAGATGGCCACAATCACAGTCGCGTTTGTGCAGGGAACACGTGTGATCACGGCTGTGCTGTGCCGTGCTCCTCTTTCCTGCAGGAACGCGCCTGTGATCACGCATGTCTTCCCTGCACGAAGGCAGTTGTGATCCTGGCCATCTCCCCACTCGGGAGGGTGGGGAGATGGCTGCAATTGTGCTGGCGGGGGGGAGGGGGGATGGCTGAGATTGTGCCCGTCTTTCCTGCAGGAGCACGCCCATGCCAGGGTTTGAGAAGCACCACCCCAACATAAATGTAACGAACAGAGTGTTGAATCTGATAACAATAACGTGGTCTCTCATTTCCGGAGGGTTATGCAGCGCAGAAAAAAACAAGTGCCTATAGACAGATTTTTCACCAAACTTGACCCTGCAGCTAAGAGACAAAGAAGAGAGAAAATCCCTGAAAGAGATCTCCCCAGTGTCCTTATAGAGGGGGACTCTTCCTCAAAACAATAACCTCCCCTGCCCCCACCTAGGTTAGTGTTCTCCACTGTACTGTACAGTAGTTTGTTACTTTGTTGCTCTTTGTCATTTTGTTTCAAAATTTCTGATAAAAAAATAGTTACAGAACGGATTAACCTTATTTACATTGAATCTTATGGGGAAATTTGACTTGGGTCACAACCAATTTGGGTCACAACCAGAGTCGTGGAACGGATTGAGTTCATGAGCCAAGGTCCCACCATACTGGGCACACTCATTAATCTGTACTGGGACTCAGAGTCATAAAATCATAGAACAGAAGAGTTAGAAGGGGCCATGAAGGACATCGAGTCCAACCCTCTGCAGCTGCAGGACACCAATTTACACCATCCCACTCTGATGGCCATCCAGTTTCTTTTTGAATGTCTCTAGTGTGGAAACACCCACCACCTGTCTAGGCAGCTGGTTTCACTGTTGTATTGCTCTGACAGGGAGGAAGCTCTTCCTGATGTCCAGCCTGAATCTGGTTGTCGCAACTTGAATTGATTATTCCATGTCCTACACTCTGGCATCAGCAAGAAGAGATCTTGACCTTCCTCTTTGTGACAGCCTTTGAGGTACTTATTGAGGGATACCATGTCCCACCTCTGTCTTCTCTTCTCAAGGGTGAACATGCCCAGTTCCCTCAGTCTCTCCTCTTAGAGCAGTGTTTCCAAACCATGGATCATTTTTCTTGCCCTTCCCAACCCTTTCTAATTTTTCTGCATCTTTCTTAAATCAGTTTTGGGCACTGTATTCCAGGTGAGGTCTGACTAGTGAGGAGTATAGAGCAACTGCTACTTCTCGTGATTTGGAAGTAATACTTCTGTTAATGCATCCCAAAATAGCATTTGCCCTTTTGGTGGCTGCATCACATTGGCTCATGTTTAGCCTATTGTCCACAACTACTCCAAGATCTTTTTCTTGTTCAGTTCTGTTGAGCCACACATTCCCCATCTTGTACCAAAGCCTTTAGTTTCTTTTTCCTAGGTGGAGGACTTGGCACTTGTCCTTATTGAATCTCATTCTGTTGCTTTCAGCCCAGTGTTCAAGTTTATCAAGATTGCCCTGCATTGTCATTCTGTCTTCTAGGGTGTTTGCTATTCCACCCAGTTTTGTATCATCTTCGAATTTTATTATTTTTCCTTGTACTTCCTCATCTAAATCATTAATAAAGATGATGAAGAGCACTGGGTCCAGAACTGAACCCTGTGGTACCCCACTAGTGGTACCCCCCATCCAATTTGAGGAGGTGTCTTTGTCTCTGATTCAGCAGCCAATTTTGGATCCACCTAATAGTTTTTCCATCTAGTCCAGTTTTTGCTAATTTCCTTATCAGAATGTCATGTCACACTATGTCAAAAACTTTCCTAAAGTCTAGGTAGATTATGTCTACAGTGTTCCCTTTGTCCATTTGGGAGTTGCCCAGTCAAAAGACGAGATTAAATTAGTCTGACAGGATTTATTTTTGATAAATCCATGCTGGCTTCTATTAATCACTGCATTTTCTTCAGGATGCTTGCAGATGAATTTTTCCAGGGATTGACATCAGACTAACTTGCCCATAGTTCCCAGGTTCCTTTTCCTTCTTTTTGAAGGCAGGAACAATGTTAGCCCTTCTCCAGTTGTCTGGCACTTCTCCTGTTTTCCAAGATTTATCAAAGATAATAGCCGGTGGTTCTGAGAGTTCCTCCACTAGCTCTTTTATTACACTGGGATGGAGTTCATCAGGCTCTGGAGGTTTCAACATGTTTATTCCATCTATGTATTCCTTGGCCATTTCTCTGTCAATCTTGGGCTGCCATATCTCACTTTCAACTTTTACTTCCTCTTGGATGTAGCTTTCCTTGTGAGACAAGACAGTGGCAAAGTAGGAATTGAGTGTCTCTGCCTTTTCTTTCTCATCTCTTATTACTCTGCCATCCACTTTAAGAGGCCTTTGGTTGCCTCTCCTCCATCAACCCCAGTGCATAAATCTGATCAACTGGATCCAGGTAATGTCCCAGTGATTTATTTAAACCATTCCTATACCATACCAAATTAGCCTAATGGCTCTCAGGATGGTTTGCAATAATAATCCCTAAAGTGATCAGCAATAACAATAAGACAATAAATCTAAATAAGTAAAATAAATAAACAAACTCAATAAACAATCCATTATCAAATAAAACCAAGTAATCCACAGTGCCTTCATAAGATATAAAATAATAATAAAATGCAGTAATTCAAATAGTTGGAGAGTGAAATGGTTTTAATCTGCCACCTAAAAGCCAAAAGGGCTGGCACCAGGCACATCTCTTTGGGGAGCTGGTTCCACAGATGGGGCACCACAGCGAAGAAGGCCCTTCTCTTAGTGGCCACCCTCCTTATACCCAGAGTTCACTCCAAGATCTTTGGATCCAGGCAGGTGTATATGGGAGGAGAGGATCCATCAGATATCCAGGTTCTAAACCATCTAAGATTTTATATGCTAGAGTGAGCAGCTTAAAGCAGGTATGGACTTCAACTGAAAGCCAGTGTAGATGATATAACCCTGGGGTTATATGCTTGTGCCTTGGTGTTTTAGTTAGAAGGCAAGCTGCTCTATTTTGAACCAATTGGAGTTTCTGGACCATTTTCAAGGGCATCCCCATGTAGAGTGTGTTGTACTAGTCCAACTGAGAGGTTACCAGGGTATGGGTCACTGTTGCCAGGTTCTACCTGTCCAGATGGGACAGAGTTGGTAAACCAACTGAACCAACTGGTAAACCAACTGAAGATGATAAAAGGTGCTCCTGGCCACCAAGCTCACCTGATGTTCCAGGGACAGCTCAGTGTCCAGAAGCACCCCTAATCTCCACACTCTGTCTTTTATGGGAAGTGCAGCACAATGCAGGATACAGGGTGGATATCATCTATCTGGACAAAAGACCCACCTTTCAACAGCACCTCTGTCTTGCCTGGATTATGTTTCAATTTATTGGCCCTCATTCAGTGCATTGCCTCACTCAGATACTGGTTCAGAACTGAGACTGCACACCTGGGTCAGATAAAAAATAGTAGAACTGAGTATCATCAGCATACTGATAATACTTCAGCCCATACATTCCGATGAACTCTCTCAGCAGTTTCACGGAGATGTTGAACAGCGTGGGGGATTCTATGGAACCCTGCAGCACTTCATGGCATAAATGCCATGGTGTAAAATTTAATGAGCACCACATTCTGAGGACCAAAATATCTGTACTTAGGAGACATGGATTTATATTTTAGACCCTATATAAAATTCACACATTATGACAAGCAACCCTATGTGGTTACCATAGTTTGTGGTTTTTTACCTCAGTGTACCAGGCCCATCATGGTAACTCTCCTCTATCCTGCAATTGCCTTCCCTTCCTTATAAATAATATCCTAGCAGGTATACTAGGGAGAGATGTGTCTCTTCTCTTTCACAGCTGCAACTGTGAGCTGAGTTTGGCTCATCATGGCTATCAATTAGTTTCCATTGCACAAACAGGGCTCATACCCTGAATCACAGCAGAGGGGACAAAGGAGCTGATCAGGCAATAGTGACAGTGAAGAAGAGGCCATTATCCTCCATTCTTGCTTCCACTTATCAGAAGGTTGGCCCTACCTGGCACCTGCAAAATGGGCACCAGGTTGGGGATGCCTCTCTGGCAAATGAGAATGGGGACTCAATGGGGAAATCAGCTGAGCAACACAGCCCTCATCACCCAATTGATGCTTCCCGTTTAGGATTCACACACCAAATTGTACACATGGTCACTTTACAACAGTTGCAACACTTGGTATTCAGATATCCAAATACAGAACTTGGCAAACTACTTATTAACTGATGCTAATTGCAGGAACATATTATGCCAGTTCTAAAGGAGCTTCCACACCCAATGGAAGGTACTTTTTAACCCTCTATTTCCCAAACCCTCTGGGAGTGATTCCAAACAAGGCACAGAGTTAATAGTGGGGCAAGTGTTCCAGATGGTGTCTTCCATTTGTAATACTCCCACTATTTCTTTCTATTCAGGAGGGAAAGACAGACTAGTTCTACAATTTGTTTTGATTGGTAGCACTAGGTGCCCTTGGTCGAGAACCATCCTTGGGTACATGTCAGATGGCCCTTTCCTCCTTTGTGTTCTGGTTATCAGATGAGGTTTATCTCTGTGTGTCATTTTCATTTAGTGCATACTGTGTGAAATACACCAGACACATTTGCTTGGCAAAAGCTTTTGAAGGCTATCTGAGTTTTTACTTTACTGCTAGTTTTACCACTGTATTGTTTGAAATTGGAACATTCTACAGTTCATCATTATTTTAAGGGACCAGAAGACTAGGAATATAAATTTGAAAAGCAAAACAAGACAAAGATCTAGCCCAGAATACAAAATAAAAAAGAAAAGAAAAAAGATCAGCCCACAGAGAACAAGTTGCAACAACTTGCGATCATACTTTCAGCTTCTGCCTGTGGCAAGCAGAGAAAGTTTAACCATAAGATTTTCACTTTAGGGGAAAGGAAGTGAATATTCAGATGTGACTAAGAAAAAAAATTGACCAACTGAAGCTGATGGCACGCAATTCAAAATGAAATTTCTGAGCAAAGAGGTGAATGGAAAACAAACAGTTATTTATAACCAGATCACACCACTTCCTGTTGATTAAAACAGTTGAACTGCCCCCACTCCCAATGCTTTGGCTAAAACTTAGCTTTTAGATATTTATTCTCATTCTGTGTTTAATTTTTCTCAGCTGTTTGAAGAGATTTTTAAGTTCATGTCCACCAAATACAAACTTTACTATTTAATTTCTCTACACTTGGTTATCAACTGCCAGAGCAATTCCAAAGGTGGCAAGCACTCTCACATCTTTGTCAGTTCTTCCTGGCCAGGCTGGAAGGTAGAGTAGTTTTACTAGGCTTTTTAGTTTGATGAATCCTTACATTTATGAATTCTCCATTCCCACTGAAATCAGCAGTCTCCCTGCATCCACATCAGTAAATTTTTTGTCCCCCAGCAGACAAGAAGATTTGAGGGTTAGGGCTGCATTCTATTAAATTGGCTCCACTGTAAAACATTACATCAGGAGCAAGAGCACCACAAGATTTGCCTTGGGTCCCAGTTCAGTTATCTCAAAAGTATCCAAATTCAATCAGACTGTTTCAGAACAGCTGATTCTTCATGCCTCTCATTGACCGCCCTTGGAAATTAGATAGATAGATAGATATCCTACAATGAACTCAAAGTGGCTTAAATAATCTTCCTCCTGCTGCTCTCAATCTTACAGCCTTAACAAGAACCCTGTGAGGTAGGTAGGTTAGATTCTGTGACTGGCCCAAAGTCACCCAGTTGGCTCCATGGTTGAGTGGGTCTAGAACCCACATCACCTGAATCCCAGTCCCACTTTCTTAACCACTACACCTCGCTGCCTCTCAAATAACATTTTTGTTGTTTGGATGAACTTGTGAGTAGATGAGAACTGCAAAATATCACACAAATAGTTTTCAGATTAAGCGCATTTTGGTAGTGTTAAAAAGTGAACTGTCAATAAATTTTTCATTTCCTGGCAAAATTAGATGAATACCTTTGCCATAATTTTCCCTTCTGAGGGGATCAAACTTGCCAGGTTTCAGATGAACAGATTCAGTGCATTTTGTGCAAGAGCTACCTTTACACTTCTGAGGTTTAGAATAACATTAACAATTACTCTGAGGTTAGATAAGCTTATATACTTCTGTTCTTTGTGAGCACTGGTTATGAAAATGACATGCAGTATTGAAGTTTGGCCCTAGAATTTTTATGGAAGGAGAATCATTAAATGGGGTGAGGGGTGTCATTCTCTCAAAGTTTACTTTCTGGCAATTTGCATGAAAACAGCATACATCATAAAGATGTCCCTAAACAGGAAACCTGCAAATTTTCAGAAAAGGTGCAGAGGCTAGAGCAGGGGTAGCTAATGTGCTAAGTGCACCAGTGTACCTTTCCTGGTAACTGCAGAGATGCCCTTCCCATTTTTTTCTTATCAATAGCCAGAACTGCAGTGAAATAGCTGGTGCTGTTGGTGCTGAAAACTGTGTGTTCAAAAGAGCTGCTTGGGTTCAAACTATACCTCTGCTTTGCACTCAATTTTTTGCACAGGTTACTTGTCCTTTGCCAGATTTCCATGGCAGCCGTTTAGGTGTTCTAAACAGCTTTTCAGATTTCTGAATGGGCCCATGGCCCAAAAGGTTACCTATGGCTAGTCATTATGGGAGTTATGATCAATTAAAACGAGTTTAAGGGTTTGGTTTGGTTTTTTTCTGCTCAATTGGCATCAGTGTCAGAAGGACTGGAACACCTGGCATTTTCCAAGCATACACCCAAAGGCTCCACTAAATCTCTTTTATAATTTCTCTTGGGAGAAATGAAAGAGAAAATAACTGAACTATTCTTATTCTTATTCTCAGTTACCTTATTGAAGATCAGTCCTGCAATATATTATCTCAACAATCCTACTCAAAAGCACTGGGATTGAAGAGCTTGAGAAAATCATTTACTGTCGGTAAACAAAACAATAGCCCTCCTCTCCCTCACCCATCTCTCCATTTTCCTTTTTTTGTAAGTTTTATTCAAAATTTTACCCTAAAACAAAGAAAAACTAAAAACAACATCAATCATCAGAAACATCGGACCTGCTGGGTCAGCCTCCACATTTTCTTTCCATTTATCATAACTTAAAAACAGATTTAAATCTATACGAAGTCCCATTTTGCTAGCCAAGTTTGATAGAAAGTTTGATAGAAATCAGTATCTTCTTTCTCCTTCAATGACAAAGTCAATCTATCCGTTTCTGCACTGTCCAAGATCTTTCTTAGGATCAGTTCGTCGGTGGGTGGTTCTTCACTTTTCCAGTGTTGAGCAAATGCAATCCTCGCCACAGTAATTACATATAAAATCAAGTACATTTCTTGTTTACTAATATCAACAGGTATAATGCCTAATAAGAAGACTTCAGGTTTAAAAGGATTTTTGTAACATTTCCTCAAGCCATCTATGTATTTTAATCCAATACTTTTTCGCATTATCGCAAGTCCACCACATATGATAGAAAGCACCCAATTTATGTTTACATTTCCAACATCCACCTGACATACTTGGAAACATCTTAGCTAATCTATTTGGCGACAGATACCATCTATAAAACATTTTATACAGGTTTTCTTTATACAAAGTTGCTAATGTTACCAATCCTCCATCATTATCCAGAATGTCATTATATCTTATGATCCCTTCAAAGTTCGGTGCATTTGGATATACAAGAGCTTTCACAGGTGAAAGCCATCTTGGTAATTTATTATACAATTTTGTCTTTAACTTTTCCCACGCCAACATTAATGATTTCCTAATATAGCGACTTAAGAAAGAGCCATGTAGCTTAGCCTTTTCGTACCACATATAAGCGTGCCAACCCCTTTGCAAATCATGCCCTTCAAGATACAAGATTCTCTTATTTCTTAAAGTTATCCATTCTTTTAGCTACGTTAAAACAGAAACTTAATAGTACAACATCCAATCAGGGAAACCAAAGCCCCCATTCTTTTTAGCCTCCTAAAATATTTTTAGTTTGATCCTTGGTTTCTTCTTTCTCCATATAAGTCTTAAGATTTGAAAGTTTAACTCATCAAAAAAATTTCTATCAATTTTTATGGGAATCATTTGGAGTAGAAAGAAAAGCTTTGGAAATATATTCATTTTAACTAGTGCTATTCTTCCCAGCAAGGATAAGGATAATTGCAGATTAGCCCATTTTTCCAAATCACTCTTAATATGTGGAGACCTTAAGGAAAAATACATTAATTTTTGCAAACACACTATCTGGATCACTCCAAATCCCAAATTGCTAGCCAAGTTTTTAGAGGGCTCAGGTTCAGAGATGTTTTGAGTCTCTCAAATCTTTCTACATCAGATTAATTCTGTTTGGAAATTAGGATTTGTCCAAATCAAATCAAAAGCACCACCCTACTAACTATTCGAGTCTTCCTAAATCAAGGCATGACGGGGATGTATGCACCAGCCCTGCCTGCACCATTCCCTGGCCTCTTTTACCATACATCTGGAAGGCATAAGGTTGAAGACTGGATTGTGAACCAAGTAGTCCCTGGTCTAAAATCAAATATGAATTTACTAACTGACCTTTGTCAAATCACTATCCCTTAATCCTCTTGCTACAATATGCCAATAATTACACTAATCTATCTTACAGAGCTTTTCTAAGAATAACCTTGTCCATGTATGTGAAGTACTTGAACACTTTTTCAAGATAGGCAAGTTTGATCCTTTTTAGGAATCACAGTGGGTCTCAGACACTACCATACTGGGCTCATGATTAGTTGAAGGCATGAAGGAGCGCTTACATCCATATATGCCCAGCCGCCCCTTGAGATCAGCGGGAGAGGCCCTTCTCCGGGAGCCCCCCATGAGAGAAATTAGGAGGGTGGCTACTCGGAGGAGGGCTTTCTCAGCAGTGGCACCTAAGTTATGGAATGCGCTCCCTAGAGAGGTCCGCCTGGCACCATCGTTATTTGCTTTTCGGCGCCAGGCAAAGACCTTTTTATTTAAGCGGTATTTTAACTGTTAATATTATTTGATCTTATCTGGCCAGGGCGGCTTATTTTATATTGTATTTTTTGGATTTTTAATGTTTATATGTGTTGTGATTTATTTTATAATTGCTTTTATTTATTGTTTGTAAGCCGCCCCGAGACTTCGGCGAATAGGGTGGCATAAAAATGTTTTAATAAATAAATAAGTGAGCCAGAGCCAGTTCCCAGAAAAAGGCACACGACAACCCCTAGAATCCTTGCAGGATGAAGTCTAAGGTAACTTAATCCAGGCCAAGGCCTCAGGGTACCACCATAGGAAGAGCATAGTTTAGCTCTTCTAAATCTATAATGGACAAGATTTACTGGGTGAGACAGGTCAGGTAGACATCAACCAAGAATCTGGGAAATAGAGCAAGTGGAAATCAGGGTGGGGGGGGTAACCCTCCCAACTCCCCCATATCACTAGAAGCACCCAATAAGCCTGCTTATTACTAGCTACTGCTTTAGCAGCTTCAGTGCTTGTGATTTATTGTAGCATGCACTTTCATATGCAAAATAAGCTGTCACCATCAATGACTCCAATTAGAAAAACAATTGCAATATAATAATAGCCACAGAGCAATTTATGGGGAATGCTGGAAGTAAAACATAGGCACCACAGCCTTCTGATGTAACCAACAGTTATATTTTGTTCTACTTATATTTTATTCTTATTAAATGACAGATATATTTCTTAGTGGGAAGGGACAGATAAAATTGGGCAACTAAACAGCCAACCAGGCTCAAGCATCTTTTTAGAATGGCTGCCCACAGCTCCAGTCAACTGTGTAGCTCCACCCATGGCAAGCTGACTCCTAAGGGGGCGTTGAGAATTGGGTGGGGATGCCCACCTGCCAGTATTTCTCGGTTCTATATTTTAAGTTGAAAGGCCATTCAGACAGTGTTGGAGCTTGGTGACTCAAAGAGAATTCCCACAACCACCCAGCACAGTCATGGACAGGTAAATCAATAGTTTTTAACCCTGTGAATAATTATGACACGTAATATATAACTGGTATGACTTGGTCTGTGTATTGTTCTTTTTCCTCATCTGACTCAGCTCTCCAGATGGCTTCTTCTGATCACTCTCACTAAACTAAACTTCTAACACTGTCACGTTGCTCTCCTCCATCCTCTCTCCAAACAAAATTGTTTTTTGTCATTTCCCCTGCAATTTTTCCACCTCTTATATGCACATGATCTCTTTGCTTTGATGATCTCGGTATATCCCTTTGTTCTTCATTCATTCAGTTTATTCTGTATGTTGTTCTGTGCAAGACAAAGAGTATTATTATTACTACCTTCAACATACCTCATCTGTTACAGAATAATGTAAGCAAAAGAGTCAGGTACCTGCCCCAAGGATCATACAATCAACAAATGTAGTTACATACACTTAAAGCATACTATGCAAATATACTAAAAAATAAGTTTCATTGCGTGCTATGTGGTTTATTTACTCTTGAGTAACTGGGCACAGGATACCATGACTTTTTAAAATTAACACAGCCAGATGTTCTGCTTAATTTACTTGTTCCTAACGCAAGAATAGTTGCTCCAGTAGATAACAAATGCTCTCTCTCTCTATATATATATATATACTGATTTGTATCTTTTATTTCAGAATTAGCAAGCCAGTAGTTTTTTATAATTATGATGGATCTAATTAGAGAGTTTTCAGATCTGTACTGTTAATCCATATCTGTCAATCTCTGACTTCTTAATATGTTTTTCTCAAAATGTGTCTCACAAGGCACTCTTCAAACTACAGAATTCAAAAGATTTAAATGTAAATGGAAAAAATGTTAAGATGAATTTTCAACTAACTTAGGTAGCACTGCCTTCACCTTATAGGTCTTAAATTAAACTTGCCTTCCTGTCTTTCTTCTGATTATGTGCTTGTCCTTAGAGTCCACTATTAAGATTCAGAAGCATAAATTAAGAGTATTCAATTAAAAATTTCAAAATACATAACCATGTGATTCATAAAACATTTCAGCATTGCTGGTTTGTCTTGTGAGATTTTTAACTTGTACTATGTGCACCTCTGCTGGTTGAATTCATTATTTTAAACATGTGAGATAGACGCGATTGGCTATGTCTGCAGCAACCACAATATTTCTCATTTTGTGTAGTTTCTCACTGAAAACAGTGTTAAGATGTTATTTGGGGTTTTGCCTCATTCTGCAACTACCTTCAATCAGGGTTTTGGTTCCTAGACTCCACCACCCTCTGAAAAGGTAAAGAAGAGTTTAATCTTAGTAATGAGATTAAAATCTTCCTTGATTAGTTTGGACAGATGTGAAAGTTTAAAACTCATGAAAGAGCTATGTCTCACATTATGTCTTTTCCCAACTATTATTCTATCCATCTGCATTAAGGGAAGGCTATAACCTGATGTTTCCAAAAGAATGGAAACTCTGGCAGAATCTAGCCAGAGCTAAGCACTTTCAAGCCCTATTCATTTCAACAGGAGAAAGATAGACTTGTGCGCAAATATCATTCAGTTTATAAAGGTGCTTAATTTTGAATCAAACAAGTAACTCGTTTTCATTCTTGCTACTTGAGTTAGCATGGTATAGTGGCAAGAATCTTTCAACTGAAAAATGGAAATAAAAACCATATTTAAATCTTTATTCAGCTCATGGGTTGAGCTTGTGAAATCTTTTTTTCCCCAGCCCAACCTACCCGTTAGGCCTGTTAGGAAGCAAAAGCCCTATTCTGAACTGTGGAAAGAAAGGGTGATATCAGTAATAAATGCTTTAGCTACAAGGGCTAACTTATCTCCCGAAGTCTGTTCTGGCAGTTTCATTATCAGCTAACCAATAATAGCTAATATCCTATCAAAATTAACAATTCTGGGGAATGCATCCTTGATCAGAAACCCAGTAAGTGAAAGTAGTCTGGAAAGTTTTTGACAAGATTAAAACAAAAGATTCAAATTTAGATGCCTTAGAACAATTTCTTGAAGCTCTTATCCTAAAGATAAGCCATTTTTCTGAGTTAAACTTGGAGGCACACTTCAATATTGCCTCAAAAGGTTATATTTAGGATATGCACACATATTTTAACATTTCCCCTTTTGCACTGTGAGCCTGGCTTTCATCTCACAACTCACCCTGGCGATATGTTACAGTGGGTTGGGTTTTGTGTGAACAATCTGGTACACCTGACAGATGATTGGGTTCACTATGAGTTGTTTTCCCTCTCCCTCTTACTCCCTCTCCCTCAATTCTCCTAAGGATTAATTTGTCTCCCCCACTCCATGATCACAAATGCTTTGTACTCCCTGCTGCTTTTTTGCCACTTTTACTCTCTTTTCCCTTTTTTCAAAGTCATCTCTGATTTTGAAGTCCTCTCTCCTTTGACTGCCAGTGGCAATCCCTTCAAATAGCCCAAACTACACTCTAGTGACTGCCACTGGTTTATAATCCTTCTTAAAAAGAATGCCCCCCAAGTATGCATAATGTTTATTTTACTTCTAAAGCTGGACTTTCACAAATGTACCTTTGTGCACTTTCATGGGTCCAAAATGGCATGCAATGTCCATAGGGATGTTTGTTGTCAAGTACAGCAGGCACCTTCCATGGAAGGTTATAAAGATGGCTTTTTTAGTTTGATTTGTCTTGATAGCTATCAAAAGATGAGCTGTGAAGAAAAATCAAAGCTGTATATGATCTTTGCTTGTAAAAAAGGCTGACCAGTCACTTCATAGTGAGATCCTCTATGTTTTCATTTGATTGGTTTTTTGAACCTGTATCCTCTAAGAGTCCTTCCTGCTTCTGCCCTTTCCCAAAATTGTAGGTGCTTAGAAAGGTGGAAATGTGAGAGCTGCCCCATTTTTATGGGAGCTGTCAGTTTAGGAAGCTAGCTCTCCAAACTCCTTCTTTTAAAAAGAAGGGTTTTTCCCCTTTTTATTTTATTTTTATTTTTTGGACAGGGCTGCTCATCATATTTTCAAAGCAATATTTGCAAGCATGAATGCATATGTCCTTTCAAAAAAGCTCTGGAGAGCCAAGTCCAAAAAAAGCAAATAAAAATACTTTTTAAAAGGAGCTGGAATTTTGATAGCTAGCTTTTTCATGAGCAAAAATTACTGGTAGCTCGGTTTCTTTTGACAACTGTAAAAGACCATCCTTTTTGAAACAACACTACACTTTGACACAGACATCCCCATGAGAATTGCCTCAATGAGGCATGCCATTTTGGACCCACATTTGCACATGTCTGGCTTTTAAAAAATGCACACATTGAGTTAAACAGACAAATGAATGAAAGGAAAGTGATGAACCCACCACAGCTGTTCCCCCATGTACTACCTGAGTGTTGATCAATTTTTCAAATTCTGAATATCAAATCAGAGATCAATTTTTGCTATCACAAAAGAAGGGAAAAAAGTAAAAGACACCAAACAAAAGCCAACAATGAGCACAAAAGTTCTTACGATTCTGGTGGAACCTTTGTGGGGCAGTTAGCACTGCCAAGCCTGGCAAATTGTACTTTTTCCTGGTATCTAGAATGAGATCTGTCATCCTGCCATAGGTACAATAACTCATCATAGGTAGCCATGGGTTTTCAGGGTGTTTGCTACCTGCAAATACACCACCTTGCAGGAAACACTTCCAGTTTGTATGACACAAACCAAACATACCAAATCAATACTTTTGAAACATCTTGGAATTGGGACTCCAAAGGCTGAGCCCCCCCCCCCCCCCGCCTTTGCAGCCAGTGCAGAAAAGACAACACTAGCTGTGCCTCAATCCCCATAAAGTTGCAACAGGACTTTGGCCGGGGGGGCGGGGGGGGGGAGGCAGGGGCCACATACTTAAATTGATTCCAAATACTTTCTCAGCTTCTTTCCCTCCCTGACATGAGCACTAAAGCTGAAAACAGCTGTTTAGAGAAAATGCAAAGTGCAAAGTAGGCTTGCTACCGCCGCATCTTACTCCTGACATAGGCTGCTCGTAAGTTACTCCAGTGACTTCAGAACATCTGCCATTAGAGTGATATGACTGTGCCCTTAAACTCAGGGCACTTGCAACTAAGTCTATTAAAATTGCTGGCATAACACCCCACCCCCACATGAATTATTTAGAGCTGCTGAATGCCTCAGTATAGAGGGTTCAGCCTCAATGCACTCGAGCCTCAAGTGACAAAGATGACTCAATGAGAACATTCAAACTACTCAGCTGCTCTTTCAAGAGAACTACAACCCCATACAAAACAGGTTGAACATCCTCCATTTGGTCAGAGGTAACACCGAGTAAAGGCACTACAGTTGGATCTGGGCTGCCCTTCAGTTTATTAGCTTACATCCAGTCCATTGTTGAAGTCAGGCACCAGTTCAGCACATCCACACCCTCACCTGCAGGAGATGAAAAAAGGAAACAGAGCTATGTCATCAGCAATGCTGATGGAAGGATGAATTGGAAGGATGAATTGGAAGGAGCCATGAAAGCCATTTGGGTCCAACCCCTTGGTTGCAGGACACCAAGTCACACCATCCCACTCAGATGGCCGTCCAGCCCTTTTTTGAATGTCTCTAGTGAGTGAGAGCCCACCACCTCTCTAGGCAGTTGGTTCCACTGTCATATTGCTCTGAAAGTGAGGAAGCTTTTTCTGATGTCTAGTCTTAATCCAGGTTGCCACAACTTGAATTGATTATTCAATGTACTGCACTCTGGTATCAGCAAGAAGAGATCTTGATCTTCCTCTCTCTGATAGCCTGTGAAGTACTTACAGAGGGTTACCATGTCCCCCCTCAGTCTTCTCTTCTCAAGGCTGAACATGATCAGTTCTCTCAGTCTCTCCTCATAAGGCAGTGTTTACAAACCCTGGATAATTTTTGTTGCCCCCTCTGGACCCTTTCTAATTTTTCTGCATCTTTCTTAAATCTTGGTGCCCAGAACTGGACACAGTATTCCAGGTGAGGTCTGACCAGTGAGGAGTATAGAGGAACTACTATTTCTTGTGATTTGGAAGTAATACTTCTGTTAATGCATCCCAAAATAGCATTTGTCCTTTTGGCAGCTGCATCGCATTGTTGGCTCATATTTAGTCATCATCCACAATTACTCTGAGATCTTTTTCTTGTTCAGTTCTGTTGAGTCACATATTCTGCATCTTGTATCGATGCATTTGATTTCTTTTTCCTAGGGGAGGACTTGGAATTTGTCCTTTTGAATCTCATTCTGCTGCTTTCAGCCCAGCATTCAAGTTTATCAAGATCACCCTGGATCCTCATTCTATCTTCTAGGGTATCTGCTATTTTATTTATTATTTATTTATTTATTAAAACATTTTTATGCCGCCCCATTCACGGAAGCCTCGGCGTGCTATTCCACCCAGATTTGTATTGTCTGCAAAACTGATAATCTTTCCTTGTACTTCCTCATCCAAATCTTTAATAAAGATGTTGAAGAGCACTGGACTGAACCCTGTGGCACCCCACTAGTTACCCCCATCCAATTTGAGAAAGTGCCGTTCAGGAGCGCTCTGTGTATGATTCAGCAGCCACTTTTCGATCCACCTAATAGTTTTTCCATCTATTTCCTTATCAGAATGTCATGTGGGACTATGTTGAAAGCTTTCCTAAAGTCTAGGTAGATTTTGTCCACAGTGTTCCCTCAGTCCATTTGGGAGTTACCCAGTTAAAAAATGAGATTAAATTAGTCTGACAGGATTTATTTTTGATAAATCCATGCTGGCTTCTATTAATCACTGCATTTGCAGATGGATTTTTAATATTTTTCTCCAGGAATTTTCAGGGATTGATGACAGACAGACTGGTCTGTAGTTCCCATGCTCATCTTTTCCCCCTGTTTGAAGATAGGACGTTAGCCCTTCTACAGGTGTCTGGAACTTCTCCTTTTTTCCAAGATTTATTGAAGAAAATAGCCAGTAGTTCTGAGAGTTTGTCTGCTAGCTATTTTATGACTCTGGGATGGAGTTCATCAGCCCAGGAGTTTTAAAAGTGTTTATTCCATCTAGGCATTCCTTGACCATTTTTCCTGGGCTGCCATCTCTCACTTTCTGCCTATACTTCCTCTTGGTTGTAGATTTTCTTGTGGGAAAAGACTGAGGCAAAGTAAGAATTGAGCACCTCTGCCTTTTCCTTGTTGTCTGTAATCACTCTGTCATCCATTTTATGTATCTGGACACCCTTCTCTTTCTCACACCTTTTGTTCTGGAAGTAACTGAAGAAGGCTTTCTTGTGCTTACTATCCCTTGCTATTCTCAGTTCATCAGTCTTCCTGATGCTGTTCCTGCAATTCCTTGCTATTTGTTTTTCTTGATGGAATTGTTCGTAGTTGTGTTTGGAGAATCTTCTTTTTCAAGATTTCCCACCCCTCCCTTAACTGTGTGTTGCCATGGCACTTTGCTTACCATTTTTCTGAGTTCGTTAAAGTCGGCTTTCTTGAAGTCCAGGATGCATCCCTCTCCTATAAGTTTTTGTTTAAAGCCCTCCTGATGAACTTTTTCAAGTAGTGGCCAAACATCTGCTTCCTGTTTTTTGTGAAGTGCAGTCCATCATTTGCCAATAGTTCATCTTCCAGGAAGCTTAGCTTGTGGTCCCAGAATTCAAATCTCTCTTTATGGCACCACCATCGTAACCAGTCATTCACTTGAAGGATTTTTCTTTCCCTGACAGTTCCTCTTCCACGTACTGATAGGATATAGGAGAAGAGTGTCTGGGCCCCTGTGCTTTCCATTTTCTTCCCTAGAACTTTGAAGTTTGATGCCATTTCAGCGAAGCTTCTCATGGCAATGTCATTAGTTCCCATGTGGAAGAGAAGGAAGGGGAATACGCCTTCAGTGCATTGTATGAGTTGGTGTGAACTTGTTAGTTGTATCTTTAATCTTGGTGCTAGGGAAACAGCATACTTGGCAATTTTCTGGGCATCACAACATACATATTTTTCCATCCCGTGCAAGAGGAAATCTCCCACAACTAGCACTCTTCTCCTTTTGTTGCAAACTTTGATATCCTTTTCCTTTCTTGATTGGCCTTTTGTCTCTTTTTCAGAGTTACACAATTTGTTGTGTACTTCTCTCACATGTTTCTTCCTCAAGCAACTTGAAGCAGTTTCAGAGTTCCACTGCTTCCACAGGTGCAGACTGTTTTCTAGGTCTTCTGCATCTGTCACCCTGCTCCAGTGAGTTTTCTCATTTTCCCTTCCCTCGGGGTTCTCTTTTGCTGCCTCAGCTTGCTGATACACTTCTTGCTTCTGGACTATACTTACCCGCTGCAGTTCCTTTGCTCTGTCTGGAAACTCATTTTCTTTTATTGTTCAGAGGTAGACACTCTCTGCTCCCGTAGTACCACCTTCTCTAGTAACAGGGCTACTAGTGTGCAGCTGTTGCAGTTGTCGCTGGCCATCACTGTGGAGTCTCCTTGGTCCACTCTTTGTGCCACCTCAGTGATTTTGTCTTTGGGGTGGCTGTTGGTGCTTTTGAATGTCTTCACTAAAGTTTAGCAACAATGGGAGTATGTTGCAAGGAAGGAATACGTGTCTGTGTGCATGCGTGCGTTCGTGCGTGCATGTGAGGAGGAATTAAGGTGAAATAAAGAAGGGAAACAAAGGGGGGGGGAGTTAGGGACCTCTCCCTTGACCTCCTCCAAACTCTTAGTCGCCCGCTCCCTGGGAGGTTGGCTTACATCTCAGAGGCCCTAGAGCAGCTGGGGCAGCTTGCTCTGCTCTGCTAGGAGTTGGGAACCAGAATGAATCACCTCACCCGCACAACTGCTGCTGGCTGATCAGGCCCCTCCCCTTCAGTTAATCAGTAATCAGCTAATCTGGAACTTCCCTTCAACTGTCTCTTAGAAAACAAAAGACTTTAAACTGGGGTAGTGCAGGCCTGTCTCTGCTTTGCCTCTGCCTCCTCTTCCACTACAGCTCCTCCTCCACCACCAAACTCCTGTTTGCTCTTCCTGTTCGCTCCCTCTGCTCACTTGCTCCCTGGGAGCTTGGCTGGTTACATCCCAGAGGCCCTAGACCAGCTGGGGCAGCTTGCTCTACTTTGCTAGGAGTCAGGAACCAGAATATGTTGGAAGTGAGGAAGAGAGTTGTTCTTGGCACACATTCTCAAGGCCTGTTGATTAGAATTCAGAGGAGGAGGAAGAAGAGAAGGAGAGGGCCTCAGAAGGTGGGCCAGTTCCAGACATTGAAATGAGAGAAGCAGGGACACTTATCTCAAGACCAGATTCCCCAGGTGCTCAAGTAGCCTCTGACAATAACCAAGATGCACAGTTAGTGGGAGGGAGGCTGGAACAGGGGACAGACAAGGTGGGTATGGCTCTCAACCCTGTGACACAACATCAGCAGAGGAGGGTGGCTCAGTTAGTGAACTGGCATGCAGAAAGGAGATATGCTTATTTCAAAAAGAACGCTCCCAAAGAGATGAGGCCAAACATACTCATAAGGAGAGTTCCTAGAAGTAAATACTAGGAACTAACTAACTTGGGTTCAACTAACTGCTCAGTGATTCCTTGTTTGATTGCGTTTCTGGAAAATGCTTTGGTCAATAAAGAACAATTTGCAAGAAAGGTCTGCGGCTTTGAATGCGCAAAGGGAGGAACCCTAGTTCAGGACCCCGCAACATACTCCAGAACTCCAGATAACCCCACTGAGCCAGTTTCATGTAAATGTTGAATAGCACCTGCAAGTAAAAATTTCCAAACCTCAGGGGAATGCCTTCCTTTTTTCTACATGAGTCACTTTCTGGCTATGTTTCCTGATTGGACACAAACAGGAAGCCAACAGCCAACCCCTTCTGAAATCAACATATGAGGTAGCAGACCTACTTGCACCCAGAAGAGTTTGTTTGAAAGTAGGCAAAGAAAAGAGAGAGAGAGAGAGAGAGAGAGAGAGAGAGAGCGCGAGCACAACTTGCTTTTAAGATAACAATACAACTCACTTCTATTTTTTGCTGCCACAGAATATCATTCTGTTTGGAATTTGATCAGTATATTTCCCATTTCTATCCACAGAGATGTACAAATCAGCAAAATCTGAGCTCATTGAGTTTCTCTGATTTTCACCTCAAAGTTCATTCAGACTCATGTTCATGTAAGAGTTGGGGTTTTGTGCACATTTTTCCTAATATACTCATCAAATTTCTCTCATTGAACTAGAATCAATAGTTCTAAACTGATGGGACTTGGAAGGTCACAAGTTACTACTCCCGAATAAAGTATATTTCTACATATTTCTCAGTTGTGCAAATTGCATCACAAGCTCAGTAATGCATGGATTTCAGATGGCCGATTGCATTTGGGTCTGAGTTCAGTTCTGGGAGCTGTGAACTGGATAACTTCTGGTTAAACATGAAGTGAAACAAACCTCTGTCGGGCCTTTTATGCAAGTATGAAGTTAACTTAGGTTGTTGAGTTCTCACTGCAACTGTGAGAAAAAGGTGATGAAGGGCTGAGATTATTTTTAACCCATTCATTCCTGTTTTGCATTGTCTTTGGGGGTGCTAAGTATTTTGCTTCAACGAACACAATTGTTCACAGCCTGCTCCCACCCTCCAGGGTAGAGCCATTAGACAGAAATAGGCATGTAGCTAGCAGACAGCAGTGTCATACTTATTTTGACCATACCTCCTCAATCAACACTACTCTTAAGATTTCTTCCCTCTGTGGCAAATACAGAGATTCATATAATCTTTTAAAAATGTTGTTTCTAGCAGTATCTCATGTGATTACTTGAAGTGTTTCCTTTCTCTTTCAAGGCATTAGGAAACTGTAAGCCATCCTGAGAACCACTGGGTATTGGACAAGGCAAAAATTACCCAAATAAATAAATAAAGTTTCCTGATTTTCTCCTGTTCCAAATTCCACCTGTACAGGACACAATCCAGAAATGCCAGCAAGGGGCCATATAACCTGTTTCTGAAGATGTTTTGGACTTCAGTTCCCATCAATCACAACTAGTGTGGCCAATGGTCAGTTGTAATCTAAAACACTCGGAGGACACCAGATTGGGAATACTAAGCTAGATGCTATGCAGAAAAATAAAACTGTAGACTAGTAGAGTTGGAATGATCCAAATCCCTGTTCACTGCAGGATTCCAAGATAAAGCATCTTTGGCAAAAAGCTGATCAACTGCCTCCTGATTGCCTCCAGTGTGGGAGAGCCTATGACCTCCCTAGGTAATTGGTTCCCTTGTCATACTGTTCTTTCCAGTCAAAGCTTTCCTGATGTCCTGCCAGACATCAGGCTTCCTTTAACTTAAGCCTATTCTTCCACATCATGCATTCTGGGATGATTGAAAAGAGATCCTGACCCTCCTCTGTGTGACAGCTTTACAAGTATATGAAAAGTGCTGTAATATCTCCCCATCATTCATCTCTTTTCAAGGCTAAACATACCCAGTTCTTTCAATCTCTCCTTAAAGTGTTTTGCTTCCAGTCCCCCAATAATCATTCTTGTCCTCCTCCAAATCTTTTCCAATTTGTCTGCAACTTCTTAAACTGTGGTGCCCAGAACTGGACACAATGCTCAAGAAGAGGCATAAGTAGAGCTGAATACAGGGGAACCAGTATCTCACATGATTTCAAAGCTGAACTTCTATAAATGCAGCCCATTATAATATTTGCTTTATTTGCAGCTACTTCATATTGCTGACTCATATTCAGCTTGCGGTCTATAACAATTCCAAGCTCCTTTTCTCTTGTAGTACTGTTGAGCCAAGCATCTCCCATTCGTTTCCCTTTTCTTAGATGTACGAGTAGAACTCAGCATTTGTCCATATTGAATTTCATTCTATTGTCCCTGGCCCACTGCTCAAGATGATCAAGCTCACTTTGAATTTTATTTTTTTTCTTCCAGGGTATTAGCTACCCAATCAAATTTTGTGTCATCTGCAAAATTTGATTAGCATTCCCTGCATCCCTTCATCCAAGTTATTAATAAAAATGTAAGAGCCCAAGATTGAGCCCTGTGGTACCCCACTTGCTACGTCTCCCCACTCTGAGAAGGTGCCATTGAGAAACACCCTCTGAGTCCAATTCTGTATGGATCCACTTGAGAATTGTTTCATCTAGCCTAGTTTCCTGATCAATTGCAGAGATAGCCATGCTTGGTACTCTGGTCACTTTACTTGAGTGGTGCTTTGAAATGGTGGAGTGTTTGTGTCCCTCAGGGAGTCAGTGACCACCCTGAAAAGCCTGTCTCCCACTCTGTCTCCTTCCCTCACCTCTGCTCCTGTCTTTTCTCTGACATTTCTAAGGTCTCTCAACAAGCCTTGTCTTCCCTCTGAGCTGTGGGACAAACAGTGTCCTAAGAATCTGCTGGAATACTGGGACAGTGTGAACACTCAGATGAACACCATTAGGAAATTCTGCCTGGCAGGACATACACCATCAGGATGCTCAAAACTGATGCACTGATGCTCAACGTGCACTTTGCTACAGGGGAGATGCAGGCCCTGAAAGAGTGTGACAATCTTGTGCATGGGGGAGGGCATGGACACGTGTTTAGCAAGGGAGGAGAGAGGGGTAAGTTTGTGGGAAGGATGTTTGTATGTTTGCACACAGCAAGGCAGAAGTGGAAGTGCTTCCACAGTGCTCATCTAGAGCAAAAGTGCTACTCCTGTGAATAGGCAGTTGCTTCTTCTGAGCACCAGAAAAAAACAGTGAATGAAAACAAACCCACCGAAGCAGCAGGCTGAGGCCACGGCCAAGGGAGACTATGGGCCAATGAGGGAGAGGCAGGTGATGCAAGCAGGAGCAGTGCAACCTAGTGCTGATTTTCAGCCACAGAGGCTGATGCAATACCAGCCACCATTTGGACGGAAGATGGAGGAGAGTACAAACCACCCATGCATGGAAACCAAGTAACTGTCTGAACCCAGGAAAGAAGGTGAGATACCATGCCACATTGTTACTACGTGGCATTCATTAACATTATGTATGAACACGACCTCTGAGTTGAATTCTGTAGCCAACTGTGGATCTATCTGAGACTGGTTCCATCTGTTAGCTAGTTTGTTAATCAAAATGTGTCCAGTTCTGGGTACCACGATTTAAGAAAGATGCAGAAAAAATTAGATAGGTCAAGAGGAGGGCAGCAAAAATGATCCAGGGTTTGGAATCACTGCTCTGTGAGGAGAGACTGAGAGAACTGTACGTGTTCAGCCTTGAGAAGAAAAGACTGAGGGGGTATATGATAAGTGCCTCAAAGATTGCCACAAAAAGGAAAGGAAGGAAGTTTATTTTGCTGATACCAGAGTGCAGGACATGGAATAATCATGTCAAGCTGCAACAACCCAGATTCAGGCTAGATATCAGGAAAAGTTTCCTCACTGTCAGAGCAATATGACAGTGGATCCAGCCTCCTAGAGAGGTGGTGGGCTCTCCTACACTAGAGACATTCAAAAGAAACTGGACAACCATTTGAATACAGAGTATCCTACAGGCTAGCTGTCACCACTACATTTTCCCTTTTGCTTGCTAGAAGATCTTCCGTGCCACATGCCTGGCAGAGTAATAGCCTAGACAGACGGCAGCTGTTACACAGGGAATTGGGTGGCAAATAAATAAATTACCATCACACTTCTGACACCAGCATCTGCCTGGAAAGGCAAACTATGGCCAACCCAACTCCAATGCAACCTTTACAGCAAAACTGGCAGAGGCTTGAGTAAGACCCAACTCCTGGTGGCACAACAGAAGTTCACTGGAGCAGCCACTGGGAGACACCCATGTTCTGGTGGCATGGCAGATTCAGGCAGACAGAAGTAGGGTAGAAAATGGCAGGCATGGTATGTGTTCTACAAAGTGAGCCAGCAGAGATTCTCACTTTGCTGTCTCCTTGCTGTGTGTCCTGATCTCGTCTCCCTGCTTGACCTTCCTGGGAGGACTTTATAACCTTTGAGGAGGGCTGTATATCCTATGTTAGTACCCTTTCATGTGGGGCCTGTTTCCCTACTGTGTTTTTTAAAAAACAAAAGCAGCAGTGCTTGTGGATGGTGTGCACCTTAAGACGACTGTTTGGAGGAATACCTAGAGGAATCACAGCGACAGGGTTGCTGCTGCCTTCCATAGAATGAAAACATCAGAGATCAGTCCTGGGAGGGTGCCATGAGTTCACTTACTTTCTACATGTGTGGCTAACCTGTAGGCATCAGCAGCACTGCAGCTCCAATCAGTAGGTATTGGTGATGGACACTGAAGATGTAGGTGGTCTCTTTGCATCATTTTGTCATTCCCTCATTGCCAGCTTTTCCTTCTCATTTGAGGAAAGAGTACAACTATCAGCCAGCAATAGTAGCAACGTCTCCCAGTCACCCAATCAATTTTTAATTAGTGTCTAGCGGTCTTCTTCAACCTGGCACCCTCCAGATGTATTGGACTGCAATTCTCAAACTCCCAGCTAGCATGACTGTGTTGGCTGGGAGATGACACAGCTGAAGCTTGTGCCAGGTTGACAAAGGCTGATGTATAGGATTTCTTGGCCCTGCGTGTTATAACATCTTCCTCAATGATTTAAGTAGAGGAAAACACTTTCAGGAGAGATTAGTCTTGTAACATCATTGCTTTTTATTAAACTCTGTCTACTTAAAGCTGCCTTCTTTAAGAAATGACTAAAAATGTACAGAATTCACTGACCAACTGTATCCTTGTACTCAGAAACTGAGTCAGAATGGGACCTCCTGGGTCATCTAGTCTGACCGTTGGCTCCAGCCAGCTCCACTCATGTAATCTCCAACATGTGGTTGTCCAATCTTTCCTTGAACACCCTCACTGATGGGGCCTCAACCACCTCCCTTGGAAGCCCATTCCATATTCTGGGGCCCTAACCATCAGGTAGTACTTCCTGACATCCAACCTGAAGCCTGGTTCCTTGAGCTTTGGCCCACTGAAATGCACCCTGCCCTCCACTACAGGGAAGAACAAGTTAGGGCCCTCCTCCACATGACAACCCCTTACATACCTATAAGTCTTTCTCTTTAAAGAAATGGAAACAGCCCTCCACCTCCCCTAATGGTGTTCTGAACCCAGTCCTTTTCCCCAAAAAGTTATTAATATTTTATTAAAGTTTTTCACAGCAAGTAGTTGCTCAAGAAGACATAAAACACAGCTAGGGATTCTTTTCAGCCTAAGGACCAAGTTGAGTTTTGCAAAAGCTCTTGGGTCCATTTTCCAGTGGTATGTAGAACTAAAAGCAAAAGCACAGTCAAAGCTTAAAGCTCTTGCTATCAGTAAGTAAGCCTTAGGTGAAGCATTTCCATCTTTTTGACTAGGGAAAAACAGTGCACAGAACTGGCAAACCACCAACTGGTCAGGGGAACGAGGGAACAGCCAACTGGGGAACTCCAAGGGGCAGACTTGTCCTATGGGCCTGAGCTTGCTCAGTCATCATCAAATCATAACATCTGAATCAAACAGATTGTTTCAAATTACCATCAATAATATTATTGTTCCCATTTTTAAAAAACAACACTCACCTCAACCTTTTGTCACCCCTTTGATCATGCTGATTGTATCCCCTTACTTTCATCCACTATCCTTCTTCTTCCTTTGCATTTTACTCTGTCTGTAAAATAGTACTTTGCCCCAGTAGAGCATGGGTCACATTTAGATTTTTATTCTCTCCACTTCTAAAGCTCTCCAGTTATTCAAACTGCAGCTGACTTGTAGCTTGATCACACCACCTTCATATGTGAATATGTGCTACTGATTATTTTGATATCTTTATATCCGTACAGTCTCCTTATGAAACAAAAGAAATTTCTCTATAATTTCAAGAACTTGCGCTGGGCCAAAGGCCGTCATGAAACATACCTTTGCTATGTGGTGAAACGTCGGAACAGTGCTACATCCTGCTCTCTGGATTTTGGATACCTGCGCAATAAGGTAGAGAACGTGAGTCAGGCTTGTGTGAACCGCCTTGTCACAGTCTTACTAACCTGCAAATGTTGGTCTGTATCTACTTTTGTCATATCCGCCATCATTTTAGTAACTTACTCCCAGTTCAGGATCAGTTGGAACATAGTATTTTAACAGTGTGATTATTATTTCTGTGTAAACACATCCTATACCTCTTTAATGATACTTGTACTCAATTATCACATTGGAGGAGTTGGTAATGTAATTACTTCCTGTGTACTGCCAATGTTGATGCTCAGCCCTCAGGAAGGAACAATTCTGGCAGTAGAAGTAAGTATACCATGCCATCTCTCCATTGCAACATTACCAGTGTGACATGAGAACTAATGGCATTTTATTATATTTCTATCCCATGTATTCCTTCAGTGAGCCCAAAATGGCATATATGGTCTTTCTTCATTTTATTCTCCCAACATCCCTGTGGGATAGGTTAAGCTCGGAGATGGTGAGTGGCCCAAAGTGGAGACTTGAACCTGGGTCTCTCCATGATACTGATACACTATACTAACATGTACTAACAACCATGCAGCTAACGCAACATAAGCTCCAGACCTTAATTCCACAAAAATCCATTTAGTATCCTACTGGAATCAATGTATTAATTTATGTTCACCTAACCTTAAATTTTCCCTCGCAATTATCCCTATACCTTCTCAACTTTCATGTCCTTGGTCGCCCTGTACGATGACCAGTGCAGGGAGAGAGACAGGGGGAGTGCATCCCTGTTGGTTCTCCTGGACCTCTCAGTGGCTTTCGATACCATCGACCGTGGTATCTTCCTGGATAGGCTGGCAGGATGGGAGTAGGAGGCACTGCTTGGCAGTGGTTCCACTCCTACCTTGATGGCTGATTCCAGAAGGTGGTCCTGGGGGACTTTGGCTCTGCGCCGTGGCAACTTTGCTATGGAGTACTGCAGGGTTCCATTCTGTCCCCCTTGCTATTTAACATCTACATGAAACCGCTGAGAGAGGTCATCAGGAGGTTTGGGCTGCGGAGTCATCAGTATGCTGATGACACTCAGCTCTACCTCTCTTTTTCAACTAACCCAGGCGAGGCAGTGGCTATACTGAACTGGTGCCTGGCCGAGGTAATGGGCTGGATGAGGGCTAGATGAGCTCAATCCAGATAAGACGGAGGTTCTGTTGGTGGATGATTCGAACTCCTGGGCAGGTACTTGGTTCTTGCCCTGGACGGGGTTGCACTCCCTCTAAAGGACAGGGTCCGCACCTTGGGAGTGCTCCTCGACCCAGAGCTGTCCTTGGAAGCTTTCCTTCAGCTTTAGCTAATCCATCAGCTGCATCCCTACCTGGAGGATTGCCTAGCAACAGTAACATACGCATTGGTTACTTCACGGTTGGATTTCTGTAACGCGCTTTATGTGGGGCTGCTCTTGAAGACAGTCCAGATACTTCAGATGGTTCAAAATAGAGCTGCCAGGATGCTGTCAGGGACTGGGCATTATTCTCACATAACCCCAGTCTCTATCAGCTCTATTGGCTTCCCATTGAAGTCCAGGCTCAATTCAAGGTGCTGGTTTGTACCTATAAAGCCCTAAATGGCTTGGGACCAGGATACCTAAAGGAACGCCTTTTTCCCTATTTGCCCTGCCACCCCCTGAGATCAGCAAAGGAGCCCTCCTCCGGAAACCCTCTGTGAAAGATGTTAGGAGCCAGAGTACCCGGAGGAGGGCCTTATCTGCGGTGGCGCCCTGACTATGGAATGCGCTCCCCAGAGAGGTCCGCCTGGCTCCATCATTATATGTTTTTTGGCGCCAGGTTAAGATCTTTTTATTTAATTAATATTTTAATATGTTTTAATCTTGAATTTTATTATTGTATTTTATTAACTTGCAGCCAGAGTGGGTAGTCAATTTATTTATGCTGTAAGCCATCCAGAGACGTAAGTAATTGGATGGCACACAAATTTTATAAATAAATAAATAAATATCCACAGGCAAGGTAATACAATTTACAGAATCAACAACAAAACATTACCTGGACTGTACCATTTTCAGACAGAGAGAGGAAGATGCATGTTGGAATTTTTCAATCCCTTCTCCTTCACACAGAAATTGTATACAAATATAGACATATGCCATGCTGCTTTTCTGTGTGCAGAGGGGGTTTTTCTGTGTGACATTTGACAAAATGGTTCCTGCAGGAATCAGACCTGGTGGTCTTCTTGGACCCTTCCAATGCTGCTATTATTATTATTATTATTATTATTATTATAACATTTCTATGCCGCCCCTTGCCGAAACCTCGGGGCGGCTTACAACATGATAAAATACATTGAAATACAATAGTACATAATAAATTACCATTAAATATAAAAATACAAAAAATACATTGATTTACAAATACAAAATTAAAATTATCAGTATAAAATAAAAATATAGGAGGAGAAAGAGAAGGAAGAAGTAGTTGCCCAGGCCAGATCATATGTTTTAACAATTGAAATGATGTTTAAATAAAAAGGTCTTTACCTGGCGCCGAAAAACCAGTAACGACGGTGCCAGGCGGACCTCTTTGGGGAGTGAATTCCATAGGTTGGGCGCCACCGCAGAGAAAGCCCTCCTCTGGGTACTTACTCTCCTAATTTCTTTCATGGAGGGTTCCCAGATCTCAAAGGGCGGTCGGGCATATACGGACGTAAGCGCTCATTCAGGTAGCCAGGACCCAAGCCGTTTAGGGCTTGGTAGGTCATAATCAACACCTTGAATTGGGCCCGGGCTTCAATGGGAAGCCAGTGAAGCTGATGGAGGACTGGAGTCATGTGAGCATAACGCCCCGTCCCTGTCAGCAACCTGGCAGCTCTATTTTGCACCAAATTCTATGATTATATGTTTTATGTACCACGATTCTATGTTTCAGGGTAGGGGGAGAATCATCAAAACATGTAACTGCTCCCCTAGAGCATGAAATGGTACAGTCCAGGAAAAACTGATTCTGCTGGTTCTATTATAAGCTAACCCTAACATTTATGGATTGATCAACTGACTCTAGGAACTTTCAAACCTGTCTGATGTTTTCTCAGGCTCTCCGTTCTTATACCTGTAAACTCACACATGTGATCATTCAGTTGTCCATCAGCCATATCTTGGTCCAACCTAGGTCTAATCCTCTACCCCTCTGTGTCACTGCTTCAGTCAGGTTGCCATGTCGAAGTTCTCTTCCTGCGCTACATTTCCACTTGGGATCTGGATCCAAGGCACTGCTATAGGATCACCTGGTTCACTTCCTGGAGTCCCTGTTATGATTGTGCACGACATGTGGCTGACTTCTTGTGTGCTTATCCTAACCTAACACTGCGCATCTTTGCTGCCCGCCTGTACTTCTGTGAAGAGCGCAACGCTGAGCCTGAAGGGCTGCGACGTCTCCACCGTGCAGGAGCTCAGATTGCCATCATGACTTTCAAAGGTGAGACTGGGCAAACTATTGGATTTAGGAGATGGAAAAAGATATAGGGAAGGAGGGAGACTGTCAGGCAATGCAATATGCAGTCATATGCAAAAGTTAATAACAACACTACAGACTTTAACTGGATTAATAACCATCTCTTCCTCTCTCCCAGGCAATCTGGGGACTGTAGTTCTGTGAGGACATCACTGATAAAACTACAATTTCCAGGATTCATTGGAAGCAGTTGCACCAACTAAAGCATTATAAATTGAAGTTTGTTATGTAGCTATATCCTAATATGCCAAAGTATCAATCTTCCTTGCCTCTCTTTTGTCAGATTACTTTTACTGCTGGAACACCTTTGTACAGAACCGAAACAAAACATTCAAAGCTTGGGAAGGGCTTCATGAAAATTCTGTGCGTCTTGCTAGAAGGCTCCGTCGCATTCTTTTGGTGAGGAACTATTTTCCCCTTCTCCCTCCAGGGAAAAGTGGAAGGGGGGTTGCTCCCTCTCACTCCTTTTTTCTTGCTTTTCTCTCCCCTGTTGCCTTGTCTCTTGCTCTTTTCTGCATTCCTTTAATGCATTCTCTGGAACCAACAGCTCCCATATCACAGTTGCCCCTTTTCTTTCGTCTGATCTTCTACCTCTTCCGTCCCAAACAATTGATCCCTGAAAATCTGAACAGTTATTTCTTTTGCAGCCCCTTTATGAGGTTGATGATCTGCGGGACGCCTTCCGAATCCTTGGCCTTTAGAGCACAGGTGTGACAGGAAATGGGGAAGAAATTGGCATGGCAGAAAAACCTGAAGAACAACAGTCTTGCACTATTTCTTTCTCTACTGCTATGAACATCTGCATCCTGAGAAAACCGTTGTCTTCCAGAAAAAAATGAGAAAGACCCTTTAAGGCTTCCTTCATTTGCAGACTGAGAGTTCTTGTGCTGTTCTTTGTTAGGAGGAGCCAGAACTAGAGTTGGTCAAGCCATGTGACCCGATTGATTTGCTGTTAGTAAGGACAGCTAGACAAATGAACATTTTACAGACATGGGGAATTACAGATAGAACATGGCCATCGCTGGGCCACCCCGGGCATGGAGGGCGCCAGGGCCACGCCAGGCCCTCCACCGATGGTGCGGAGGAGGGCGCCCCCATCTTGCCGCCGGATGGGTTTCCGTGCCCCTCCCTGTCCCCCCCCCCGCCAGTGCCGCCGTTTGTGGCCGTTTGTGGCTGTGCGGGGCTGGGCTAGCTGGGGACTAGGTTGGTGGGGGGAAGTTTAATTTTGTATTGGGGGGGAAATGGGGAGTTTTTGATGGTTTTTATAATTTTATTGTATTTTAATTTGTTTTTATGGAGTCGTCCCTGGCTATGTTGACGTTTGTGTTTCCTGGGGAGCGCGTGGGCGCTGCCATTGGGGTGGTCATGGGCAATGGATGTTACAGCGGTGGGGGCTTAACGTGTCCACATAGAAGAAGGAGAGACAGATGGCTGACACCTGTCCCTCCTTCTGGTTTTGCCCCCAGCCAGAGGGTTCCAGGTAGTCTTGTCAACCACCCCTTGGGCCTGACGGTGCTGCTGCTCAATGCCAGGTCGGTCCACAATAAATCTTCCCTCATCCATGACTTGATTGAGGATGAGGGGGCCGACCTGGCTTGCATAACGGAGACCCGGGCGGGAGAGGGGGGGATGTCGCCCTCTCTCAAATGTGCCCGCCTGGGTATCTGGTTCAGCACCATTCACGCCCGGAGGGGAGGGGAGCGGGGTCGCTTTGGTTTACCGAGCCTCCATCTCTCTCACGGGACTTCCGGTCCCTTCGAGGCCAGGGCTGGAGTGCCTCTACTTGGTGTTGGGCGACTGAGACAGACTGGGGATTCTGTTGGTGTACCGTGCACCCTTCTGCCCAACAGACTCCCTGCCTGAGCTGACGGAGATCGTCTCGGACCTGGTGTTGAGGACCCCCCAGGATGTTGGTCCTGGGGGACTTCAATCTCCATGCCAAGACTGGTCTGACCGGGATGGCTCAGGACTTCATGGTTTCCATGATGGCCATGGGGCTGTCTCAACATGTCACCAGCCTGACCCATGAACGTGGACACACTCTGAACCTGGTTTTCTCGACAGGGCAGGAAGAGGGTGGTCTGAGGGTAAGGAATTTATGTCTGACACCCCTGTCTTGGTCAGATCACTTCCTGGTGAGGTTTGTGCTCGAGAGCGGCCTCTCCCTCTGTAAGGGTGAGGACCCGATTGTGTGGGTCCGCCCCTGGAGCCGGATGAATCCGGATGGATTCCTGAAGGCCCTGGGGGAGTTTCCGGCTGACAAGACTGGTGCTCCTGTCAAGGCTCTGGTCGAACTGTGGAACGGGGAGATGACCGGGGCTGTTGACACGATCGCTCCTAAGTGTCCTCTCCCGCCTGGCAGAGCCCACTCTTCCCCCTGGTATACACCTGAATTGCGGGTGATGAAGCAGGCTGGGAGACGGCTAGAGCATAGGTGGAGGAGATCACGGGATGAATCTGACCGAACACACTTGAGAGCCCATTATCGGGCCTATGCTGTGGCGGTGAGGGCGGCGAAAAAGAAATTCTTTTTCGTTTCCATTGCCTCCTCAAAATGCCGTCCGGCGGAGCTTTTTCGAGTGGTGCAAGGCCTGGTTCGTCCAGGTCCTAAGAAAGATCTGGTTCCACCCTTGAAGGCCCGCTGTGACGACTTTGCCAAGCATTTCAGGAAGGAAATTGCTCAGATTCGTCACGAGCTAGACTCTACTAGTGACTCAGAGGTTTCTGGGGAGATACCAATGTCGCCGTCTGGTCCAAAATTAATGGATGAATTTCAGTTATTGAGGCCTGATGATGTGGACAAGGTGCTTGGAAGAGTACGTCCCACCACTTGTCTATTGGACCCTTGCCCATCTTGGTTAATAAATAACTCCAAGCACGGGATTGGGATCTGGATCTTGGAAGTGGTTAACGCTTCTCTGAGGGAGGGTCGGGTACCTGCCCCTTTAAAGGAGGCAGTAGTCCGACCGGTCCTGAAGAAAGCGTCACTGGATCCAGAGATGGCCACTAATTATAGACCAGTGGCCAACATCCTGTTTCTGGGCAAGGTGTTGGAGCGGATGGTGGCGGGACAACTCCAAGCTCTCTTGGATGAAACTGATTATCTGGACCCATTTCAGTCTGGCTTCAGTCCCAGGTACAGTACTGAATCTGCCTTGATCGCCCTGTACGATGACCTGTGCAGGGAGAAGGACAGGGGGAGTGTGTCCCTGTTGGTTCTGCTGGACCTCTCAGCGGCTTTCGATACCATCGACCATGGTATCCTTCTGGATAGGCTAGCGGGATTGGGGGTCGGAGGCACTGCTCTGCAGTGGTTCCGCTCCTATCTCAGTGACCGATTCCAGAAGGTGGTGCTGGGGGACTATGGCTCTGCACCATGGCAGCTATGCCATGGAGTACCGCAGGGGTCCATTCTGTCCCCTTTGCTGTTTAATGTCTACATGAAACCGCTGGGAGAGGTCATCAGGAGGTGTGGGCTACAGAATCATCAGTACGCTGATGATACCCAGCTCTACCTCTCATTTTCCATCCATCCAGGTGAGGCGGTGGCTATGCTGAACCGGTGCCTGGCCGAGGTAATGGGCTGGATGAGGCCAATAAACTGAAGCTCAATCCAGACAAGACGGAGGTCCTGTTGGTTGGCGGATTGGGCTTCGGTGAGGGTGAATTGAACCTAGTCCTGAATGGGGTTGCACTCCCTCTTAGGGACAAGGTCCGCAGCTTGGGAGTGCTCCTCGACCCAGAGCTTTCATTGGAAGCTCAGGTGACAGCAGTGGCGAGGAGCGCTTTCCTTCAGCTTCGGCTGATCCATCAGCTGCGCCCCTACCTGGAGTATGACTGCCTGGTGACAGTGACATACACGTTGGTGACTTCCCACCTTGACTTCTGTAACGCGCTCTACGTGGGGCTGCCCTTGAAGACGGTCCGGATACTTCAATTGGTTCAAAATAGAGCTGCCAGGCTGCTGACGGGGACTGGGCGTTATGTTCACATGACTCCAGTTCTCCGTCAGCTTCACTGGCTTCCCATTGAAGTCCGGGCCCAATTCAAGGTGTTGGTGATGACCTATAAAGCCCTAAACAGCTTGGGTCCTGGCTACCTGATGGAGCGCTTACGTCCATATATGCCCACCCACCCACTCCCTGAGATCTGTGGGAGAGGCCCTTCTCCGGGAACCCTCCATGAAGGAAATAAGGAGGGTAGGTACTCGGAGCAGGGCTTTCGCTGCGGTGGCGCCCAATCTATGGAATGCATTCCCCAGAGAGGTCCGCCTGGTGCCGTCGTTATTTTTCGGTGCCAGGCGAAGACCTTTTTATTCAAACGTCATTTTAATTGTTAATACTATTTATTTATTTTATTCTTCGACCAGGGCGACTTATTTTATATTGTTAACTTGTTTTATATTTTTATTGTATAATATTTTAATTGATATATGTGTGAGCCGCCCCGAGGCTTCGGCAAATGGGGCGGCATAGAAATTTTCTAAATAAATAAATAAACAAACACGTCTGGCCAAATCAATTGGTATCATCATCAATATAGAATTCAGAATCTTAGATTACAGAGGTGTTCTGCATCCACAGGAAAAATGGATTTATGCAGGGAAAACAGCATGTCTTGAAGCCCTGTACAATGAACCACTTATACTTTGTTTCAGTGGAGACCTACTGATACTGGATTGACTTGGAAACCATAATGTAGCTGTTAAACCACACCCCCATAGCTGGGGTGGCACTGGCTTTGTGCTCACATGAAAGCACTTCACTGAGTCTTCAGTCTGTCATGTTTCTCAGCCAGATCGATGTATTGGCAAAAATACACTACAGAGTGCTGACACTCTTGCTGGGACTGGAAGTGGCACTAGCTTGTTCTGCACATGATGTTCGTTTTTTTCACCAAGTTACACAAACCCTAGCAATCTTTCCTTTCATATCTTGTTGTATCACAGTGATAAGAACATATATTAATATTAATCAATAGAATCTATAAATTAGAATGCATTCCAATGGTCCCTGGGAAGCACCCCAGGACCATAGGATACTGCAGATCTCCCCACTCAGAGATGGAGATATGCTGCGAATGTCCGTCTGTCACCAGTGGTATAGTCCAGTAATCCAGTGGTGCTCTGTGGGTAGTACAGGCCAAAAAAAGGAATGTGAGAATAGAATCCACCAGATCCAAAGTTCTTTGTTTCCTGGACATACCTTTGGAAGTGCATGGTTGGACATGCCAACTCTGCAGATGATATAGTTACTTTCCCTCCCATCTGAACCAAACTCTCAACAATTTTTAAAAGAAAAGACAGCAAGAAAAAAGGGGAAAAGTAAAAAGCTGCCCTTCACATCTTCTCATCTTGCTGGCATATGCTTGCAGGGCTTGAGAAGTGGCAGTTCTTCCACCTCAGACCCTCTTCCTCAAACCTGTTTGACATCAATAGGATTGCTTTCTCAGATTAAATCTCATAGTTTTAAAAATATTGTCATTGTCAACAAATGATATATATAACATGTACAGATTATATATATACATATGTGTGCCTGTCTCAAATAAAACTACTTATTATAAATGAATATTACAATAGTAATACTTAATGGCAGTAATGTATAAAGATATAAATAAATATGATATAAATATCATGAAACCTGTCATTCTAAAACTGAGAATCCAATTTTGAAAAACCCTAAGACATTTGTGACTGTAGCAACATCTATAGCAACTGCTGTATCAGAGGTGGGCAACCCTTCAGATGCTTTGGCCTTCAGTTCCCTTGAGCTCATATTATTGGCTCTGCTGGTTAGGGCAGATGGAAGTTGTAGGCTCAAACAGGTAAAGGCCATCTTCCTGTCCTACGTGTTCTTTCCTAGGATGGACCATGTCAAACTAGTTCCCTTCATTCTCACGGTGTTCCTATACCTTTAAGAGGCAGAAGAGTTCAACAGGTAAAACTCAAGAAGGAAAGAAAATCTTCCGAGCCACTTTCACCTACTGTTGCGGGGTGGGGTGGGGTGGGGGAGTGAGCTCTACAAGAAAAACGGGAGTGTCGCCCGAAATGGTCTGGGTGTAGCCCATCGCATTCACCCCGTCTCGGAAGCAAACCTCAATAAGTGTAATGGCACGGAATTGCCCTTGTCGCCTCTGAGCAGCCTTAGGCCCAACGGAGCCTGCTTTCCAATCCCCATGGCAACCAAAATCCTCGGAGAAGCAAGAAGAGTGGTCATGTGTCCCGGAAGGGCAGCCTTTCAGCGCCCCCTCTGGCAGGAAGTGGAAAGAAATTAGAAAGAGTGAAATTGGAGTGGGAGGTCCGCGGCCAAAGAAATAAACACTCGGCGATAGCAGTGAGGTGGAGCGGGTCACTGGCAGCAGCTTTGTGCCGTGCGGGGGGAAAGTGGAGCTGGTCCTTAAGGAAGGGGCCCGTCGAAGGGGCGCGGTTGTTCCCTGCCGCTGTGCCCCTCCCCTCTCCTCTCCTGCCGCTCCGCCGCTGCCCACTGGGCCCCGGCTCCGCCCTCCCCGCTTGCTCCTTTCCCCCGTGGGGGTCCCGTCTGGTTTGCTGCCGTTCCCCCATGAGGCGCGTCCCCCTCAGTGCACAGGCTGGGCCTAGCTGGAACCGGAGGTAAGCACGAACCGCTGCCCGGGGCCAACTCCGTAGGGGAAGGCGAGCAGCCAGCCTCCTCTCTTGCCGTCGTTGCGGCCGTTCCACCCTCACACCCAGTAGTCTCTGCCCATTTGATACTGGGCCTCTTACTCGCTGACGGCTCTGGTTTTTTTCTCTTCCCGCTCTTCCGTCTGGCCAATAACACCCTAGGCGGCGTAAATCTACGTTTGCTACCATGGGTACACTGCAGAGGCAACAACATCCATCCTGCTGCCTTTGATTACACTTGTAAACACGCATTGGTCATATTCATATTTTAGGCGGCTTCTTCATCTTCAGCATACTCCTACAAACGTGCATGCATTTGAAGAATTTGCTTCTCCTCTCTTGAGGCTTTTCAGTATTATTCTGTCTCCACCTTGTCTACTGATACTGACCCCTTCCTGAGTCTTGTGATGACTTCTTGTGGTTACCATCGTGCATATATAGATATTAAGAGGTTTTGATAGAAGTTTAGGTTTTGATTCACACTTACCCCTTTCAGTATGGGAAGATGTTTTGTTTACTGAAATATCTATGAAACACTTGGAGCAATGAAATGTTCTGTATGAGGGCTGTACTGATGTTTTATGTTGCAGCCATGTTTGCACTAGTGATATATGAGTATTTTCCCACTGTACATGTAACATGTAAAGGACTGATCCATATTCAGCTATGCCCCTACTTGGACAGGGACAGTCTGGCTTCAGTAATGCATGCTTTGGTAATTTCTAAATTAGATGACTCAACATACTCTGTGTGGAGCTGCCCTTGAAGACGGTGCCAAATGCAGCAGGCAGGTTGATAACTGTGATCCAGAGGTCCAAACATATAAGACTGGTGCTGGGCCACCTGTTTGGGCTGCCTGTATTCTTCCAGCACAATTCAAGGTGCTGGTCTTAACTTATAAAGCCCTACATGGCTTGGGGCTGGAATACCTCTCCCAACCCCGACCAGACCCTACACTCAGCATCTGGGTGCCAACCCCTTGAATGGCTCAGAGTGACAACTAGGAAGAGGGCTTTTTCTGTGGTCCCCCCCCCCCCCAACTTTTGGAACAACCTCCCTGCTGCAGCCCAACTGGTGCCAAATTTGCCATCTTTTTAGTATCACGTTAAGACAGCCCTCCTTGCAGAAGCCGTTAAAGATCTCCCTAGTCTTTATTTTCAGGGGCCTGCATGATTAGCCAGGTGCCTTTCTTTTGCTTTTGACTGGATCTTTATAATTGCCTTTTGCTGTTCTTTCATGTTCTTTTAAATTATTTTTAATTCTTAATGTTTTTCTATTGTACTTTATTGTTTTATACTTTGTTGTAAACCACCCAAAGAGCTTTGACTATGGGCAGTATACAAATGAAATTAATAATAATAATTTCTATGACTCCAAATAATGCTGTTCAGACTTTCTCAGATTTAGGTACAGAGTATATTAAGATTTAGGAAGATGCATCCATTTTTGTCTTTTATTCCAGCTAGAAAATAACAATCAAGCTCTATAAATACAGTTGCCTCGAGATCCGAAGTAACCCTTGTAACCCTTCCAACCCTGTGTGAATATTTAAAAGGCTGTCGAGACAGCTGGAATCTCTTCTTGATCATCCCAGAGTGCAAGACATGGAATAGTATGTTTAAGTTGCAAGAAGCCAGACTGCAGCTGAACATCAGGAAAAACTTCCTGACCATAAAGGCAGTACGACAATAGAACTAATTACCTAGGGAGGTCGTGGGCTTTCCTGCACTAGAGGCATTCAAGAGTCAGTTGTCCAGCCATTTGTCAGAGATTCATTGAGCAGGAGGTTGGACTCCATGGCCTTATTGGCCCCTTCCAAGTCTACTAATCTATGAGTGTATTATATAGCATGTTTCAGGTATCAAAACTACTTTACTGAAATAATGTATCTACAATAACCTTGAAAGATCCTTATATTGCAGATAGGATGTCATGCTTGGGAATAGTGTCTTGTTAAGATCATTTACAGCACATTTTTGGACAGAAATAAGTCATGTTGACTGAGGAATACAGGGAGTTTTAGGGCATATTTTTGTCGAACAATGCATAAGAATGTACACTTAGTGAGTGCTTGGCAGAGGTGAGATCTGAAACAAGGGCTTCCTGGCCAAAGCATCCAGAAGATCCCAAGTTGTTCACCTCTGCAAGGAATAGTAGTGAACATGATGTGAACTTATGACTATGATTATTTGTGAATAAATGTTGCTCCATGATAAGTTATTTATATGCAGTTGAACAAGCATGTGTACAAAGTATATCAGTGTGTAAAAATTAAATGATTTTTCTCTTCCCAGGAATTAAATATATAGGGAATATTTCCAAATATACATAATCAGGAAAGACTGAGTGACATGCAGTTTTTATTTATTTAAAAAAGTTAGTGTTTGCTGATGAAAGAATTAATATTTATATATGGATAAACTGAGAATTCTTGAAGAAGAACTTCATACTTCCTCACTAGTGTAAAGACAGTGGTTAAGTAGTTCAAACATAAACATTTTAGTTGTAGGAGTAACTTGTGAGAGCACTAGCAGTAGCCTTCTTAATGTGCCTTATTTTCTAAGGTAAGTCTAGATAATGGATGATTTTCAGACTTAGATATTTACAGAACTGATCCCAGGTCTTCATTTTACTCCCAAATTATTTTCTTTCACTTAACGAAGTTCACCCTACGCTAAATTCTCTAAAAACAGGTAAGCTGAATCTTATGGGAAAATTTAGTATATTAATAGCTTTCTATAATTATGGAGTTGCATGAACAACTCTATAGATAAGGTGTCTTGATATCTCGACATTCTTCCAGTATATCTCTTGAGTATTATATTCTTTATATTATGGGATTAACGCAGCTTCTTTTCTACTGATAATGAATTTCCTTAGTGGAATTCCACTCAGAATATAATTTCCGCTTTTCTCCAATGCAACTTCCTCCCAGCACCACCTCTCTTACTACTCTGGAAGGTCCTCCACAATTTTCCAAGGCAGATGTCACAGGGACAGGTCTGCAGGAAGAGGGAAATCCATGAAAAGGTTCCCTCATTTTGCCAGTGGGATTGCTCCACTGTATCATTAAGCTACAAAAAACCAAAAGGAGTGCTTCTATCTGCAGGTGGTAGATTTTGCATTCAATGCATTGTCTTGATTTTATCAATATTAAAATTTATATTGATTATCTGCCTTGGGGTATATTTAGGCCACAATTTGTGTGTGTAGGGATGTGTGAATCCACTGAAAGGTTGCTTGTGATAGTAATTCCAAATATTACATTGAAAGGTGAGGACCACACATTAAATTATGTATGTATTTTCTTAATCCATAACTTCAGTTTCTGCTTTTGATGCTTGAATATAGGTCAATCAATTATGTTGCATGATATGGCAATCTTGTGTCCTGGGTATGAGAAAAGAACTGGTATAGTGGTGCCAATTGGTATAGCTTGGACAGGTTCAAGATTTTAGCTTTCTGGTACCATTGAAGTACAAGGAGGCTGAGGGACCCGAAGAAAGGGGGTCATGGGAAGGAGCTGAGATGCATGTATACTAACGCTAGAAGCATAGGAAACAAGAAGAGCTTGAGGCTCTCCTGGGAATAGGAGGGTATGACCTGATGGGGATCACAAAAACTTGGTGGGATGAAAGGCAGGATTGGAATGTAAACATAGAGGGGTATGTCCTATTCAGAAAGGACAGGAAGGGAAAGAGAGGAGGGGACATAGCATTATATGCCAGGGAAGGGATAGGATGCAAAGAGAAAGAGGGTGGTGCAGATGGGGATCTGGTAGAGGTGGTCTGGGTAAAACTAAAGGGTCTTGGTGGGGGGAGGGACCTGACAGTAGGGATATGCTATCACACACCAAGTCAATTTGAGACCCTGGTAGACCAGATTTGAAGGATATCTTGGGGGAGTTATGGGAGACTCACTCAGCGCTGACAGCCAAGTCACATTGCTTCGTAGACACTATAGAGGGATGGTTTTTCACACAGAGGGTCCAGGAGGCAATGAGGGGGAGAAATATCCTTGACTTAGTTTTGACCAACAGGGAAGGCCTGGTGGATAAGGTACAGATTAGGGGAGCTCTGAATGCAAGTGATCAGTCCATTCTTTGCTTTGAGATCAGGGGAATGGGGATGAGCGACAGGTAGAATACTAGAAGCTGGGATTTCACAAGGGCAAAGTTTGGTCAACTGAAGGCCAGACTTGGGAAGGTCTCCTGGGAAGAGGGTACTTGAAGGCAAGGGAGTTCAGGAGGGGTGGACGGCACTAAAAAGAGAGGTCCTGGCGGTGCAATACCTCTTGACGATACTGCTAGTTAGCAAGGTGGGGAGGTAAAGGAGAGCACCGCTGTGGATGCAAAAAGAGGTGGTAAGAGGGATTAGACGTAAGGGGAACTTCTGTAGGAAATGGGCACTGGAGCAAGTAAACAAAAGGGTATACCAGGAGGAGAAGGCTAGTTGCAGAAGGATTCTTCGCAAGGCTAAGGTTGGTAATAAGCTGAGACTTGCAACAAGAAGGACTTCTCTCAATATGTAAATAGCCAGAGGAAGGGGAGACAGGCGGTGGGACCACTTAATAAGGAAGAAGGGGGTTCAGTGACTGAAGTGATGGAACAGGCACAGATGCTGAATTACTATTTTGCCTTTGTGTTCTCCTCAAAGCAGGATGGGGGAGATTTACATAGGGACTGGATGAGGCTGGGGATTTAGGCACTGATTAGGCTCACCCCCCTAGAAGTTGAGGGGCTCCTCAGGGCACTGGACATTACAATGGCACTGGGCCCTGACAGATTACACCCCAGGGTACTTTGGGAGTTGGCAGGCGTTCTTTCGCGCCCGCTGACCTCCATTTTTGAGTCCTTGTGGAGAACGAGTGAACTTCCAAAGGACTGGAGGATGGAGTCAGTGGTCCTAATTTTCAAAAAGGGTAGTAGAGGGGACATGGGGAATTACAGACCAGTTAGGCTTACATCCATTCCAGGAAAGACAAAGGAAAGACTTCTAATAGTGATAGATCTAGTAATCCTAGATAGGGAAGGGAAATTGGTGGCCAAGCAACACAGCTTCTGCAAAAACAGGTCCTGCCAGACAAACCTTGTGGAATTTTATGACGAGATTTCGAGATGACTAGATGGAGGGGATGTGAGTGGTTAACCTGGACTTCAGCAAGGCATTTGACAAAGTGCTGCATGGTATCCTGGTTGAGAAATTGAGGAGTTTGGGGATAGACCAGTGCACTATCTGATGGATTAGGGCATGGCTGACGGACCAAAAGCAGAGGGTAACTATTAGTGGGGAATCATTGGGATGGCAGCCAGTGACGAGCGGGGTCCCCCAGAGCTCTGTCCTGGGACTGATCCTGTTCAATATTTTCACCAAGGACCTGGAAGAAGGGGTGAACAGTCTGCTGATCAAATTCACAGACTATACTAACATGGCAGCGGTGACCACAAGTGAGAACAGGTAGTCCAGATCCAAAAGGATCTTGGACAGACTATGGAAGTGGGTGGGGGATAACAGGATGGCGTTCAGTGTGGAGAAGTGCAAGGTCTTGCACTTGGTGCATAGGAATGAGTGTCATAAGTACAGGTTAAGGGACCAGTGGCTGGAGAGCAGCACTTGTGAAAGGGATCTCGGGGTATTAGTTGACCGCAGGTTAAACATGAGTCAGCAGTGGGACAGGACAGTCAAGAGGGCAAATGCCAGCCCTGGACGCATAGCCAGAAACATGGCTTCTAGATGGAGAGAGGTATTACTGCCAATCTGCTGCACCCACAGCTGGAGTATTGTGTTCAGTTCTGAGCTCCAAATTACAGGAAGGATATAAGCAGGTTGGAATCGGTGCAGTGTATGGCCACAAAGATGGTGGCCAGTTTGCAGGGGATGCTGTATGAGGTGAAACTGAGGGAACTGGGTCTTTTCAGCCGGGAAAAGAGGAGACTTGGAGGGGATGTGTTGGCAACATTTTTGTACATGGGGGGGTATCACACGGAGGTGAGCAGGAGAAGGTATGGCATTGGAGGTTTAACACGTCATTGCAGAAGAAGGGAGGGCAGATGGATAATACCTGTTCCCCTTTCTGGTTTCCCCCCACATGGAAGTTACCAGACTGTGATATCAACCGGCCCTCAGGTTTGGTGCTGCTGCTGTTGAATGCCAGGTTGGTTCTAAACAAATCACCCCTCATCCATGATTTAATTGTGGATGAGTGGGCCGACCTGGCATGTATCATGGAGGCCTGGGTGGGAGAGGTGGGGAAGATGGCACTTTCCCAGCTGTGCCCACCCGAATATTCGATTCAGCACCAAGCTCGCCTAGAGGGGAGGGGAAGAGATGTCGCTGTAATTCTTAAAGATATGATCTCCCTTACGAGGCTCCTGGTCCCTTCAAGGCTGGGCCTTGAGTGTTTGCACTTGGTGTTGGGTGATCGAGATGGGTTGGGGATTCTGTTGTTGTTCTGTGCACCCTTCTGCCCAACAGCCTCCTTGCCTGAGCTGATAGAGATTGTCTCAGACCTGTTGTTGAAGACCTCAAGGATGTTGGTCCAGGGGGACTTCAATTTCCATGCCAAAACTGTTCTGACTGGGGCAGCCCAAGACTTCATGGCCACCATGACAGCCATGGGGCTGTCTCATCATGTCTCTGACCCAACACATGAACGAGGCCACACTCTGGACCTGGTTTTCTCGATAGGGCAAGAAGATGGTGATCTGGAAGTGAGGGATTTGACGTTATCCCCTTTCCATGGTCACATCATCTCCTTGTGAGGTTTAAACTTAGGGCAGGTTTTCCCCTCCAGAAGGTTGCAGACCGTATTAAAATGGTCTGGCCTTGGAGTATAATGGATCCTGAGGGCTCTGGGGGAATTTCGTTTGATGAAACTGGCACTTCTGTTGATGCCCTGGTTGATTTGGGGAATGGAGTATTGGCCCAGGCAATTGACACAATCACTCCTAAGTGTCCTTTCCTGCCACGCAGAGCTCATGCGGCACCTAGGTATATGCTTGAGCTTCAGGCAATGAAGCAGGCTGGGGGATGACTAGAGCATAGGTTGAGGAAATCCTGTGCTGAATCTGACCGTACACAACTGAGAACCCATTATCTGGCCTATGCTGTTGTGATAGGGCAGCGAAGAAGGAATTCTTTGCTGCTTCCATTGCATCCTCACAGTGCCATCCAGGGAACTTTTGCAGATCATGCGGGATCCGTTACATTCTGGACCAAAAAATTGATTTCATCGCACCATTGGTGGCCTGTTGTGACGACTTTGCCCAGCACTTTAGGGATAAAATGGCTCAGATTCATTATGAGCTGGACTCCACAGTTGATGTAGTACCTGTACAGGAGGTGTCCAGAGTGCTGTTTGGTCCATCTTTGTTGGATGAGTTTCAATTGTTGCAGGCTGAGGACGTGGACAAGGTTCTTGGACCTGTCCGGCCTACCACTTGTTTACTCAACCCTTGCCCTTCTTGGCTGCTTATTGAAGCCAAGGATGGGATGTATACCTGGGTCCAGAAGGTAGTTAACCCCTCCCTGAGGGAGGGTTGGATTCCTACCCCCTTAGAGGAGGCAGTGATCAGGCTCATTCTCAAGAGGGCAAACCTGGACCCCGAGTTGGCCTCTAATTATAGACTGGTGGCCAACATCCCGTTCTTGGGCAAGGTGCTTGAGCGGGTGGTGGCCGGGCAACTCCAGGCTCTCTTGGATGAAACTGACCATCTGGATCCATTTCATTCTGGCTTTAGGGCTGGTTATGGGACGGAAACTGCCTTAGTTACCCTGTATGATGACCTGTGCAGGGAGAGGGAGAGGGGAATGTGTCCTTGTTGGTTCTCCTGGACCTCTCAGTGACTTTCAATACCATCGACCATGGTATCCTTCTGGATAGGTTGGCTGAGTTGGGGGCTGGAGGCACTGATTTGTGGTGGTTCCACTCCTACTTGGCTGACCGATTCCAGAAGGTGGTGCTGGGGGATTGTGGCTCTGCGCCATGGCAGCTTTGCTGTGGAGTTCTGTGGGATTCCATTTTATCCCCCATGTTATTTAACATCTACATGGAACTGCCGGGAGAGGTCATCTGGAGGTTTGGGCTGCGGAGTCATCAATACGCTGATGACACCCAGCTCTAGCTCTCTTTTACAGCGAATCCAGGTGAGGCAGTGGAGGTCCTGAACCTGTGCCTAGCCAGTGTGATGGGCTGGATGAGGGCCAACAAATTGAAGCTTAATCCAGACAAGATGGAGCTGCTGCTGGTTGGAGGTTTAGCCTCCGAAGTAGGTGTTTCTAACCCTGTTCTGGATGGGGTTGCACTCCCCCTAAAGGACAGAATGGGCAGTTTGGGAGTGCTCCTCGACCCAGAGCTGTCCCTGGAATCCCAGGTGGTGGCGGTGGCGAGGAGTGCTTTCCTTCAGCTTCAGCTGATCCATCAACTGCACCCCTACCTGGATGGGCAGTGCCTGGCAGCAGTGACCTATGCCCTGGTAACTTCCTGATTGTACTACTGTAATGCATTCTATGTGGGACTGCCCTTGTAGATGGTCCAGATACTTCAGCTGGTCCAGAATAGAGCCACCAGGTTGTTAACAGGGACCAGCAGGTATGAACATATAACGCTGGTCCTTTTCCACTTGCACTGGCTTCCAGTTGAAGCCGGGGCCCAATTTAAGGTGCTGGTGATGACGTATGAAGCCCTAAATGTCTCTTTCCATATGTGCCTGCCCACCCCTTAAGATCTGGGCATTCTAATGAATTCAAGCTTAAAGATATTATTTAGCAATTTCCCCCTTGTCAGGGTGTCTCGGTGGGGGAGTCCCCTTGCCCTTTGAACCTCAGTGGTTTACTGAAAGACCACTCAGGCACCCTCTGCGCAGAACCCATGCTTACAACAGCACTGTTGGGTAGTAGCCAGACGAACTATAAGCCTCCAGAATATATACTGAGTGTTTTATAGGTTCTGAGTCACTTGTCATAGAAACTTGCCAGGTGATGACGAAATAAGGGAAACACAGTGAAAAGAATGTGAAAGCTCTGCAGAGGGGGCTCAGTACAGTAGTGTTGAATACAAGAGATCGACATAACAATCACTGAGGCACAGGGCACAGGGTCTTGGCATGCAAATGAGGGTGATTGCAATACTGCCAGGAAAAAAAAAACCTTGTTTGGCAGCCTTATCAGTTTTGTTTGCTGTTAGCCCAAGAATAGCCAGGAGTTAACTTTCCTTAGGATCCCCATTCTGCAAAGCCTTTTCCAACCAAAGATAGTAGCCATCTTTTAAAGGAACAGCTTTGAAAATAACACTAAACAGAAGCCTGCCTTGAAATTCTGGTAGTTTCTGAAAAAGAGGTGCAGAGATTTTACCGGTTTGATTTGATAATGCAGAGGCACATATAAGCAACCTTTTTCTACCAGGATTTATCTGAATTTCCCAACACCCTTAAAAACAATTAAATGTACACTGGAGAGGGTAAGCACATAGCTTTCAAAACAACTAGATGAAGTTTCCCAATATGGGTATTGCTGTATGTGGACTGAAGTTGCAATGGCAATCCATCTAGTATATTGTCAAATACTGCATTTTCTCCTAAGTTGATAGCATAGTTGGTGCTAAGCATATGCAGTATTCCTGAGTACAGCCTCATAAATTGTCTGACATGTTCACATTTATTAGGCTAAAATCTAAATTGTTTTAAGCAGGGTGGATTTGATTTAAATCACAATTTAAATCAGTAGTCAATAAGACAAGATTTAAATCATGTTTTTTTCAAATATAATTTGCGTGTATGTCTGCCTTACTGTAGGTAGAGGAACTTCATTAAAGTATTCCCAAACTGGGTCTCTTTTACAGGCTGCTGTCATTATAGGATTGCTCCTCCAGGGAAAGAATGATATGATAACCCCGTGAACAATACACAAAAAGATCCAAAGGCTTGTGGATTATTCCCCTCAAAAGGTTTCACTTTCATTTTTACTGCTTGCCCCTCCCTCCTCCCACTTAGTTTATTATGCAGATCTATTCCACTCCCAGCAATCTTCTTCTGTTCACTGATTTTTTGAAACTTGGCACTTAAGAGGTAAGGGGATGATTCTGTGTACATAAATTTGCAAAGGAACAATCGGATTAACGTCTTTTTCTCAATTCTGTGTATATTCATTTACCAAAAAAAAAAAAAAAATTGACATTGTGTTAGTATACAGCCTCATGTTACAGAATTAAAAGCTTGTGCTTATTTCATGATGAAATAGCTTTTGGACTATAATGTGTCTTAAATAGAAAGCAATCTTTAGATAGATTTTTCCTCAGAAACATTTTATGTAAAAGGCTTATTTAAATAAATATACCTAAGTTAATTTTTTAAAATCCTTCTAAAAATATTTTCATCCACACTGGTTTTAAGAGTCTATGCTGTATAGAAACTTGAGCATTTATTCAATGTCCTTGGGTACTGAATTTAAACAGGATGTTCATTAACTCACAGGGCAGGTTTGGATGATACTTACGCCTGGCAGTGGTGGGGAGAACTGAACCTGACCCAAGCACAGTGCAGGGCCTCAGACACTGCCCCTTTTTCTTATTCTCTCAGTTCTCCAGTTGTTATCCTAGGGACACCACACTGGAGCACTGAGAAGCAGGGGATGACAGCCAGAAAAAATGGGCACTTCAGGCGGCTGTGATCAGCTTCCCCACCCCACATGCCTGCTGATGATGGCAGAGTAGGATTCCTTGTGCGCAATCCCACTCTCTCAACATCAGCAGGAGCATGGGGCAGAGAACATGGCGTGGGAAGGTGGGAAAGGCCACCTTGCACTGGGCTCTGAAGTCCAGAGTAATGTGTCCCTTCCCCACAGCTTGTAGCATGCTGCAGCTGAACAGCAAGAAAGGAGCACAGACAGCCTAGCTCAGTTATTGAGTGGAGGGGGGCAGGTGCTGACAGGCAGAATTGGCTCCCTTGCCAGCCAACTCAGTGAGTAGGAGTCAAGCTAGGAGGGAGATTCTGAAGGAAAAGCATACTTGGCTGGACCTCCCTGGGAAGAGGTCCAATCAAAAGTTCCTCCCTGGCCTGCACATCTATCCCCACATGCTTGCCATGGCCCTGTGAGTGCCAGACCAGCCCGGGGGGGGGGGGGGTTGAACCTCCTCTTCCCCACACTAACCAACAATGGCATTGACCAAAGTGCCAGAGAGGAGGTGTACTCTCAATCTCCTTTTCCAAGGAGGAGGTAATGGAAAGGGAGAAAGGGGTGGGGGGCATTGAGCAGGCTCATTCCTGCCTGGCAGTTTCTGACTTGTGTCTGCTGATGCTAAAGGAAGAGTGAGATTGTTCTCCCTTTTCAGTGGGAATATAGAGGAAATTGATGATAACTGCACAAAATGCTGCTTGGGCACTTTCTGGCTATCATTAGCCAGAGCCCTTTTGAGCACAGTGGCAACCTTTTTTTTTTTTTTTTTTTTGCTGGTAAAGAGATTATTCTGATATTTGACTTTGGCCATGGCTTAGCTCGTCATCTGTGATAAGACAAAATGCTAAGCCATGGAGGGTTTTCTAAACCTTAGAACAATCCATAGGTACTGGGGGTGGTGATAAAGAGTGGGGAGTTCACATGCTTAGCATGTCATGTCATGGCTTAGTGTGGCATACAATCCAGTTATTGAGCTCAAAAAAGCCATGAGTGTTCTGCATATAGGCTGAGATTTTTCTTTGGAATAGACCAGAAGGAGTTGTAAATGAGGTTGCTTGTAGAAGTATGATTTGGTAAACAGGTTCAAAACTATTTGGCCATTAGTCTCTCATTCCTCTCTTCTTGTCACAGTACTGCTAATTGTAAACAAGCTCTAAAGTCGTAGTCTTATGTAACAGTGCGCAAATATAATTTAGAAACATACAATTCACCTATGTGATACATGCAAAATTGGGAAGATATAATTTGAATTCATAATTTGAGTATGTGGCTTTTCTTTAGTATAAAGCTTTCCTTGCCTCAACATAAAAATAGTGAGTCTGCCAATGTTATAGTTTGTTTTATAATACTGTGCCTGTATTCTTCATGCAGTTAGCCATGCTTTTCAGTGTAATGCTAGGCTGGAAAAACTCCTAGCTATCTAAAACATATGACCTTGACACTTAAGAATGTAAAATATGTTTCCAGTCTGATGCAGTGTCTCTTAAATACCTACACATCAGTTTGCATGTGCTTTTTACTTTAAGCGGATCTTAAAATAGCTAAACACTTTTCAGAATATGTACAGTTAGGAAAATGAGTATATTTGCATAACAATATTTTACATGTATATTGTGGTTTGCTAGACTTCATTTAAACCAGTGGTTTCTTGTATGATTTGTAGGAGAGTAATAGCCAATCTTGCCATGACTTGTTACTGTAAGTTATTGATAATCTTGACTTTCTTATATGAAAGTTGCAAGCGCTCTGAATAGAAATGTTAAGCTTTCCCTTCCAGACTGCTGGCCTGCTTCATCTTTTTCACATTTGGCAGTATTATGGCTATGTGCCTTTGTCCGTTAGGGAGAAAAGTGTAAAATCACAATGAGGCTTGACTGAAACTTTTTCTGGTCTGGTATTGGCTAATTCTAGTAACTGGCCAAACAGAAAGAATTCTGAGCTAACCAGTCAAATGTTTGCTCACTGGTAACTCTAGATCCATGCCACTTTTCTTATGTGTTTGCTGTGTGCTTCCTTCATGAATCCTTCATCTCTGTTTTGAAATGCTAGCTGGGAACGTACAAAAGCATTTTGGAATGGGTTGCAAAATCGGGAGCACCAAAACAGTGAGCATGTGCAAACCCATGTAACCCTAACTTCTGTAAGGTTGAAAAACAATAGATTAGTATAAGGCTGTTTAAGGGCTGAGTTCCATTTTAGCAAAACATTTATGGACCACCGTTTAGTGACAGGCAAGGCTAGAGGCAAAAGCGTTGGAACCAATATTACTACAAAAAAATCTGCATATTTTACTTAAAGCTCTTACTCTTAGTAAGCCTTGGCAGAGGCATTTCAGGCTATAAGAATGAGGGAAAATGCACAAATACCTGCTTATAGGAGGGGAAACTGGCACTTTTGGTCCTCAGGCTGAGGCTCTATGCCAGGGGACCTCAAACTTTTAAAACAGGGGGCTAGTTCACTGTCTCTTGGACTGTTGGGGGGACGGACTATAGTTTGAAAAATTATAATTAAAATACATTTAAAATAATTAAAATTTAATTAATTAAAATTTAAAAATTAATTTAAAAATTAAAAATGTTTGCTCCGCTCGCTCAGGCTGCAGCAGAAACTCAAGATGACGTCATGGCGCCTGCCGAAAGGGAGAGCACAACACAAGGGGGAGCCATGAAGGCATGCTTGCCTCAGTCAAGACCTTCCCAGCTCCTCTCCGCTGTCCCACTTCTGTGCCAGAGGAAGGTCCCCTCTCAGGCACTCGCCCGGCTCTGGGAGGGGGAGCATGAGTCTGGAGAGGCAAGCACGGGGCGGCTGCGCTCACATAATTAAAAATAGCCACCACTGCTGTCTAGCGGCTTCCCCCAGGCTCAGTGAGATGGCTGCAACTCACATAATTAAAAATAGATTAAAAAAGTTATATTTTTCTTACCTTCAATCCTTTTTTTAGCATCTTCGTCCCTCTCTTTCTTCCGCCTTCTCTTCTGTTTCCTGCTCTGTATTCCCACTCTGTATATGCATGCAGTGGGGGTGGGGAGCTGGCGTACGTGCAGTTGAGCTGTTGCAATTGGGCGTGTGCTCTGGCTCTCTGCTCAGTTTCAAAGAATGCCTGTGCTGGCTCAGAGCTTTTGGACTTGCTTGGAAACTGTTTTCTCCAGGAGAGTCCAAAAGCTCTGAGGTGGGCCGGATGTGGCGCATGGGCTGTAGTGGAGGACCTATGTTCTATGTCCTTGGCTTAGGCAGAAATTTTCCTTAAAATATCCTCCCCCAAGTTAGATACACTTTTTAATACTAATGGCAACACCTTAAACCTTGCTTGATCACAGACTGGCAGGCTGTATAGATCTTTCAGTACAAGCATAATACATGTGTAGTAAAGCATCCTAGTGAGTAACCAGCTGGTGTATTCTGTGCTGGCTACAGCTCCTTAACCAGCCCTAAGGGCGGACCCACTCAGAGCCCATTACTCTAGTCTAATCTTGAGGCTATCAATGTGTGGATCACAACAAACACACTCAATACTGACATACTGTTTTAAGCTAGTAGTAGGTGTTCATACCAGGTTAGGTTATTGGGGCCTCCAGTGACAGTGATACCTGTAAGATGGAATCTGTTCCCTCAAGGGGAGTACATGAAGAGCTAGAAATTCCCCCCATTGCTGGATTTGGGAACTACTCGCCTTCTTAACAGCTTCAGCCTACTGGGGCCAAGAAGATCATTGGGTCCAACCCCCTGCTGGTGTAGGACGCCAGGTCACACCATCCCACTCAGGTGACTGTCCAGTTTCTCCTTGAATGTTTCTAGTGTTCTAGCCCACAACCTCTCTGGTGAACTGGTTCCACTGTCATATTGCTCTGACAGTTAAAAAGTTTTTCCTGGTGTCTAGCCTGAATCTGGTGTGCTGCAGTTTAAATCTGTTGTTCTCTGTCCTGCACTCAGGCATGAATGAGAAGAGAGGTTTTCCTTCCTCTTTGAAGAGTGTTACCATATCCCCTCATAGTCTTCTCTTCTCAAGGCTAAACTTGCCCAGCTCTCCCAGCTCCTCATCATACGACTTAGTTTCCAGACCCTGGATCATCTTTCTTACTATCCTCTGAAGCCTTTCTAGTTTTTCTGCATCTTTTTTAATCCTGGGTGCCCAGAATTGAACACAGTATTCCAGGTGTGATCTGACCAGTGCTGAGTAAAGGGGAACTAGTACCTCTCTTGTGTTCTGGAAGTAATGTTTCTATTTATGCATCCCAAAATAGGGTTTGCCCTTTTTTGCAGTGGCTTCATTGATTGTTCAGATTTAGCTTGTTCTCCACAACAACTCCAAGGTTTTTTTCTTTTTCAGTACTGTCAAGTCAAGTATTCCTCATCTTGTATCAATGCATTTGAGGGGGGTTTTTTGCCTAGGCGGAGAACATAGAATTTGTCCCTGTTGAATTTCATTCTGTTGCTTTGTGCCCAGTTGTCCAGGTCACCCTGGATCTTCTTTTTGTCTTCCAGGGTGTTAGCTATTCCACCCAGTTTTATGTCAACTGCAGATTTAATTATTGTATCTTGGATTTCCTCATCTTGATCATTAATTAATAAAGATGTTGAAGAGCACTGGTCCCAGGACTAAGTCCTGGGACACCCTACTTGTTACCACACTCCAGCTTGAGAAGGTGCTCATGATGAGCACTCTGTGTGACTGATTTTGTAGACAGTTGTGAATCCACTGAATGGTAGTTCGGTCAAGCCCTCTTTTTGCAAGCTTGTTTATCAGGATTTTGTGGGGAACTTTGTCAAATACTTTGCAAAAATCTAGGTAAATTATGTCAACCTCATTTCTGCTGACCTTTGGGGTGGTTACCAGTCAAAAATGAGATTAGGTTAGTCTGGCATTATTTATTCTTAAGAAATCCACGTTGGCTTCTATTAATCACTGAATTTTCTTCAAGGTGCTGATTTTTTAATAATTTGCTCCAATATTTTCCCAGGGATTGATGTTACACCGACTGGTCTATGGTTCCCTGGTTCATCTTTTTTCCCTTTCTTGTAGATGGGGACAGCTTCAACTCTTCTCCAGTCATCCAACACTTCCTTGGTTTTCCAAGATTTTTCAAAGATTATAGATAGTGGTTCAGAGAGTTCTTCCACCAGCTGCTTTATGTTTGTAGGATGGAACTTGTCAGGTCCTGGAGATTTGAACAAATTAAACTGCTCAAGGTGCTCTTGACCATTTGTTAATCAGGCTGCCATCCTGCCCTTTCGTGTTGAACATCCTCCTGTGTGGGTAGGTCATATTTTGTGTGAGGAGACTAGTGGAAGGAGAAGTTAAGCACCTCTGCCTTTTCCTTGTTATCTATTTTCTTTTTGCCATCCACATGGAGGAGTTGAATTCCTATCTCTTTTGCTTGTCTTTTCTTTTGGGTGTAACTGAAGGACGTGTCTTTGTTGTTCCAGCTCGAGTTCATGTTGTTTGTTTCCCTTACTCTAGGCATTGGTGTAGAAACTTGCTGTTTACTTGGGTTGCAACCTAGTTTTTTATTCCTGCAATTGTTGGTTTCTAGTCTGTTTTTAGTCCCTATTTGAGGTTTTTTCCTCTGCTGTGATGCATAACTCATTGCCAGTTGACATTGTGCACTGATCCATGTCTCCCCTGTGATTTAGTTTAAAGCCCTCCTAACTTGTGTTAGAATACTTATAAAAATCAAGACAAGATTATTATTAAACTTCTTCTATACCATCTGATTATTATGAAATATCAAGGCAGTTTTATATATGTTTATAATATTTCTTATATTTTTATAGTGTTATACTTTTACAGTGATCATGTTTTAAGAAAAAAGGTCAAAAGCACATGAAAACTTCTAGCATACTAATTTTATCATGTCTGAAGAGCTCTGCTCATAAATTTATGAACATCCTAGGGAAAAATTAACCCTGAAAAATTAAGTACAAATATTATTTTAGACTTTACTAATATTTTGTCTAGAAGTTATAGGAGTTTTTTTATCTAAATATGCATACAATTGTACCTTAATTGTATAAAATGTCTTAAAGTGGAAGATTTCAACAGAAAAATATAGCATGGAAAATTTTCGATGATGTTTGCATTTCACATCATTGATTCAGTCAGAAGAGTAGGTCTAGAGAGAGCTTTTATAGGACAGGTGGACAGGGATTCGTTTTTGAGGCTGGCTGATAAGCAGTTGATGCAGCACAAAACTTAATCTGCCAGATTGCAGTGGGAGTAGAAAACTAGTGACATATTGGATAAAGTTTTAGAGACTGACAGAAGTTCCAGTTTAAAATTCCTACGTGTATGCACACACTCTGCCTTACCAATGAGCAGTTAGTTCATATTTCCAGATTAGTATTACACAACAGAATAATATAACTGAATTTCTTTGGTAGAAAATCTCTTTACTACTCGAGCACATGATCAGGAGATGGTTCCTATGAAACTTCTATTTGTATTCCGTGTAAGACCCAGAAGTGGACTGATCACACATAATGCAAATAAATGGTTACTGCACAGCTGCCTTTCTTAACTTGTGTCCTGTGTTCACACATTCATGAAGTAACTAATCATGAGTAGTCTCCATGTGCCTCCATCTTCCCTCCAATTGGAAACACGCATCCCATCATCCACCATGGCTGGGAGCCAATCCCAGCATGCACCCCTCTCACCTGCATCACCTTACTTTCCTCCATTGCCTTGCACACTTCCCTTGCTGTGTTCTCAAGCAGGTTGCTGTTTTTCCCCCCTCCTGCTTTGTGGGGACCCCCGTCTACCTGCTGCTGCTGCTCCCTTCCCCCCTCCAGGTGCATGCTCCCTGATTCCCAGGCACCATGCCTGCTTGCCTGGCTGACCACCCATCTTGCACGTTGCTTCCCCCTCTTACTTCCTTGACACTTGGCTACGAGGCTGGCGTGGCAGCAGGCGGCAAGGGGGCAAAGCTGCAAGAGGCAGAGCAGCACACGAGATGGGTAATTGACCAGGTGATGGGCATGGCTGCAGCAGGGTAGTTGGTCATCAGGGAGCGCATGCCAGGAGGGGGGATGGGGAGTGTGGGGGCAGCCATTCTGTACCTCGTGCGCTAGCAGTTCAAGTGTTGTTAGGCAAACATGGCAGCAGAAGATGATTTTGAAGCAGCCACTCTTGCCACTGAACTTGCTGGCCAGAAGGGAGAAACCACAGAAAACCATTGAAACTGGCTTCACACATAACTAGAAGCAATGCTGAAACTTGGAAACCTTAGAACAAATGATTGGTTCTCCATGGTCATTCATGTTTCACTATGCTTCTGGTATTTTCATATAATGATTAGCTACTTCTGCCATGGATTGTTATGTGTGAATACAGCCATGATGTTGGACAAAACTCTTAGCCTTTCCCTTTCTCACTTAATGTTTCCTGCAGGAAGAGTCCTCGATGAAAACCAGTGATGAATGTTTGCTCTGAATAATTAATTTCTGGCTCTTTTCTTCCTTGTTTTTAAACCTGTTCACAGTTCCTAACTTTGCTGTACTGCTACAGAAGCTTGATTAGAAATTGGGAAAAATTGTGTATCCAAATAAATATTTGTAATAGTCTTAATTATACTGTAGAGCAAGCTTTTGAGAACTTTGGTGAAGTTATGAGCCCAGGAAGGAAACATTAAAGTGATTTGCAATGTAGAGGGAGGCAAATATGGCTGTTTGGTATAAAATAATGCTTATTTCCTCCATCTAGGGTTTGACACAAAGCTTCAAGCAAGAACCTTGGAACCTGACATCATGGAAACGGAAAGTGAGCAGAACTCAAACTCAGGCAGCAGCAGCTCAGGTTCTGGAGGAAGTGCTCGCCCTCAGATATCGCAAATGACCCTCTATGAACGGCAGGCAGTACAGGTCAGGGGTTATCATTGTTCTTGGAATGGGTGCAGTGCCCTTGCAGGTATAACGATTCATTCACAGAATGAATGACTAAGATGGCCAACTCAGTTATGACTGAAGAACTTAACATCCATCAGTGAATATCCAGAAACCTAGATTAAATATTCAGTTTATTTTCTCTGTATTAGATTAATCATCATCTCACAACAGACAGTGTTCCTTTTTTATCCTGTGGTCTTCCCAGCTAGTATCTTTTGTTTTGGAAATAATAGTGACACTTGTTGCATTGTCTGAGTGTTGTCAATGGAGCCAGCTGTAGATTTAGATAAGGAACAGTGGCTGCTTTTTGAGTGAAAGGGTGATTCTCCTTGACAGTGCTATCCTGGCCAATATACTGCTTCTCCCAGCAACTTGACCAAGAGATATTATCAACCCCTCAGCCTCAGCCTGGCTCAGAAGCTAAAAGGAAGGCACGCCTGCAAATAAGAAGCTGAGCTGCAAGGGTTATTTGCTGTTCCCTGTTCATCAGCAAAGAATTTGCTCCAAAAGTCCTTGCAGACCAACACTGAATTGGCTAAATGCAGCATGCAAGTGTTGCAGGTTTCTTTTGAACCAACAGGCACCCTTCTCTTCAGGAAAGAAGAGGTCAGTCTGGAGATGGCAGGTAATACCTCTAGAGTGACCTTTCCTTATCCAAGGTAATGAGGAGGTATGGTATTGTTGCTTACCTCGCAGGTACACCTCCCAGGATTTTAGAACACTCGACAAGTAAAAGATTACACTTTCCCCTCCATTGTGGTGTGCTGGGAGGGTGGCCAGGAAAATTTGGCTGAGTCACCAAGCATGGTGCATTCCAAGTTAAAATCTAGTCTAATTCAATATCATGCCAGTCTAATTAAGCTGTTTGAACCATTTAGCCTAATGTTGTACAGTTTCTCCTGTCTATGCTGTGGCCCAGGTCTATTTATATGAGGTTGAGGTGCTATATACTTTTACAGAAGATAGTTCTTCAGATTCCCCCAGGATGTTAAATATGCAGTCTGTATTTTACATTTGTATTTTTTCTTTACATTAGGCTCTTCAAGCACTCCAGCGACAGCCCAATGCAGCCCAGTATTTCCATCAATTTATGCTCCAGCAACAGCTCAACAGTGCTCAACTACACAGCCTGGCTGCAGTCCAGCAGGTAAGACAGGTCAAAAGATAAACATTGGCCGATATGAGGCAGCTTAGGGAAATTTATTTATTTTATTTATTTATTTAGAATTTTTGTATGCTGTCCCATTCGCATGAGCCTTGGGACGGCTTATATACAATAAATAAACACAGTACAAATAATGCACATAAATCCAGATTCACCCTGGCTGCAAAAAAAACCCTATATACGATACTAAAAATTGTTAAAATATTGTTTAAATAAAAAGTTCTTAGCCTGGTGCCGAAAAACAAATAATGATGGCGAAATGATTATGATTGATCATTGGCATTGTCTTATGGGATGCTACATATTTCCATTGGATCCCCCAAACTTTTCAACATCTAAGTGTAACTGGAAGAAGGTAACCAGAGTTTGGGCTGAGGTGTCATTAGTATCCAGAGGCTACTTGGCTCTACTACTTTTTTTTTTTCATCTACTAATTCAGTGTCATACAGCATTTGGAATATTGGGCTGGTTGCAGTCGTTATATCTGACTACAACTCAGAAAACCTGAGACGCAGAACTCACAGGTAACTTTGGGCCAGTCACTGACTCTCAGCTTCACCTACCTCACATGTATGCCACCCTGGGTTCCTTGGAAGGTTATATAAATATAATAAATTAATAAATTTATGTTTCTTCAGCTACAACTCCTATAATTTCATTCTGAACTGCACTAGGTTGAGAAAGGGTGTACTAATCCTAGGGAGGCTATAATACTATCAAACCAGTGTTTGAAGGCAGTTTTATAATGGTTGAGAGCAAAAACCTGAGATTTAATCTAGACAAGAGGAAAGGCTGTGGGTAGGGAAATCAAATGCTCTGAGTGGAAGCAGATATAAATCTAATGGGGATTAGAGGTGGTTGCATTTCCCTATAGAACCAATTGTGCTGCTTTGAGACTTCAGTGAAATGCATCACTAACGAAAGAAGTTGAAGTGATAATTGGGCCAGGAATGCTTATTTGGGGAATTCCAGCCTTTTCATAGTTATTCATGCAATGTTAACATCTAAACTAGACTATTGTGATATATTCTACATGACACCACTTTAAAAACACATCAGAAATTTTATCTGGTACAGAATGCAGCTGCCCAAGTATTGCGTGTATGTGAGGCTGGCTCATGCAATACCTTATAGGCCTGGATTGCCAGGTATAGTTCTGAGTCCAATTTAAAGTGCTAGTCCCAATCTTAAACCTTAATTGTTTGGGGGCTTAATTACTTGAGGGACCATCTATACCTATATTAGCCTTTGTTGGTTGGTTTGTTTGTTTAAAACTTTACTATACTGTCCCTTACCAAAGTCTTGGGATGGTTTAACAATACAAATTGTAAAATAAAACACAGCATCCTAAAAATTCAACTAACAGTAAAACCCTAGTTAAAACAAGCAGATTGGGAAAGTAAAAAGGGTTTAGCCTGGCACTGGAAAGAAATAAAGATTGGCAGCAGATGCCCTTTGTGCTTTCATGCCTCTAAGAGCAGTCAGATTGGTGAGGGCCTTAGCTAGGGTGCCATCACATCTCTGGAGTGCAAGACCAACTGAAATTCATTAGATCACCACATGGTACTCAGGAAAGCCTTATTTTTCCTTTGTTTTTCTCAGGCTCCTTAGTGTCATTGTATAGGACCACTAGTAAATTTGACTGAAAAGTTGTTGTTTGTTTGTTTTAGCATTATTTGTTAGGTATATCTATTTTATTGCTATCACTGGCTTTTATTCTGATTGTTGTACTACTTTTGCTTGTGAACTATGTTGAGAGGGTTTTGTACCCTACAAGATGACATTGAAATATTTTAAATATATTTGAGAAATAAGACTTTTTAAATGTTCCTGAAGCAAAATGTAATCATTTTATTTTACTTTTGAAAACAGAAAAGGATGGGAATGGGGCAGCCAAGGGTTATTGTTTGGCTAAATCTTAGTTCTGAAAAAAAAAGTTGCTATTTCTTGCAGGCTACAATTGCAGCCAGTCGACAGGCAAGTTCTCCAAACACGAACACCCCTCAACAGGCAGCTACTACACAGGCTTCAGTAAGTAACTGCCTTTGAATACCTTCTATCCCATGTCTATTTCTGTAGAAGATCATGTGGGTACGAACAGATAACTTCATGTTTGAGTTCAACAATTTGGTCCCCAGGGAAGATATTTGCTTCCTCTGTGGGGGAGGGTAGTTAACATCACCACCTGAAGAGGAATGCAAAAGATCTCATTGGGAGGAGATGGTTAGGTTTTTTTTTTTTTTTTGCAAGTGAGGAGTACCTATTAGAGGAATGCTGCACCCTAATGAGAAGGAAGCTGAAGGAAAGGGGAAGCCTGCATCATCATCATTCACAGAATACAGCTGTTCCTTTGTCAAACTTGTGACTTAGCTTTTTGCCCACACCCCTTTTTAAAGCAATTTTGATGATTTGTAAATCATAATTGGATGGTGTTGGTTTACAAGTCTACTGTGACCTTATGGTAATTCTGAAGATACTGTGGTCCAAGGGTTTTTCAAGACCGTTTATTTCCAGAAAAGACTGGGTTAAAAAGACTAGGTTGTGTGCTCAGCCCTTTCCTCCTAGCAGCTCTCAACAGTGGAGATAATTTAGTTAATAATTCTCATTATCTGCAGCAAGCATAGATAGATATGATAGGAGTTGTAGACCAACATCATCTTGGGGACCCCAGGTTGCTTCAGACCATCTCTAGGCTTTTAGCCAGCTGAGGGAAAGGCGTGAAATTAGAAGTTATACTTGATTGCTGGATCTGGAAGGAAGGCATGGTCTTTCCAGTCATGGAGTTGAGCCAAACCTTTTTGAAACTGCTTTCAACTTGGATTCTATTAAAAGTGTTCACTTTGCAGATTAATTTGGCAACCACATCAGCTGCACAGTTAATCAGCCGTTCACAAAGTGTGAGCTCCCCTAGTGCCACCACCCTGACACAGTCGGTACTTCTGGGGAACACCACATCACCACCTCTAAACCAGTCACAAGCTCAGATGTATCTTCGGGTAAGAGATGTATAAACATTGCTTTAATCTATCATAAATGCATATATGTTTTGGTCCTCTTACTTAGTCACTTTTTGGACCAATCTCCAATTCTCATATAGTCAGCTAGTCTGTTTTTAGCTCTGAATTAGCTTCCTCAGTTACCTTGACCACTTGTTTGATTTTCAGTGTAGATGTACTACAGGGACAGAGGATACTCTGAGTGTCATTTACAGTTTTATTTTCCATGAACCTTAAAGATCCCATGGCACTTAGTGTGATTTTGTCAAATGTGTTGGAACATGGATCCCTTCTTTTGTTGAATCTGAGCCTCAGGTAATAAATAACCTCATGATTTTATAAAATCAGGCAAGATTGCTTATCTGAAATAACACTTCTGTCTGCTCAGTTTAAATGCTCTGGTTTATAATACTGCCTCAGTGCCTGGAGGGAAAGCCATCATCTTAATTAGGCTTCATGAGAAACATGCTTCTTGCTTGCTCTCTCTGTCCTTCTCCAACTGCCATTCCATCTTTAAGTTTTAGTCATGCATCTGCAAAATAACAAAGAGTTAGTGTGACATGGTGGTTAGGGTGCTGGACTTGGGATCTGGATTCTTGACCTCACTCAGCCATGAAGCTCAGTGAATGACTGGGCAGGAGTGGAAGAGGACTATGTAAGCCACCTTGGGTCCCTTGCAAGAGGGGAAAAAGGCAGGATGTAAAGGCAATGTAATAATATTAATTTTTTTTTATCTTGTTGCCCTCAGGTTTTCACATAATTTTCACCTTCTGATTTGCTGCAATGGTTATAGCTCTACAGTATGAAAAATCTGCTTTTCTAGTGCCCCTAAACTAGCAAGTGTCCCTCACTCCATTGTTCCCACCTTTAACTGCCACACACAAACCCATAGATATTTCTTCCTAGGTAACTTATGGGAAGTGAAAGGTTTTTAGGAATAAATAGCATCTGCTTTGTATCTCCTACAAAGTGGCTGGGATGAAGAAGTTTCTGAGACGGGATGAGTGTCTACTGGAGACCCTAAGCTCCATATCATGTTATAACCTGTTTGCTTGTGGTTCGCTTTCTTTCTTCCGTCTCTCCATTCTGTTCTTTCCATCTCCATACCACCTAATCCTCCCCTAACAGCCGCAGCTGGGAAACCTGTTGCAGGTGAACCGGACATTGGGCCGCAATGTACCTCTTACCTCCCAACTCATCCTGATGCCTAACGGGGCTGTGGCTGCTGTTCAGCAGGAAGCACCACCCACTCATTCTCCTGGGGTCCACACAGACATGGACCAGGTCAGTGACACCCTCTTCTGGGGTTCCCACGACCAACCTGGCCCATCCCAGTCTTAAGCATGTCCCTATAGATCAAACATTCCATGAGCATTAAACTTTATGCTGTACTCTGGAGTTCATGGCAGCATCCATTCAATGTCTGCACATTTCAGCTAATGGCTTACCTTCTGTAGCTGATTGATACCAGGTACTGAGTTGTACTTTTGTGTGTATGTTGGTCATTCTGTGTGGAATACTCTTACATTCTTACCCTAACAAGAACATACACTGCTTACTGCTTTAACATGAACAGGTGTTTCTGATTTAACAAAAGTTAGCTAAAATCATGACTGGGCTCAAGAAATTTGAGAAGCCTGCTTTCTGCATGATAGGGGATTTCCTAAGTACATGGAAAATGGTATGGTAGGGTAAACTTGTACAACTATGGTATTGCTTAGGCTGCGGCTTGCTGTATGTTTCCTATCTTTCTGTCATCTTTCTTTTCTGCAGTTTTATGAACATTTTTGGAGCTCAGGGATGTGTCTTCATTCTGTATCTATTCTTTTTTTATCTGTATCTGTTTTCTATCTTAACTAGTATGGTGTTTGTTTTCTTTTTCGTTTTTTTTATCCCAGACATACAATAAAAAGGAAAGTGTTTGTGTATGCAGGCAATAAGATGAATTAGGAGTAGTAAATGACAAGTTAGTAGTAATGTGAGAGATTGTTTGAGACTGAGTTAAATGCTTTAATTGGAAATCAAGTATGTATGTGGGGGTGATTATCTCCAAGGTCCATCCAGAAAGTGCCATGAGATCTTTAATTTTGCACAAAAGAAGGAAGAAAGGTGGGATTAAAACTTCTTCCTAAGGTCTTATCTTGTTTGTTAATTTGTTTGATCCTCACTCTCTGTAGTACCTTGTGATACTGGTAGGGATTTATGGATCTGGTTAAATTGTTTCCATTTGCATTTCACAGATTGTCAGGTATCTTTCTTTACATTGTCTAATAACTGATGGGATCAGATTGTTTAAAGAGATAAGAATTTTGTTCCTTTTTCTGCATATGCAAATACACACTTGCACAAATCTCCCCATAAAGTTTTTAAAACTGGACAAAGACCATGGAATTGATGAAGCTGATTCACAGTGGAATCAGCAGGTCAGATGCATAGACATTGGAACTCATTTGAATCTGTTGTAAATTTCTGTTTAGATATCCACCAACACTCAGTTTTGGGCACAAAACCAGCTGATCCTCAGCATGGATTTTCAGCATGCCCTGTTTTACCTATGCCTCTTATAACTTAATCCAATGACATTTTTTCTCTCTGCATTTTTTTCCAGGTGCAGAATTTGGCTGTCCGCAGTCAGCAGTCCTCAGCAGCTAATCCACAGCTCCAAGCATCATCTCCAAAGGCTGTTTTGCCAGGGAATTCCCAGGCTTCAGTACTACCCCAGGCCACACATTCTGGCCAGACCTTGACAGTGACACAAGCCTCTTCTGGCAATGTAGGCCAGTCACTCAATCTCAGTCAAGGGCCAGCAGGAAATAATAGCATTTCTGGGGGTGTGGCATCCTCTGTGGGGAATCATACTACCTCTGGGCTGAGCCAAGCAAACTCATCTGGTCCAGGGGGCAGCTGTCAGAGGAAAGGGACTGGTGTAGTTCAGCCATTACCAGTAGCTTCTGCTGCCCAGGCAGTGACTGTGAGCCAGGGAAGTCAAACAGAGGCAGAAAATGCAACAGCAAAAAAGGCTGAAACAGATGGTAATGGGCAACAGACCGTGGGCATGAACCTGACCAGGACAGCTACACCAGCCCCAAGCCAGACTTTGATCAGTTCTGGTAGGTGACAGTTGTTGCTTCTCTCTCTCTCTCTCTCTCTCTCTCTCTCTCTCTCTCTCTCTCTCTCTCTCCCTCTCCCCCTCTCCCCCTCTCTCCCTCTCCCTCTCTCCTTCTCTGGAGAGCCTTCACATGGCCACCTGGTAATCTTGTTCCAAATATTTCTTAACTGGGTTCACTATCTTGACAATTGTACAATCCTTGCTAGAGAACAGAGAACATTGGCACTTACCTAGTTTAGCCCATAAGTTGATTTTAATTGGGCTGCTCAGTTAGAGAAGAAAGGCATGATTTGAAGTTGGCATGCTCTGGAGAGGAAAAACTATACTATCACATATTTTTTGATCGGGGTTATTAATGTAATGTTGAAACTAACATTTTGCTTGTATTATCTGGCAGTGGCTCTCCAAGGTCACATGCAGAGTCACCCAGCCCTGCATTCTAAATTCCCTTTTATCCAGTACTGCCAGGGAAGTGCTGCATGCAAAGCATGTGCTCTATGTTTGAGCTATGGTCCCTGCCCACTTAGGAAATAAGCATATGGTAAGGCATTTGCCAGCCTCTGTTACCTTGGCCTCTTCTTTTCTTCATCTTCTCCATATTGTAATTTTCTTGCCTGCCTTACTTTGCTTAAGTTACGTTAAGATGACAAATAACCCTGATGGTGCTTTATAATTTCTCTTGCTGCTTATAGCCACATATACCCAAATACAGCCTCATTCACTGATCCAGCAGCAGCAGCAGATTCACCTCCAGAAGCAAGTAGTGATACAGCAGCAAATCGCCATTCATCACCAGCAGCAGTTCCAGCATCGTCAGTCCCAGCTCTTGCACACTGCCACACACCTTCAGCTGGCACAGCAGCAGCAGCAGCAGCAAGCGCCACCTCTGACCCAGCAGCAGGGGCCACCACCAACTCCTCAACAAGCCCAGCCTCTTCAGGGTCAGCAGCAGGCCCAGACCCTTGTGGTCCAGCCCATGCTGCAGTCACAGCCCCAACCAGTACAGATCCAGCAGGACAGTCTTTGTCAGGCAACCACTAAGTCATCTGTCTCTATTCAGGCCAAGCCACCAATAGCCCCTCTTAAACTTTCACAACTTGGTGCTGCCAAAATCTCAGCTTCCCAGCAGCCCCCACCTCATATACCAGTGCAGGTGGTGGGCAGCCGCCAGCAAGGTTCAGCCCAAGCTCAGGCACTGGGGCTTCCTCACATGAATACAGCTGTGCAGACCCCAAGGGGCATACCAGCTGTAGTCCAGCCAGTGTCCCAGTCCCACTTGGCATCCTCACTGTCCCAGACCTCTTCTGTGTCATTTGCTGCTTCTCCTCCTCCTCTGCAAGAAACCACTGCTCCACTCTCTTCTGGGGTCAGTGTGGCACAAGTCCAAGGCACAGCACAAGTGAAGAACACTGTTTCATCTCCAGCTCAGACATCACCAGCGGCATACTATGTCCAGCCTGTCCAGTTGCCTGTAAGTGTCACTATTAAAATGCAGTGTGGAACATAATAAATGTGTCAGATCCTAACCTTCTTACACATTTGGTTAGGGCTATGAACTAGATCAGTTGTATGGGTATGATGACGTGTTCTGCAACATACCATTGTATTTGCAGATGACATTAGGCAGCAAACAGGGAGTTTACTGAACCCCTGATGGACAGCTATGTGTGGTCGGTAGGCTGACTTAGGCTGACCTTGAAGGGGTCCCTGCCCAATTCTTTTTTCCAACTTTTAAATATGTATCATGACAGGTAGGTGCCTCTGATTAGGCATTTTGTACTGCTGCCCACAACTGTTTCCCAAATTCCTGTGTGACCATTGGCCCAAAAAAGTGGGAATCCCTGGAACAAAGGGATGAAAACAGATTTACTGTATTTTTCCGTCTATAAGATGCCCCCATGTATAGGATGCCCCCCCACTTTTCCGATGAATCTCCAGCGAGCAAGCTGCTACTGCGCACGTGCCGCCCCCCTGCCCCCCTGCCTGCGCATGCTGCTTTGTCACCCCCCCGTGCACAATCGCGCCAGCCCCCCCCCCCAGTGCGCCCACAGTTCTCCTCTTGGCCCCCCATGTATAAGACGCACCTCCATTTTTAGGTAAATATTTTTTAAGAAAAAGTACCGTCTTATACATGGAAAAATACGGTACTAAGATCCCCTAAGAAATTGTTCCGTACAACAGTACTGTCTTCTGCAGCTCTACCAGTCCCATTAAATGAACAACTTCCCAATGGTTTTTGCCCCTATTAATGAAAGAGGTGGGATTCCATATTTACATTTTTGCCTGAGGTACTGAAATATCTTGTAGCAGCCTTGTTCATAGTAAAGCTGAATTTTCAAAGTAGCCCTCTAGATGTTTTTTCTAATTATTTTTTGTGTGTGAAAGTGCAAATCAAAATGATCCTGGCAATGAAACATTTAACTTGTACACAGAAATGTTCCTCACACTTGCAGGGCTTAAGATAGTAATTCTGTGTAGTATATTTATGTTACCCTGTTGCTTTCTTCCTAATATGTTTATGGCTGAGATCCAAACAGCCATGAGTGAGTGGAAGCAATTCTGCTTACACAAGTATCTCCCAACCTGTCCTAATAACAACCCCTTCTTTGTGGTCTCTGTGCATCACACATACGGGCTTTTGCACCTGCGCAGAGAGCCTGAATCAGGAAAAACTTTCATAGGTTACCATTTACTTTGGGCGGAAGCCCCTCCCTTTCCTGTTCCCAGGAAGTACAGGAAAGAGCTCCCACCCATTCCTTCAGCTCCTTTTCAACTGCCACAGAGCTCAGATCAGGAATCGCTTTTCTCTTTCTCCAATTTCCTACTAGGTATTTTTTAGTGTCCTTTCTCAAGCCCTTGTTTGCACCACTAAACCTTGACAAAAAATGCACTTTCCTTTTTTCACTCTTTACTTAACCCCATCCCACCAAAATACTTACTTCATTCTACTTTCCTATCAAACAGAACCGACCCCTGCCTCTCCTCGTTCTCAGTCCACCTTTCTCTCCCTTCCCCTCCCAATTCCATGCACTCAATGGCATTGGCTGTTTCCACAGCTGCTCAGGCTGCAACAGTAAAATGCCTGCCTCAAATGGACATTTCAAGTGCCTCCTCTGCTTTGGCCAGGAACCCATGGTGGAGGCCTGTGCAATATGCCAGGCCTTCACCAAACAGACCCACAAGCACCAGACCTTTATACTCAGGACTGCTCTTTGGAAGATGACCATCCAAGATGGCCAATTCCTTGGAGGGTGGTGACTCTCACCTCTCTACCTCCACTCTGAGGGAACCACCACCCAAGCCACATTGGTCCACCACCAAGGGCACCTTGAAGCATGTGAGAAAGATGACCACCCCTGTCCCACCTAAACCCAAGCGCTGATGCTGCACACGCCCAGGCAAGCAAGCAACCCCCACCATCAGGTCCCTTCAGCCCACCAACCATGAGGAAGTCATGGGGCCACCAAGAGAGCCACCCACTGCACTCCGAGATGACCTGAGAGAACGCCCAGCTACAGCCCCAGATCACAGCTCATGCACCTCTGTGCTCACTCCAGAGGATCATCACTGCCAGCTTCTCTACCACAGGCATGACCATTAGAATCAGGCTTGACCCCAAAGCACCCCATGACTCTGCTCTCGATGCCAGAACTAGAGGCCACAGGACACTGGGATCGCTCCCACTCTCCCTTCTCTGACCAAGACTGAGTCTCTACCCCTAGCCAATACAAAGACTCCTCCATCTGATCCACTGATACCAAGGACGACGACAAACTGTGAGGGTTCCAATCTTCCTACACATTTGGCTCGGGCTATGATCTAACTCTGTTGTCTCTGAGGATCTCTCTGACTCCATCTGCTGTTGCCATTACTGTACCAGCCATTGCCTCTCCACTATACCATCACCCACTGGACACAGTGCTCCAGGTAGTGAGATTCTGAGTCATCCAGGGCCCTCAATACCATGCTGATACCATGCCACACTACCTTGCCAGTGCTGCTTTCCAGTACTGAGGTGCCACCACTCCTCAGTACCAAGCCACCACAACCCCTTCAATACCTGGACATCACCACTTTCCACTGTCACCAATGTCCAGGGCTCCAAGCCAGCACTCTCTATCTCCTTCCTCCAGTTTTGAGGACTGTGCATCTGGGACAGAGTCAGTCCTCTCACTGAAACCCTCCAAGCCCTCAATGCCTTTGACGAGGTGGACCCTGCATCCACCTTGGGCTATGGATGTCCAACTATGAGGTCACCATGGCCCAGTACCAACTCTTCCAGGTCCATGTGTGAACATCTCCCTCCTCCTTTACTCAGAGGCAATTAGGCTCTTCAATTACTAGATGGAGGCAGCCAGGCATTCCATGGACTGAGATGCCAGGGCAATGATGGGAGTTGTCACTATTTTCCAGCTTATCTGGCTGCACTTAGCAGGCCTCCTGCAGGAGACAAACTTCAAAATTAAGGAACCTCCCTTTGATAGGGAGGGAATCTTTCACTCACAGACCAACAAGGACATGGATTCCATCCAGAAGCCTAGTCCACAGCACAACGATTCCAACAGGTGGCTCCAAGGCAGTGTAAGTGGTTCAGGGGACACACAGTGCAACATCAGTGACACACATACATTGACTGTCCCTTTAGGCCACAACCAGGCCACCAACAAAAGCAGCAGGACCTCCCCCCACCCCCCAATTCAGACAGCCTCAGAAGCATCAGAAGGCCAAGAGGGGCTACAAAATCAAATTTGATACCCTCTCACCCCTTAGCACAACACCGTCCCCAATACTTCTGTCGGAGGTGGATGCCCTCCTCTCCAATGGTGCTATCGAGAAGGTCTGCCACAACCATGCCAGGGGCTTCTGCAGGGGCTTCTACATCAGATACATTACCGTACTGAAGTGGGACAGAGGATGCAGTCCAATCCTGGACCTTAGTGATGTCAACCAATTCATCACAGCCAAAAAGTTCAGAATGGTCTCTGTACAAGGCATCCTCCCAGTCCTACAAAAGAGGGACTGGTTCACCTCAATCAACCTAAAGGACACCTACTTCCGTATTACAATTCACCATTACTATAGACACTTGCTATGTATCTTCATCAGGAAGAAGACCTTCCAGTTCTTGGTATTTTCATTTGGCCTCTCCACTACACCCAGGATCTTCACCCAAGTACATGGTGGTAGTATGCACCCACCTACGGCTCCAGGGATTTCAGGTCTTCCCATACCTTGACAACTGGCTCCTGGTAGCCCCAACCAAGACAGAGCTACAACACTCGATCAGTGCCACCTGCTTGCTGCTACAGACATTGGGAATATGTCTGAATTCCTACAAATTTGTTCTTTCCCCTTCCCAGTCTATCCTATTCATAGGGGCCCACCTCAACTGGACCAGAGCAAAAGTTCCTGCTGGAACCCAAGGCAACAGCACTTTAAGACCTCACCACCAACATCAACTCCAGTCAGTGAACCACAACCCACAGGATCCAGAAACTCTGACCTCATAGCAGCCATGGTCACTGTGGTCCGCTTTGCATGAGACCTCTACTGCTGTGGTTCATTCACAACTACAGCACCAGCGATGACCCACGCCACACCTGACTGACTATTCCACTCAGTCAGAAGCAGCCTGCTGTGGTGGATCACCCATGCAACCTCAGAACAGGTGTTGCCTTTCTCCCGCTGAAGCCCACCATTACCATCACAATAGATGCCTCTAACTCCTGCTGGTGAGCAGAGTGCAACAATCTGCACACACAGAAGTTGTGGAACGAGCATAAGGCCAAGCATCAACCTTGAGGTGAGGGTGGTCTTCAATGCCCTCATCTCCTTTCAAGACACCCGTCTAGGTCAGTACATGCAGATCACCATGGACAATATCACGGTGACATACTACATCAACGAATGAGAAGGCCACTCGCCAACCTTGCCATAACCATATGGAATTGGTGTTTCACCAAACATCACCATTGCAGCAATCCACATGGCAAGCAAAGACAATGTCCTGGCCGACACTCTCGGCAGCACACATCTGGACACTCATGTGGGAGCTGAATGAGATGACCCCTGCTAACCCTTCATGAATGGTGGGGACTCAGCACTAGATCTCATCACCAATCCCCAGAACACCACCTGGCCGTAGTTCTACTCCAGGGCAGGGATTGCCTCTCAAAGCAATGCCTTCCTACTCAAAAGGATTGTTTTTCTCACATTTTTCTACCTCTTCCCACCCCTCCCACTGATCACCAGGATGATCTCCAAGATCCAGAAGGATCTTCACTCCATGATGGCCAAGGCAACCATGGTTCCTCTGCTTCCTGCAACTCTCAGGGGACCCTCCTGCTTCTCCCATGCTCCCATGACTTGATCTTCCAAGTCAGAGCCTGGGTTCTGCACCCAGATATCTTGACCCTGAAACTGACAGTATGGAAAATCCACCACACACACACAAGTGTGACCCTGCCCCCCAAGGTTTCAGCCATAATAGATGCAGTCCTCAAACCATCCACAGGAAAATCCTACACAGCTAAATAGAGCAGCTGTACCACATTTGCCCACCAAGAAAACTTCAACCCACACAAGTCCTAGCATTGAACAAATCTTTCATGTCTTACAAACTCACTTCCAAGCTGGACTCAGCACCTCCTTGATATATGTCTACCTAGTAGCGATCTCTTCCTTCCACTCATCGATTGAGGGGGCATTTCACACACCCATTTGCATGAAAATTCTGCAACACTGGCCCCTCTATCTGGCCTTGCGCTCCAATGTGGAGCCTTTTGGTTGTCCAAACAGGCCCTCTCTAGGAAGCCCTTTGAACCCATGGCCACAACAGACCTATTCCTCCTGTCCTGGAAGCTGGCCTTCCTGGGGGCCATCATGTCAGCTCACCACACTAGCAAACTCTGCACCCTCTGCAAAGACCCCCATACCTCAGCTTCCACTGGACAAGGCTATGCTCCACCCAGATCTGACCTTTGAACCCAAGGTTGCTTCCACCTTTCACCTCAGTCAGAATATTGTGCTACCTGCCTTCTTTGCCATCCCATCCACTCCAGTAGAGTCTTCTCTACACCTACTGGACATCAGGAGGGCATGTGACTTCTACAAGTCTAAACCAAGCAGCTCTGCAGATTCCCCCAGACTCTCTGTGTGCCATGATGAACAGAGGAAAGGGTACTCCGTCTCCTCTCAGAGACTGTCTAAGTGGTTTCCAGTGCCATATGCCTTGCCTATAGGATGGCCAGCCTCCAACTTGCTGCACGACTCAGACCCACTTCACTCAAGCTCTGGCCACCTTCACAGCCCTCCTTGCCAGAGTCCCACTTCAAGACATCTATAGAGCAGCCAACTGGTCAACTCCCTCATCCAACTATAGGCTAGGTGTCTGCATGAGGGCAGACTGCCCCTTTGGCAAAGCTGTCCTCTCCTCCATTCTCCAATGATGACAGTTCCCACTGTTCTCCATGGGGTAAGCTAATTAGTCGCCCATATGTGTGTGAGATGCCCAGAGACTATGAAGAAGAAAGGCAGGTTGTCTATCTGTAACTGTCAATCTTCAAGTGGTCATCTGTGCATTCACAAAACCCACCATCTGGCCCTAGTTGCTGCCATCTCTCCTGAAGCTATGCCTTCTTGGGACACTCAGAGCTGGAAAGGGTCAGAACCTCTACTCAGTCCAGGGACTATTGGCAGTCTTCATAGGAACTGAGGAGATGGGTGGGAGCTCCTCCCTGTACTTCTTGGAAACACCCAAAGTGAATGCTAAGCTATTAAAGTGTTTTCTGATCCATGCTCTGCACAGGTGCGAAAGCCCATATGTGTACAGATGATCATTCAAAGAAGAACAGTTACAGGTAAGCAGTCTGCTTATCCTGCTGCAGCATTGCCTATAGCAAATCCTGTGCTGATCCAGAGGGTTTCTATACTTAAGTGGCTTCCTTTAGGGAGTGGGGCAGGTGTTGGGCAGTGGGAAAACATGAGAAAACCTTTTTGTTTGAGGTTTGATTGTGCTTCTCTAGATCAGGGGTCCTCAAACTTTTTCAGCAGGGGGCCTGTTGAAAGGTGCCGGTGGTGGGCGCAGGCCAGCAAGGTGGTGTTGGCGGGGGGGGGGGGGCTGGTGAGGGGGCAAGGAGCGCATGCGCTGCACGGACACGGTCACAGGAAGTCCAAAACCTTTGAGGCGGGCCAGATAAATGGGCATGGTGTAGTTTGAGGACCCATGCTCTAGATGCAGCCCTTTTACAGAAGTCAGCTCTTCCATTCCCAAATAATCTCTAGATTATCTCCCTTCATTTGGTCTGTTTGGTCCCACACAGAGCAAGCCTCATACTTTGGCAATTAAGCGCAAGGCTGAATCAGAAGAGGAGAGGGAAGAATCCAGTGTGGCACCTTCTCTGATAGCTGCCAAATCTGCTTCTGTGGCTGAAAGTCCTAAAGCCTTGGAAGAGAAGAGTGGCCTTACAAGTGAAGGGAATAAGGGTGAGTTCGACTGCTCTCTGTGGATCATTTATCTTGTTGCGTCTGGTGGCACTTTCAGGATGGGATGTATATCTAGACACGAATGCCCCTGCACACAAAGCAGAATCAGATTGATGCCGTAGAGCTTCAAAATACTATACTGCAGCGTAACGCTTTTGCATTTTGAGGCGGGATTTGGACCAGGCCTTGTTCCTTTCATAGATAGCTTTCTTCCTTTTCATAAATGACAGTACTGCCTATACCTCTGCTCAACATGTGATTATCTTGGCACTTATGGCTAAAAGTTGATATGAGCAGTTGTCCTGGCACAGTTGGTTCCTGAAGCCTTTTTTTTTTGCTCATAGTTTATGTTCTCTGTGCAATCCCTACTGGCAATGCACAGATAAGAAGCAGGTTGGTTGGAATCAACTGGTAGATAGTATGATGTAGTGGTTAAGAATGTGGAACTGGGACTCAGCAGATCTGGGTTCTAGACCCCACTCAGACATGGAGCTGACTTGGTGACTTCAGGGCAGTCACCGACTCTCAGCCCAACCAACAACCTACCTGTTGTTGTGAGGATAAGAGAGAGAGGAGGAGAATTAAGTAAGCTGTCTTGAGATCCCTGGAAGGAAAAAAGGAGGAATATAATAAATAATAGTGTCATATTTAGTTCATTGACAATAATGATAGCAAAGCACCTCCCCCCATCCCCAAATTAGGCTGCTGAAATGAAGGAAGGTAGGGGGAAACAAGTAGATTTCATATATGAAAGAATTTTAATGTAAGGCAAAAGCACATTCCTAGTCTGAGCATGTGCTCAGAGATAACTTGTTCCATTCTTTATAAGTCTATCTTCCTATGCTGGTAGACCATAAATTCTAACACAAAACTTTAAAACCTGTAAGCCTCAAGTGTGCTCACTTAAGTCTGCTACAAACAGAATAAATAATCCTGCCTGTTTAGCAATATATGCACAGATATAACCCACACAATTATATACAGAAGCTCAGGTGGATTTAATTAATACTCTTTTTGTTCTTTCAGACAAATCTGAATCCTTTCCCAGTACCACCCCAAATGCACCCCCAAGTGACCTCAGCTCTGTCACTGCTACAACTGTTCCTGTGCCTACCTTGGCTATGTTGTCACGCCAGACAGGAGACTCCAAGCCTCCACAAGCCATTGTCAAGCCTCAGATTCTTACACACATCATAGAGGGCTTTGTTATCCAGGAGGGGGCAGAGCCTTTTCCGGTAAGAAAATCAAGAGTTCAGAGTAGCCTGGGCAAGGACTTCTCCCCATTCCTCTTCTTTCTCCTCTTCTTCTTCATCCTATGAGAATAGACATCTTTCTAATCCTGTTTGCTGAAGCCAGAAGAAATTATATTGGTTTTGTAGGCCTTCCCAGTGAAACATGGTGAGCATCTGATCAAGGTTGCATGCTGATGCAGGCTTTCTTGATCTCTCTCAAATGCAGGTGGGTTGTTCTCAGCTCTTAAAAGAGTTTGAAAAGCCCCTTCAGGGAGGAGCTCCATCTAGGCAGCATGAGAACCAGCCTAGCAACTCCCCAGGAGGGGAAATTATAACAACAGGTGAGTTTCTTAGCAGTGTGAGGATTACGGTGAATCATTTTCTTTTTACTAACTACTTAGTTCATCCTGTCAAGCATACTGCTATGCGCCAGATATGTCTCTGCTCCCCATTCCTGTCAATGTTGTCCAGGTATCCGTTACCAAGCAATCCATTTTTGACATTTAGTCCTTGGATTGCAGTGGAGCTTCTCTTATCTCTTAAAGAATTACTCTACTCCGCTCATTATTGCAAATCTCCCAGTGCAGACCCATGTTGACCACTCTCTCTCTTACTTTTACATTTTATTTCCTTTTCAGTGCTTGTGTAGTGCACCACTACATTGCTTTTTGAGTTTTGACTTATCGCTCATCACAGCTAATTGGCTGATTGTTCTTCTATTTGCGTCTTCCCTGCCTTCTAGCCACTTTACACATAGTCTCCTGACTCCTTGACATACTCTTGAAGGCTCCTCAGGTACCTCAGATCAAAACCCACCACTAAAACAAAGAAAGCAAGCTAGAAACCCCCACTAAAATGAGCAGCTATTGCAAAAGAAATAGAGCAGTGAGGGAGAACTTAATTTGACTCAGAGCCACCAGTGTCTCAGGCCTTGCAACACTTGAGGGCTGCCAATTACTTTGATTTACTTTCTATTTCTTGAAGGGTTTCCTGGAGGAAAGGATCACAGCAAGATTGTTCCATCATCATTATTAATTAATTCATGCATACATTTCTATAACACCGCATAGGCAGAGCAATCTGGGCAGTTTGCAAGAGTGCATAAAACAAAACAATAAGATACAAATATCAAAACAAACATTAAAATGACTTTAAATGAATTTTAAATAGCTGAAAACATACAGTTAAAAAATGGCCCTGCAAAGGGAACGAATCACTTGGGGGGCTTCCACAGGGAACCTCCCCCCCTTCCCCGTTGCCACCCTCAGAGCCTCCCTCGAAGTTGACGCTCAGAAGAGAGCCCCAGAGATTGAGCATAATGTCCAACAGATATTGTCTCAAGTTTCTGTGACAAGTGACAAGGAACACAGCCAAGGGATGGAGTGCAGTCCCATCTAGGTCAAGGGAATCACCCAGTAACAGCATCTCAGTCTTGTATGGATTGCATTTCAGTTTGCTGGCCTGCATTCAGTCCATTGTCACAGCCAGGCTCTTGTTTAGCCCATCCACAGCCTCCTCTGCTGTCAATGAAAAGGAAAAATACAGCTGTGTGTCATCAGCATATTGATGTCAACGCACTCCAAACCTCTGGATGACTCCACCAAGTGGTTTCATAGAGATGTTAAATAGCATAGGGGAATGCTGGGAAATCCACAGGGCTGAAGAATATTCCCCAACCTCCACCTTCTGGAGCAGTCCTCCCAGTAAGAGCAATGCAGTTCTTCCTACTCTTATCTCTGACAGTCACCGGATACCATGATCAATGGTATCAAAAGCTGTCAAGAGGTCCAGGAGTATCAAAAGGTTCACATGCGTCATCTCTCTCTAGGCATAGGTCATCATACAGATCAACCAAGGTTGTTTCCATGCCAAATTCAGCCCTGAAATGGATCCAGATAATCAGTCTTATCCAAGAGTTGATTGGTGACCATCCATTCAAGAACCTTGCCAAGGAAAGGACCATTTGCTACCAGCCTAAAAGTTTTTACAGCTTTTAAAAGCCAGGAGGGGCAAGGATCCAGTACAGAAGTGGTTACACAAACCTGGCTAAGCACCTTGTCAGCATCCTTGAGCTGTACCAACTGAAACACATCCAAATAAAGCTGGACCACACTGTGTTCTCAATATCTCCATAGATTCAGCTGCATTAACTCTGGAGTCTGTACAGATACAAGAGATTTTTTTCCTGCACAGCAAATAAATTGCAGCAGGCCTCAGATGGTTCAAAGATGTCCTTGGGTCAGCATGTAATAAGCCCCAGGCAACCCTGCAGGGCAGCCAAGAGAAGAATAAATAGGCAGAGAGATATTGTTTCTTTGCTGCTCTCACTGCCTCCAAATACACCCAATTAGAAGCACACACCAGGGTGTGATTGCATCTACTGGAAGTTATGCAATCACAACATCTATGTTGTTTCATTGCCCTCAGCTCTAGGATATACCACATAGCCATATGAGCTCTAAAAGAGCGAGGTCGCTCAGGAGCAATCGTGTTGACTGCCCAGGTCATTTCTGTGTTCCACACCTCAACCAGGGTTTCGAAAGAAGTGCAAGCCATATCAGCTGAGCCTCCTGGAAGCCTTCCAGATCCATTTGGAGACAATAGGTCCTCCACCCTTGTGAAAGGGAAAAGCTGGCATCAGTCTAAATCTTAATAGGTGGTGATCTGACCATGACAAAGGGCTGAAGTTGAAATCCCCCACATTCAGAGCACTTTCCTTATATCTGGCTGAAAAGACCAAGTCTCACTAGATATGTCAGGCCAATGTCATGTTGGGACAATCCCATAATTATCATGGTGGTCATGAAATGCTGAACTGCACCCAGATAGGGTGTCTTCAGCATGAATATTGAAGTCTCCCAGGACCAACAGCCTAGGGGACCTGAACATCACATCCAAGACCACTTTCATTGGCTCAGGTAGAGAGACTGATGGATTACAGGGTGGGCAGATCTCTTCCACTATCCTAGTACAAGTTGCAAACACTCCAGATTGGTTGTTGGATGGACAGGGCGCCTGGAGAGAGAGAATTCTTGCAAACTATGGTGACCCTGCCGCCTGACCATCAAGTCTGCACTGATGCTGAACCAAGTACCCTGTGGGCACAACTGGGAAAGATTAACTCCTGTTCATCCACCCAGGTTTTAGTTATACGTGCCAGATTTGCTGCCTCATTCACTAGTAAATCATGGATAAGAGAGATCTAATTCTGCAATGATCTGGCATTTCAAAGCAGCATCTGCAGACCCAAGGGCAGGCTGATACAGCTACCAGCCGACCTGCAGTTGGCAGAAGGACCAGAAACAGCACAGCCCTTTGCTGTCTGGGCTATGATCTCCTTACCTGGCCAGTTCTCTGCTCAGTGCCGTAACTCACTCTATCCGTCACTACACTAAGTGGAATGCCCACCATCTCCCCACTTGGCCCCATAGCCTCCTTTCCAGAGAAACGTCCAGGTATATGTCCATAAAAGCATGTAAGAATCTCAACAGCTTGTGGCGGGGGGAGCATCCTCATGGCATCTTTTAAAAACACCCCTTCTGGGTTGGCCTACCCCCAACAGCAGTCACATGTCTAAATGCCCAAGAGATTGCTGGATGGCGAGGCCTGTTGAGTCCGCTCTGCACGGATGGAATCAGCTGAGGGTGCAAAGATTGCTGGCAAGGTGGGGGAGGGGCAGCTTTCACCAGATGACAAAGTGCAGCAGTCCACCTCCCCAACAGTTCCGCACCCTCCTTGCAGATCCAGGCAGTGCCCAGCCAGAGTCTTCAGTTGAGTTCTTCTTCTTGTACTGCCTAAGTTACAAAATTTCCCCTGTGGAGAGTCCATCATAACTTTACTTGTTTGCTATGTATTTGCTGTTTGTTTCAAATAGAGGGAACAGTTTTCTCTCAAGCATAAGATCTTAAGCTTACATTACGCTGTTGCTGTTTAGTTTTGTTGACTAACTATAAGAATCTGCATCTTTTTCACTTAGAGCATGACAAGAAAGGAAACCTGTTAAAATGTGAGTTTTGTGGAAAATATGGCCCAGCCAATCAGTTCCGTGGTTCCAAGAGATTCTGTTCTGTAACATGTGCCAAGAGGTAATGAGGCTTTTGTTCAGGTTTCATATGATTATTGAACTGTCATTTTAAATTATCAGGCTTCTAATTCTGCCATCAAGATACATCTAAGACAGGAGCACACATTTTCAGCCCTGAGGGCCTCATGTGATACTAGCTTTGGAGCAATACAGACAAACAATTCTGATACAGATTGCTCTTTTCTCACTGCTAGCAGCTAGCAGCAGTGAGAAAAGAACAATTTGTATAAACATCTCTGGGAGAGTATTCAGAGTCCAGGTAAGAGGGAACTGTGTGCAAATTGGTGGGAGGAAAATTTGGTGGCAGAGGGTGCAGTAAAGGGTTTGAATGGGGGCATGTGTAGCCTGAAAGTTATGGACCCTGGAGCAAGATTAATACTAGAAAGCCTGCAGGCACAGACCTGTTTGTTACATTTCTAGCACTTTTAACAATAACTTGACTGTAAACTGTAGTGCTGATAGAGTTAAACTGTTACCACTTCCCATCTAAGGTTCTTCTCCCCTAGATATGACAGTGGAGCAAATATAGTCAAGTAGTTTATAAGCCTTTTCTGCCTCCTGTTGGAAAGATAGTATCAATATTCCTAGGCAAATGGCTGACCTAAGAATGACTCTTAGCACCCCGAACATTCTACTGTTTTGCTAGGACAGTACTAAGATTTAGAATTTGCTTCTTGCATGGGAATTCTAACCACTTCATATCAAGATAAAACTTGTCTTTTTTTCTCATGCCAGGTACAATGTGGGCTGTAGCCACCAACTTCGGCTGCAAAGGAAAAAAATTAAGGAGTTCCAGGAAGCAAACTATGCCCGTCGTCGGCGTGGGCCTCGGCGCAGCAGCTCAGAGATTGCGCGAGCCAAGATTCAGGGCAAGCGTCACCGGGTGAGAATTTATTTTACTTATTCATTATTGAATTTATATTCCACCTAATCAGTAGTACAGCAGGACTCTCTAAGTGGATTTACAACGCTCATAAAAACAAAAGAAGCAGTGACAATAAAAACATAACAAGAATATACACAACATAACAGACACTAAACATGACAATATGTAATTAATATAAAATACACAACAACAACACAATATACAGCTGAAAATTTAACCACAAAGTTAAAAACAATACAGATTAACATCTAAAACATGCTAATGTTTAATTCCAGTTAAAAATGTATAAATTCTGTAGAATTAAAATCAGTTATTAAAATATCTGGAATAGAAAATAGTTTTTGCCTGGTGCTAAAAGATTGTAAAAAAGGTGCCAGGGGAGCTGCTGTTGGTAGACTGTTCCATAAATGTGGCATAGCCACTGAGAATGTTTGCCATCTTTTCTGTTAGAATAAGCACCTTGAATTGGGCCTGGGGCTCAACTGGCAACCAATGAAGCTGATTTAATATTGGTGTGATGTGGGCGCATGGACTTGCTCGCATCAGCAGTCATGCCCACCCTATTTTGCACTAGTTGAAGTTTCCAGACTGTCTTGCTGGGCATCCCCATGTAAAGCGCATTACAATAGTCCAGTCAAGAGGTACCAGAAGCGACTGTGGCAAGACTCTCTTTCCAGGAAGGGCCAAAGTTGGTAAATTGTGGCTGAAAGAAAGTGCCCCTGGCCACTGAGTCCACCTGAGACTCAACTGAGTTTTGGGTCCAGGAGCACCTGGACTCTTTCCTTCAGGGGGAGTGCTGCCCCCTCCAGGACTGGTTGAAGGTCCCCCCTTGGGTAGACAGACCATTTATCAAGAGTACCTCCGTCTCATCTGGATTGAGGTTCAATTTATTAGCCCTCATCCAGTCCATTATTGAGCTCAGGCAGTGATTTTGAATGGAAACTGCCTCATCCGAAGGACCTCTCTCAGCAGTTCATGCATAAGTTAAACATCATGGGCAACAGTATAGAGTCCTGAGGAACCCCATAGTGCAACCACAGTGAGATAGAGCAACTGCCTGCCCGCACCATCTTCTGGACACGGTCAGCCAGATAGGAGTAGATCCACTGTAAGGTATTGCCCCAGCTCTGGTTGATGGTGTTGAAAGCCACTGAGAGGTCCAGGAGAGCCAACATGGTTGCACTCCCCCTGTCCCGCTCCTGGCAAAGATCATCCCACAGTGTGACTAAGGCAGTCTCCATCCTGAGACCCCCAACCTAAAGCATGGATCTAGATAATCAGTTTCATCCAAGAGTATCTAGAGCTGCTCGGCCACCACCTGCTCAAGCACCTTGCCCAAAAATGGGATGTTCACACCTGGCCTATAGTTAGCCACAGCCCCTGGGTCCAGGTTTGGCTTTGTTAGGAGTTGTCCTATCACAGCCTCCTTTGGGTGGGTGGGACCATTCCCTCAACAAAGTGTTGACGGCCTTCTGGCCTAGGAGCAAACCTCCTAATTAGGTTTTTTTGATTAGCCAAGATAGACAAGGGTTGAGTAAACAAGTGGTGGCCTGAACAGAACCAAGTACCTTGTCCATATCAGGCTTCTATAATTGAAACTCCTCCATGAAAGTTGGATAAGATGATAGTTCCATTGAGAGAGGTGTCTAAAGTAAGTCAACTGCTGTGTTCAAATGACAGCAAATTCAAGTGACTTCGTCTTCAAAATGCTGAGCAAATTCATCACAGTGTTACCGAACTCAGCCAGTCAACAGCTAGGGCAAACCCGAGTGGACCCCAGACCAGAGCCTGAGATGAGACTTAGAGCCAAAACCAGCTTTATTCTAGTGCACTATAGAATAAAGGGAGACAAAAGGGGATGTTCAGCCCAATGCAGTGTCTCAAAAGTTGCACCCCTGGTACATGCGTTTTATACCTAAATAAGCAATTAGGTCACTAATACACTTCTCGTGCATCAATACATCAATGTAGCCCCGCCCCCAGTGCTGTTAGTTTCAAAGTGTCTTTTCTTCTGTCAAGGACCAGACATTTCCCGTGTCTATTTCTTATCTGCTTGAGATTCACACAGGCTTGCCATGTTCTTACTTCCTGCACATTTGCAACTTTCATGGAGGCTATAATTGGTTTCCACTGGCTCTTTGATTACTGTATTCGAGGTCAGGCTAGCGTGTTAGCTGTGGGTTACACAAAGTTCATTTTGTTCTTATCCCCCCTCCCTTCTGGGACAGTATAATTGTGGTGTTTTTACTATGTGGCCTTCCTCCGGCCAACTACTTTTGGGGCCTTCTTCTGGCCAATTACTTTTGGGACTTGGGCCGCACATATCGAACTATGAAGCTACAATGGCACACTACTAGGTGTTTCTGTGGGAAAAGATGGGGACTCTAGCA